>NC_135273.1:18696963-18998434 GCF_051311805.1 Agelaius phoeniceus
ATTCCCTATGCTGAGTTCTGTCCTACATGATAGCAAGGAATTTCCAAATCCAGAAAAATTTGACCCAGGACATTTCTTGAATGCAAATGGTACCTTTAAAAAGAGTGACTACTTCATGCCATTTTCTACAGGTAAGACCTCTTGCTATTTCTGATCCGAGACCATCCTGTCCTGAAATCTCTCTGAAGGTTTCATGGCTCTGTCACCATTATCTGTACAACGATGTCAGGCGACATCTGCTAGAGTCACTTCTGGGAAGCTCTAACCCCTGCACTACAGTTCCAGCTGACTTCCTTTTCTAGCAAACACAAGAACTCCTCCAATGCCTTCTACAAGATGTGTATGAAGTGGGACTCAACCACACAACTTATCTCTCAAACCATCAAACAGCAGCAGAACTTGAGCAACCAAAGCCTTCAAACTACCTTCACACACTGAGTACTCTCATTGTTCTAGACCTTTAGTTCCTAGTTTCATTCATGCTTCCCCAAAATACTGCAGTGCTGCCTGTGCATTCTGAGATGTCTGAATTTTCATGTGACTAAAATCAGTTATCAGCAAAATACTCCACTATGACCTCTTTTTTTTTTGGTTGTAGGAAAACGCATCTGTGCAGGAGAAGGTCTGGCCCGGATGGAGATATTCATATTTTTAACATCCATCCTGCAAAACTTTAATTTGAAGCCTGTTGTGGATTACAAAGACATTGACATCAGCCCAGTAATCACCAGTCTGGCAAATGCACCCCGAGACTATGAGGTCTGTTTTGTTCCACGTTAGCCAAGTGAAGAATTTCCAGCTCCCAAACTCAGGAGTGCTCTGAGACAGGAATGACAGTCATTCCCCAGTCTGTTGAGAATGAAACACTCAGACCATTAATGGAGAGAAGAGTGCTTAGAAAAGAAAATTGTATGGTGCTTTTACAATCACCACAGCCAGCTCTTAACAGAATAGGCAATCACACAGGGAAGGACACAGAACCCTGTGCAAAATTACACAGATTCTCCTCTGCATCTACCTCACCCTGTGGTGCTTCCTGTCTGGCTCCTGACATGCCAGGCTGTCTGCACTAGTTCTCTGAGAGCCCTGCTGCTGCTGCCCCTATCACCTGAGGGGTTCCAGCAGGAATAGATGCTTGTACTCCAGGGTTTTTACAAACTCTGCTTGAAATACTTCTCTCTGTACTTTCAGTTTGTTTGTAATCTATTTGTAAAGACAAACCTAAAACAAGAGTTTTTTTGTGGTAGATAATGATCATCTATAGAATTCTTTCCCTAATACTTACTGTCTACTGTGGGGATAATTTGTCAATGACTGGGCAGATGGGTTATCCTCTGTGATTACAATGAGGGTTTGTGAAATTACAATTTATACTGCAAAATAAAGAAGTAGTATACTGAATTGTTGTTTTTCTGATACTCCAGAACATCTTTTAGTGAAAAACCAGTGTCCACAAAGCTTATACTCCAAATTCTCTTTCAAGTCCTGTACACATTTGACTGCTTCATTTCACTCATATGAAATGTACTGTGGCTTGAAGAATGAGCTGGTTAATGATCTATAAATGTCCATTCCCAATTTGGAATAAAGCTGCACTGACTCTATGGGACCCATCAGGACCCCATCTGTGGTTACAGAGCTGTTCATTGGGGAGAAAAAGGACAAATTAAACAGTACCAGGATCCCCCCCAGTACCTTTTCCTAGATGAATGCCAGCTTGCATCTTCCCAATATTTTATGAAGTACATAAAGATCACTACAGCAATGTTACAATCAGGAAAAAAAAAATAAATAGAGTTTATATGACTTGCCAAGCATATGTGTACAGATCAATGGCCGGCATTTCCTGCCTTGATCACATTCCCATCAATGTATAATATATGATTACATGAAGAGAGAGAGCTGAATCTGTATTACGTGGGAAAAGACAGAACTGTAAAATTACCACAATGCCATTAACTGTTTATGTGAAACAGACAGAACTTGCTTCCTTTCAAAGATTAATAAGCTAGATATACTCTGCATTACTAGCATGATATTGCAAAGGCAAAAAGCCACAAATTCCACAGAATCACAGAAATAAATTCTCTTTACCATATAAAAAGAAGAAAGCACTGTACTTCCTCTTTAGCTGGGCATGACTAAAATAGCCAAAGCAAATTAGGGAGCAGTTTTCTTATTCCAGTTAACTTTCTTCATGCTGAGAAGTCAAGGAGGCAGCCACTGCAGATCAGCAAAACAGCTTTAGTGCCTGGAGACTCCACCATGGTATGAAGTGGGCTTTGGGATTAGAGGAGGGCTAAAGCCATGTGCCCTGATTCTGAACACTGGATATCTCCACAAAGTACTGCTCTGAAACTTAAATGACTTCAGAATAACCTGTTAGAGCAGCTGGGCAAAACTGTCTTCAGATGCTGGAAAAAAAGTATTCTCTGGAACTCTTCTGCTTCTTCTAAAAGAGCTGTTATTTGCTAGGCTGATTTTCATTCCCTGGTTTGCAGTTGCAGTCCAAACCACCAAGAACTGCTTCAGCTCCAAAGTGGTTTGCAGACCATTTTGATGACTCACCTTGCCCCTGGACTCTCATCCATCAGCCCTCCCTTTTCTGTTTTCCTCTTGTTCTTCCTTTTAAGAACCCACTATTTTCTTACTCTATTTTCCACCAGAAAATGCTGCAAAGAACTCTGAGATTTAATCTCCTTCTGTATCGCCTCTGGAATTTCTCAGGGATTCTTCAGGTGAAACATCTGAGCAGTAACCAAGTTGTGGCTTTGCTTTTGGACTGACTATACATTTCACCAGTACAATGCTGTTCACACACACCTGTGTCTCTTCCATGGTGCTACTCTCCAAGGACCTGCCATCCTTGACAGGATGTGGATTCTACCAGCAGCCCCTCAGGCAGGGAGGGTAACAGTTACTCAGAGACACAACTGGGAACATAGCTGTCAGCTCTTAGGCTAACTAGGATGCCACTCTCACAGTCTTCCAGCCAGCCAGGAAGTCCATCTCTAAAATTTCCTCTCAAAAAGAAAATCTATTGTGGGACAAACCCCTTCTCTCATTTTTGCTTTCTGGAGGTGGAATACTCAAAGAGTTTGTGAAGGAACTATTTCTTACCTTTCTTACCTGAAAACACTGAGCACTTGGTGATATTGCATGGCTAGAAGGATTTCCATCTTCAGAGCCCCTGGAGGTTTTCATCCTTGTAGTTTTAAAATGGCACTGTATTTTGTATACACAGAAAAGCAACTTTTTCAAGAGGAACAGCCCATGGTCTGTCCTGTGCCTTTCCTGTGGGATCTGTGGTTTTCCCTGCTGGCATGGCTCCTCCCTGTGTCCCCCTGCAGTCCTGCCAGGTAACATCATGAGCACAGAAATGCTATTTCTATATCAAACCCAGGATTTTCAAAGTGATGGTGAAGGCACTCAAAAGTCATCTGCTTCACTCTTCAAAAAGAGCACTAGGGAAAAGTGTCCCTCCTGACTAAACAGTGGCTGTACACAGCCTGACAGCATGATGATCTTTATCTCACTGGCACCTGACTAGACATTCTTTTAAACACTCTAAGTTTGAACCACGTTCTTCCTACATACAGTACTGGTACTGTCCTCAACTACAACTCACTCAAAAGCCAGCTTGTACTACTTAAGGTCAAGAGGTACAGAAAAAATATTCTTGGAGTGGACAAATAACTGTTCAGTACAAAGGGCTCTGCCAAATCAGCAATTTGGAACATTGTAAACCTAGTAGAGAAGTAGATTTTTGTGGTAGGCATGCCACTTCAAAAACTACTAGGATCAAAATTCACTGGTGAAGTAGTGAAAGAGTCTGCTAAGTCAACTAAGCATGTGATAAAAGTAATATGTCTTGAAACTTCACCAGAGGTCCAGACAGTCAAAGAATATAATGGCAGGAATACTTGATGCAGAGGTTTAAAACATGTTCTCTTCTATCATCCCTAGTAGCTTGAAGGAGTTTGTCTTTATTAACAGACTTCTTTAAAAAATTAAAAAAAAAACAGCTTGTGTAATCTTTCCAACTGAACTTGAGATTCCAGAGAAATATATACAGCAAGTTTATTGTAAATTTGTCTATTTCAAACAGATAAAATGAAGTGTTTTCAATACCCCACCCATTAAGTCCAAAGTTCCAGGTATCTTCCCAACACAGAACTCAATGAAGGAAAAATTGCTGCTACTAAGGGAAAATGTCTTTACAGATTATGGAAGACTTTCCCTAGACCAAGTATTTCATGTGGAAAACAGGACTAACACACATATAGCCAATATCGACATGAGTTAAAGACAAGCTTCTACTTATCACTGCAGAACTGAGGCAACAGTACCCCTTGAGAAGAGGAAAATATTATTCAGCCTTAGGCCTGAATACAGCCTACCAATAGCTGGAAAAGTCCCAGTCTCCATGTCAGCTGTAAACCAAATCCTTGTCAAAATACGGAATTGCTGCTGTGCAAAACCAGAGATCAGTTGGATTCACTGCCCAACTCCAGCTCACAGACTATTGCAATTTCATCGTTTCTCCAGTTTTTTGTACTTGGCTTCTGCAGAAGGAAAAATAATATTTTAGTACTGGGTAAGTAAAAGCTTTGCAACCTGTAAGCTAATTTACTGTATCATTCAGGATCCTTATTTTCTAATGCACTTAGGCAGATATAATTGTACAATAATTTTTTTAAGAACCTGGTGCTTAAGACAGACAATAATATTAATTTAAGCCAAGAGGGCTTGGGTGGCTGGTGGAACATTATGAATCCCTCAATTTGCAAGGTTAAACATCAGTCTTTAAATTATAAGTCACTGTGTACCATAAAAAAGAAATCAAGCCTCACTAATAAGCAGTAGTTTAACAACACCTGTACTAGTCCACCATAACATAACTCATTACATGAATCTTTCCCCAATGCTTATCACTTCACAGTCAATATTTGTACTCAAAAGCAGCATAGGCAACTCTGCACCTCAGATTTGTTAAACAAAACAGAGTTTACTTTCTTTCATTCTTTTTAAATCCTCTTGCAAGGCACTATGCTGCTAGGTCTTAACAGTAGAGGATGATAGTTACCAAGTTTTTTGGAATAAGCATCCAGTTTATAAGCTGCCTGCTCCAGAGCTGCAACCTGTTCCTCAATTAGGTCTATCTGTTCCAGATATGGCTGAAGATCAGCATCTTAAAAAAGCATAAAAATTTTATCTGTCAGTTCTCAGTAATGCACTTCCAAAAAACAGTTCACACTTGAAACACAAGAATTTCTTATTACATTCTTCAGATAGGACACTTCAAAAGGTGCCCTCTCCCAGCCCAAAATTAAGTGGTGACTCTGACAGTCATGTTCCAGGAAAATATTAAATGTTTAAGAGTACTTCTAGTCTCTAACACAAGTAACAAGAGAACATGAATTAAAATAAGTGTTATTTCTATCAGATCCAGAGTCTGGGGTAAATCAGGACACAAATTCAGATGTATTTTCTCTTACAGTAGTCTACAAAGTCTAAAGCTGTTAAGAAATATACAAGACTGGCATTGCATAGCAGCACATCTATATCAGTGAGTTTTATTTCCTCCAGCACTAATGCAGTGTGAACCTTCTGACTCTAAGATGCTTTATTTCCCAAACAAGTGTGCCATTTATGACACCCCTACCTTATTTGGTGTACTTACATTTTTGGTTTAAATCCTTCAGATTTCTACTGATGTTTATAGCAATATCTTTCATTTCTAAGTACTTCAAGCTAGTCAGCTTATTCATGTTTTCCAAGAGTTTGTAGTCTTCACTGGTGGCTTAAAAAAATATAAAGTATCTTTTAATTAAAGGTGATGTGGTTTGAATTGCAGGCAGACTCTTCAAGAGGACAAGGGATTTCAATCCAACAGCCACATAAAGCACAACAGTTTAGATGGCAATAGAGGTTATTAGTATACACTCTACAAAAATATGACATTCTGTGAATTCCAAAAATCAACTGCACTGATGAATTTACTTCTAAATTTTTTTGAAAAAAATTTACTAAGTCCTCACATTTCTATTCTTAACTCTGTCAGTTAGACACTTATGTTTACAAAACTGATAGCACAAATCCAGACTCGTAATTTGTACCATATATTCCTCCAGTCTGCAAATCAGGAGTGCTTTCAAAATTAGAGCCTAGGACATGCACTAACTTGGTGAACAGTTTACTTCACTCCAGGTAATTTTGCACAGCAGTTTATTCTAAAGCATAAATGTTGGAAAACATATATGATCCTTGCTCTCAAGAAAAAAATGGCTCCACTCTCTGTAGTGCCTCCTTCCTACTCTGTCTTAACCTAGACGCTTTTGTTAGATTGAATTTCCATGTACAAACTTCTTTGAGATGAAAAAGAAATATTTTTTAAGCTGCTGATATCACACTGAATTGTTCTGAAAAATATTTGTACTATTCTGGGACTTCATTAAATTATTATAACTAATCTCAGTGTTCTTAGCAGCCTAGCAATGTGCCAAATTTGGACTGCCAGTCTTACCAGACACAATCTAAATAGTTACAGATTAGACAAACTATCCAAGAGATTTCTTTCAAACAAAGTGAAAAGAAAGAAGAACTTGCAGGTCAGTATTGCAGTGCCTTACCTGTCAGTTCACCTGTCAAGTAAGTGGCCATTTTGCTGAACATGTCTTTGCAGAGTTCATTGATATCTGCTTCTGCTGGCTCCTTAGCTTCCTCTGCAGTTTCAATAGCAGGATCCTCTACTCAGGGTAAAGACATTACAGGGTTAAGACAAACTATAGCAAGTCCGGAAGCACAACAGAAAGATTACACGGTTCCCTTTTTCCGCCCTTCAGGCTGCCTACAGCTGCTTTCCATGTAAGTTGCCTTCTCTACACGCTACACTGTTAAGGGGTAACAAACTACGGCAGCTTCTTCGAAGTAGCACCATCATTATTTCCAAATAATACTAAAGCATTCAAGAGAGAGGCACCCGGTCTGACAGCACTGACAAGCATTAGTCCCCCTCGTGCCCAGACAGCAAAGCAGTTTGGGGAGAACTTCTGAGTGGCTGTGCACGGCGCTGCTGTTCATTTCTAGTCACCGATTCGGAAAAGAAGCACCGCTGCCCCAATCCGCTTCATATGGGCTACAACAGATCCCCACCTGCGGAAAGCGGCAATCGCCGCTTTCTTCTCAAACCCGTTTCTCCCGCAATCTGCCCTTATTCGGCCCCTTCCCGGAGCAGTCCGGCACCTCTCCCCCAGCCCGGCAGGCCGCTCCTTCCCCCATCGGCAGCGTTTGCCGACTCGCACACGAAGGCTGCCCGAGGCCCGCGGCTCCCTCCGACCGAAGCGGCGGCAGGGCCAGGACCCGGCCGGTCCCCAGGGCAGCAGCGGCAGAAGGCGTATGGCCCGGCCCGGCTGGCACACGCCAGGCCGCGGGCTCGCCGGGAGCTCCTGCCCGCGCCGCGCCCTCCCCGGGCCGGGCCCAGCCCCGCGACCCCGGCCCCGGCCCCAGTCCTGCAGCCCGGCCCCGGTCGCTTACGCTTGGCGGGCTGCGCGCCGGCCTCGGGCGGCCCCTCCGCCGCGGCCGCCCCCTCCGCCGCGGCCGCCATGGGCACACAGCCGCTCCCACGGCCGGAGCCGCCTCCTCCGGGCCGCGCCAGGCCCGGGCCCGCCCCGCGCCCGGCGCAAGGAGGAGCGCCCGGAGCCCCCGCCTCTGAGGGGCGACCGCGGCAGGTGTGCGGTGTGCCGGCACTGCGGGGACCCGGCTGCAGGAAAGAGACGAATGGCGAGGTGTAAAACGTGTACGAGGTTACTTGGCTCCAGGCGTTACAGGCAGTGAAGCCGAACCGAGAGTGCCCGGTCTGTGCTCGATGCGGCTGCGCTGTCAGTGCGCTCACTTCCCTCTTCCCACCGCAACCGGAGCGCTCATTGCAGGAGCACCGGCAGGACTCTCACACCGCACGCCCGGCTCAGAGGCTGCGGCCAGCCCGACCCTCACAGGCAAACTCTCCAGTCCTGTGTTTGAGGATGTTTTCCTTTGGCTTAGCTGATCCGTTTACATCTGCAGGTCTTCATGCGATTTAAAAGCATCTCTTGTGCTGCTGATGAGGTGGCCAGGAGACCAGTATCGGCAGGATAGCCGGTACTTGGGGATACTGTGGGGACTGTGGCACACGTTGCTGTAGTTGCCACAGCCGTAGCTACATAGGTTTTTTTCAGTCCATAGTATAAGTAGCACTATATACAGATAGTGTAGCTAAGAACTGAGTCTGTTGTTAAAAACTTCTGCCAGTAGTAAGTATACAAATTTTTATTTAGAAAGTAATAAAGAAAAAGGGCATTCCCTCTCATCCTTTAAAGTAGTAAATATATTTCTTGCTGTTCGTGGTAGGGAGGGGAGGTTTTTTGGTTTCTCTTTTCCTGCAGTACAACAGTACATATTTCTCTTCTTAGGTGAGATGTCTAACACCACTGCTATTTAGTTTTTAATTAAGCTGAAGTTGTTTCTGGAAGTAGCTTCCATTGAGAAGCTACTACAAGTACAACTGTTCTTTCCTGGTAATGAGTGCTTGGTCTCTACTGACTTCAAACTCAAATGCATCTCCAACACATTGTGAATGGTCTCTGTCTTTCCTCATATGTTACAAGCACTAACAAGGGACAATATATCATTGTATAAATGCCACCACCACCTTCCACCTTTTGTGATGGAGCTCACATGTCCAATGGAATATTTTGTGTATAAGCTGGCCACGGAATAATAATGGTTTACAATAGAAAGTTTGATATGTACCTAAGGAATTATGAGAATTGTATTTTCTTGGGAAAAATCACTTACGCAATGTACATTAATGCATTTCTTCTTAAAACCCACAGTCCTGTGGAGATCATGCTCCAGAAAAAGGGGAATAGGTCTCCCATCTGAAGTCCAGTAAAGTCAGCTGAAACATTTTGGCACTCTCCAGCAGGCCCTAACAAGCTCTGCAGTTTTAACACCTGAGAAGCTGCAGGGCAAGGCAACACAGGAGTCTATGTGAACTTCCTCATGAACCGGAGTTTTGCATAGGCAATGATAAGGAAGATGACAGTCATGCAGAAGAGAGCCACTATGTTTTCCCACATTGCCCAGCTGGTAGGGGCAATTCCTTGGCTGCACAGGTATGCTTCACCAGAACACCTGCAGAAAAGCACAGGGCAGAAGTTAATATTATTATGTAGCACATATCTTCAGGTAATTATTATTGTTTCTCAAAGATCCTTCTACCCTCAACTCTGCAAAACAGGTGATAGAAATAGACAATCCATCACCAAATAAAACTCAAGGGACAAATATAGATCTCTAGTTCTCATAATTTTTCAGTAGCAACCTAACTGTTCTTTATAAATAACTGGCAATTTATGAGGAAACCTCAGAACCATCTTAAACCAAGGTAAGTACAGAAGCATTAGCTTCCCCTCAACAGTCACTGGAAGTCCAAAAGCCATGGAAACAGTACTCTAGCACTGCTCCCTGCAAAATATTCAGCTTGCCAGTTTTCTAGTACCAATCATGAAATAGTTGCACTGCTACAGCTTAAGGTATCAATAGCCAAGACCGTTTCAAATGAAGCACTGTGAGAGAGACACCTTTCTCTGGATCTGCAGGGAGGTTAATATTTATAAGTTCTGTGGGAGAGGCATGTTTCTGATCACAGGTCTACTGCTTTCTAGCAACTCTGTAGCTGTCCACACACTGCATTTCCATTGTTAAGTGACTCTGGATTTGTTTAGGAAAACTGATCAATCAGGCTAAGTTATGAAATACAAAACTTAATTTAGCTAATCTGTCTATTTTTACAAGTAAAGTTTCATCCCCACTTTGCTCTTGGGTAATTGTGGAGTTTTACTGTATAATCCTAAAATACATTACTTTGGGACATGTTGAGACTGGCTTGTAAGTGGTTATTCTGAAAATAGTATAATAATAGTATAAAAATTTGACATGGTCAGACTTCCCTTCAAGTAATCACTATTCAGGCCCAGAACCATCCTGAGTTACTTACATTTCTTCTGAAATATTGGGGGGACAACTGCCTGTGTCTCCCACTAACACTGTAGTATTTGGATTCTTCTCACCACAGAAGTAGAGATCTCTATACTCATTTACCTGAAGGGCCTGGGGAAAGAGGAAGACACAAGATTTTTGCAGAGTTCATGGTTTGGGCTGTTAAAACTGAAACACTTCAAAGGAACTTGATTATTAGAATACACATACCACCATTCTTGGAATCATATGTTCACGTTCCTTTTTATTTTCAAGCTCTTAGACACTGCTTTTCTTAGCAACTGCTCCAAGTTCTACATGCAGGGTGGTTCAATGTCCCAGGCCTTGGCTTCAAAGTTACTCAGCCACGGGTTTCTGTCTTGCCAGCTACAAGTTTCTGTTCATCCACATTCACCTGGGTCAATCTACTGATCCAGAAAATCATGTGGCTGCATGGAGATACCCCAGCATCACCACACTGAAGGCATGGCAAAGTCAGCCAAAGCAAGAGGTGAAAGGTTCCCCAGCACTGGCATTCTGCACTCACTGCTATCTCAGAGGACTCTTCTACATTGAGTAACACTGATAAACCATCTCAGTGATACCCAAGCAATGAGGTCTCACGCATCTCCCACCCTGCACCAGCTCCAGCATTCATTTCAGTCATTGTTACTTGAAGTAGGACACTATTCCTTCCAAAGAGGCTTGGCAAAGATGCAAACAGGAGATGGAAACAACTCCACCTGTGACCTGCTCTATTTTCTGTTTCAAGCAGCTGCACCCTTAGATTTCTGGTACCCCAGGCTCCTTACTATTCAGAAAAGTCAAATTTCATTTCAGAGGAAGCCACTCTGAAGACTGAGACACTCGTGCACTATAGCAAATCCCTTAACCAGTTGGAAAGTCATTGGCCCCAGCTGGCCACCCATACAGTAGTGTCTGGAGAGGCTGGACAATATTTGATTTTATTCTAAACCACAAGGATCAACTACTCAGGCTAGGAATTAGTGCCTGACTGGACAGCTTGCTCTGCAGCTGTCCAAGCAGCACTAATTCTGTAACACAAAATGTTTGTTCAGTCCCTGAGACTTCCAGCTCTCACACAGAGTTCTAAATTTCGCTTCCTTTTTGAGGCTGGCTGGTTTATTTTTATTTTTTTTTACCATGTTCATGCAATGAAACAAACCAAATCTGGCTTTTAAGAGAATTTCAAACTTTATACTCAAAACCTTTCCAAGAAGCAGCAGTGTGGCTACATTACTCAAAGGAGACCAATGCTACTTTCTACTCACAGTGAGGCCATATCGGGGGATGCTGAAGTACTTGAGCCAGTTCAGCCAGCCCATTACTGAAGGGAGGTTCACTAAGAGGCCAGAAAAGATCTGAAATAGAACACAGGAGATTGATGAGTCACAAACTGTTTATTGCAAATAATACCATTCCTGCACAGATGCTGCAGCTCCCAGCAGAGGTGCACTGGGATTGATGGACCTACTACTGCTGTCATCCCTGTACCCACAGACATGAGCTGGAGCCTTGCAGCACTCCCATGCCACTGGCCCGATAGCACACCCGAGTACTCCAGCTGAACTGCTTGCAAAGAGGTCAGGAAGGTTTTCTACACCCACATGTGAGCTAAAAAGCATGATCACAACTTCTTACCCAGGAGGACTATCCTATGGTAGAGCTAGGCAGAGGGTAAAGAAGAGAAGAGAAATAAGGAAGAGATGAGAGACTGGAGAGATGAGAAAGTGGAGAATCAAAAAGGAGAAAAACAGGGAGCCTTATGAGCTGTTATTATTTCAGTCTTACATCTTTTATCCTCTGTCCTACATCTTTTATCCATGCTTTCTCTCATCTGGAAAAATATTTGCTTTTACTTCTTATCACAAGTGGTCTTCATAGGTAAACATGATACTTCAGCCTCTGCTTCATCACAAGTGATCTTGTGCTTACCCCGCTGACTTTCAGGACATGCATGTGTCACTCCTTATACACTATGACCTAACTCAATGTACATCATGCCCTTCACTACACATGCACACTTCTCACCCACAGTGAGCAGTTAAAGCAGTGCACTTGGCTTATTGCAAAAGCAGCTTAAATTGCAAATCAAAGAATAAGGGAGATACTGTGGCTCAGAGTATGTACACAGACAGTGACCAGGAATCATCTAACAAGAAATATGTAACTTGGTAGGTTTCACAGTCAAGATGTTTCAGCACCAGCATCACCTTTTTCAAAAAGAACTCACAGCTCTCATCTCCAAGTAGTCAAAATTTCTTTCTCTCTCTCTTGTTCTCTTTCTTAAAAGAATCCTCAGGGAAGAGTATTGAAGTAATTTCTTGAACCCCAAGGTAATATTGAATTACAAAAAAAAGAGAGGTTTTGTGCCTTTTGTACCACTTGGGCAGCAAAAAATAATGTGAAAAATCAACAGATCTAAAGTTTATTTCAAAGCTTTTTTCCATTTAAATGATTTAGTTGATCAGTTAGATTTCTTATACTGGAAATGCAAGATTTTTTTACATCAATCTTTGTAAGGACAATTTAATTTTACAAAAAGCAACACGTGTTTGGGGGACACTGTTCGGAAAGCTCTGGTGGCATCACAATACTGAATTGCACCCAACCCTTAGACTACAAGCTGGCAGAAGTATATCTTTGACTACAGTGATAATAAAATCACAAGCATGGAGCTGACATGCCATTGGACCATGGATATTTTAGCCTGCCTAGGATAAGCTCAACTCAGTCCTCTTAGCTGGTCTCACCTCTTCCCTCCCGTCCACCAAAGGAGCACACACCCCAAGTATACTTACAAGCATCAGGACAAAACAAATGGTGATGAGCAGATTGGCCACAGCCACCACATCCATCCCAGCACTGATGGCCAGGGACATGGCTGTGGCAGTGTAGGACACCAGTATCAGGGTCAGCATGAAGAAGAAGAACCGCCCTGCAACAGCTTGGTATCCTGTAAAAAAGCAGAAAGGTGAGAGTCCAGTAAACAACCACATGATGAATTCCAGAGTGGTACCCTTGGATTCCTATACAAGACAGGCAAATCAGGAAGAAAGACCAAGTCTGGAGTTGGCAGGAACTTTGCATGCTTCAGAGGCCCAAAGAGCATTACCAAAAGACGTTGTCAGGCAGGTCCCTGTGTTAGATTGCTGGTGTCTCTGCCCCTGCCCCAGAGTCCTCCAAAGTTATGATGCCAAGCACTTAAATCAGTTGAAAGTTCAAGTAGCAGTATTTTATAGGTACAGGAATCTGGCTAAGTCAGAAATGTGTTGGAAGACAACAGGTTCAATGAAAGCATCAATTCTTTACCAATCATCCAGTAACTGATGCATGAGAATATGATGGCTGGAGTAGTTCTCATGGGCAGCAGATCTCCTATCATCAAGGCCAGGAAGTAGGCAGACACACGGTAATATCCACTGGTGTACTGATGGCTGCGAGGACAGGAAGGAGGGGAGTTGCACAGGTTTAGAGGTTCTCTAGGAAGCAGGCTCAGAGTGTGTGTTTGATTTATCCTGATTTGTTTTCTGCTTTTTCTACCACTGACTCCTCTCTATACAAATTGCTTATATTCTCTGTGCTATCACTGACACTCTATGAATTAAGGGCTGATCTGTCTCTCAGACCCTACAGTCAAACAGCACACCAAGGATCATGAATGAAACACTGTGTGACTGCTAAGTAAAATATCATAAAAAAACTCCTAAGTCTCTTTTCAAAGAAAAAGATCCTTAATACAAGAGCACGGGGAAGCATTAGACTTCTATAAACTGGAGGAACACTTCATCCACTGCTAACTCATACAGCTGCTTCCAGGGAAGAAGGAATGATACCCAACAATGGGAAAACACCCTTGGGATATCAACTCACCTCCAGTTCAGGGCATTATGATTGTTTTGTTGCTTAATGGAGCTCATGAAAAGATGCTTTAACAGGTAATGTGCCTAAATCCCCACTGACAAAGCTGGTAAACTACACTGGCAACATGGCAGACTAGCAAGAAATGGCAGTGTGGGGGAATTTCACTCCTGAGCAGCTGTTAGGGACAATATCAAGCTGCTTTGAGCAGCCTGTGGGTGGAGACGAACATATCAGGCATAAATTTCCAGTTTCTGTTTTACTGCATAGGGTCTGTCTCTTGCTCTTCTATTGCATGAGCTGGAGGCACCTCCAAACTACACTTTCAACATAAATGTATGTATACATGTATGTATAGTGTATCTACGTGCATTTACATATGTATACACACATCCAAAAAAAAAATATAACGATAAAGATATTATATATAAATGATACGTAAATAACTATATTTAATTATATATTAATTACTTTTAAGAACAATGTAATAATCAAGCACATCCCTCTAAACACAGATGCACTTGATTATTAAGGAGTTCTTGTAAACCAGACAGTGGCCCCCTTTATCTGAGCATCCATGGCAAAGTTTTTCCAGGAACTCTCCCTTCATTTTTGCACAGTCTTGCCACTTTAGGACCATTGCAAGACTGTGTGTCAGCCCTTGTGAGAAAGGGGGCAGGAAGCATTCACAGTCTGCAGGATTCACACACAGACCTCAAAACCAGCTGTTACCAAAAGTGGGTAGGAAAAACAGTAAGCTGTTACCAAAAGTGAGTAGGAAAAACAGTAGGGTGTCACACAGCAGGCAAGTAAAAGCATTTCCTCCTTCCCCCAGCTTTTAGCATTTCAGCTCCCTGCTCTACAGACTCACTTAGCATCACTATTAAAATCTGATGTTGCAAGGGAGCAATCAAGTCTTTGGTGGTAATAATTTTGTTCAGTGTGTAAGATACTGCCCCATCTCATTCCAGGGTATGACACAGTCCAAGTGCCTTACTACTTACACAAATAGTTTCTTGTCTCTGATGAATAGCTCAATTGCAGAGACACTGGAAAAACACTGGTTTGTAGTGACAAAAAACAAGGATCCAACCCTAGAAGGCAAAACAGAACAGTGGGAAAGTGAGGGAACGACTAGATCAAACAGTGGCAGCCTCCATCACCATCCCATAGAGTCAGTGCTTTTCTCTGTCCATAGAATGGAGATATTTAATTGCTACTGTAAATCTTAGCTGTATCCTTATCTTCCCTTTTACATCCCCTTTGTACTTATGTACAAAGCCTGACAGAAACTGTGGCCCCTTTAGGACCCCTGGCAATTCCATGCTGCAGTGCACTGAGACTTGTGAACCCAACACTCCTTTGTATTTCAAGTGGATTCCAAGGTCTTCCTTCCCTGTGCCTCAAACCTGTCTGCTACAGATAGAAAAATGAGCAAAGCTTTTTCATCTTACCGATTCTGAATGCCACTTCGGTCCAGTTTTACACCAAAAAAGATAGCACCCACAACCAAGGCTAGAATTACAGTCACTGCAATCTGGAAGTGGAAAGAAAAAAGGTAAAAAGAAATCTTTCAGGTAAGTAAAAAAATTAGGAACTAACATTATTAAGTCATATGCAGGGCTTAAGATTCACACCTGCCTAAAGCCTTGCTCTTGTGAGGCAATGTATACCTGTGACACACCCAATTAAAATCCTTATGACAGTTTTTCAGATTTTATCCTCTTCACTTTTCTATTCGTTCTTTGGCTAGGAGAATTTAGTAGAAACATGCTTATAGAATAACCAAGTTTAAGTTTCAAAGTGAGGCACAAAATTAGTATCACCCTAGAAGATCCCTATGTGACCCAGAGAATGGAGCACTTTCCCCCCCACCCCAATCTTCAGTGCAGTATTCTTATGCTAAACTAAACTGGAGATTTTTTCCAAAGGCCACAAAGGTAGCTGAGCATCTCCATTTACATGGCAGTGGCACAGGACTTTTCTGTTTCCCTAACTGCCTTTGAAAACATGTTCTGCCCTACAAACTACAGATTATGAGACTGAGAGCAGCAAGAGTTTGAGACTTTTAGCAATTGTTACCTACTTGTGCAATGGAGGCCTGTGGGTTCCTGATGAGATTTTTCAGGGAACGCTTGGACACCCAGTAGAGCTGAGTGAAGAATCCATTTGCATAGGTGATCTCATGCTCCTGCTTGGACAGTCTCTGCTTGCTTCCCCGTCCAAGCTCCACTTTCCCCAGTGCTTCCTTTGTGCTCTGATACAGGCTTGAGCTGAGATACTTCTGGTGCAGCACGTCTACCACACTGCTATCCACGTTGTCTTCTGTCACTCCATTTTCACTGCTCACTTCTGAGTGAGAAAAAGAAGATATGGCTTGTGATTCCCTATGAACCTGACCTTCAGATATGGCCCATCAATAAGCTCAGCAATTCTGGAGGCTGAAGAAAAAGGCAGAAATGCCCAGAGAATTAGAGTTGTTCAGGCCTTAGCCCTAAGTTTAGGAGGCTAGCTTGAGTGAGAGGTTTCTCCTACATTTTCAATTGAACCTAGCTAATCTGCCCATTCTTTCTGGCACAAAATGGTCATATTCTTGTAACGTGGCAGAAAACTTTTGTTTCATTGAATTTGGAAAAAATCAATGTTTGCTCTGATTCACATCACTTTGGTGATGTGAACTGCTGTGTAACTGCTTTACAAGATCTGTTCCCTTACAGTCCTTCAGTCAATGATGTGCTACATGATCCCCAACAAGCATTTCCAAACATTTCGCTCATTATATTGGTAGAGAATTTCTTCCCTAAAAGTTCCAATCTCTTTCACTCTCCTGTAAATCCAACACTCCTTGGCCATCTACCTAGTCTTCTCTGCAGCAGCCTCTTAAGTGACTGAAAACTTGTCAGCTGCCTCTTGAGACTAAGCAGTTCTAGTTTTTCCACTTTTTCCCTCACAGGCTTTTTTAAAATTTTGGTATTTGTCATTGCTCTCCTATACTACTGAAGTGAAAAAAATCCATTTAAGAAGTTTTCTGATCTCTTTAAAGAAGCCCAAGACAAAGTATATCTATTAGTAGGAACAATGTAAAGATAAAGATATGCCCTTAGACTCAAGGAAACCCAGAGAATAAAAGCTTGCCATCACCACATACAATTTCCCTTCTACACTAGCCAGCAGTGAATTTCTCCTTTGCAATTTACCTTTTCCTGTGTCCACAGGTCCATGATCATCCTTGCTGGCTGCCACAGCAGTTGAATCACCATTTATGACATCAAGGAAGAAGTCAGCTGGATTATTGAAGGGTTCACATTCATATCCTTTAAAAACAAAAACAGAACAAACCAAAACCACACATGCAACGTGTTTGCATTGCACAGGGCACACCTCAGAAGGTCAGGTCTAATACTATATCACTTTTCCATAACCCTGTTACCAGAAAACTTCACTGCTTTTCATAAGTGTTACTTTACAGCAGTAGATGGACAGGATTTAGGAGATGGTGAATCCAGGGTATCTAAAAAGCTTCAAAGCTGCTTATTCACTGATTCCAGGTGAGGAGGAATCTCTAACTTGCTTCTACCACAACTCAGTATGGACAACTCTTGCCTCCTTGCCATTGCTGTTCATCCACAGTCCACACTGAAAGACACACAGTTCCTCAGCAGAAGTTCCTGGATGTCTGCTCTACAGCCTCAGATATTTTCTCCAGAGGCTCAACTCTTGTTGGTGTTTCCCTGGTCACAAGGATGAGGAAGGGCTGTCCAAGAGCAGCTTCTTATAATACAGTTCTAAGTATGGGACAAGGAGGAAATAAAAACAAACAAACCCAAAGACAGTTCTACATCTTCCCTGAGAGAAAGGAAGTGGGCTACAAGGAGGAGGAGAAGTACTGACATTGGTTAATGCACCTCCGTTAAAGCCAGGGAAAGCTTACAATCTAATGAGTCCACGGTTGCATCTTAAGATTGGAAGTCCACTCCTTATTCTCTGTTCATTATAGTCAGACACCCTCACCCTGCTTACTTGAACAGAGGGCAGCCACCCAACAGTGCACCTATTAACCCATCTTAAGACACACCTTAATTCTGTCCTCTTGGTTGCCCACCTGCATTCAGTCTAGAGCATATTTTTGGATCAATATGTACAGATTGCTGCCAATCTGCAGGCTGTGGTTCAAAAACCACTGGATCTGACACCGAGGCCTGGTACAACTACAAGCATTATCTAGTGATTCTTGGTTTTTGTCCTCATGCAAGGCAAAACAAAGGCAAGAGAGAGCCATGGTCTCTTGTCTGAAAAGTTTTAGGTTTCTCATTCTGTCTTTTCCCTGTTCTAACATAACACTGCTTAGACTGTATGTATACAGTTTCTAACATCCCAGTGATAGAAAAGCATGGGCCTATTATCCCATGCTAGGGCAAGAATCTACACACAGATTTAACTCATGAGCCAGCTGCTTTTGCTCTTGGCATGGAAGACTTACCAATAGAACTGAAGTACTCCAGGGCGTGTTTTGCAGGACCGTGGTACAGCACCTTTCCCGAAGCCAGTAATGTCAGACTGTCAAACAGCTTGAATATGGAGTAGCGGGGCTGATGGATGGAAAATATGATGGTTCTCCCCCTTCTTGAGAGCCTGACATAGAAACAAAACATCTCTTAAGTACACCACACTTTGAATTTCAGGAAGGCAAACCCCAAGTATCAAAATCCGAGACAAATACTTGGCAACTTCTCAGGGTTCTGACCCAGAAAAACCTTCCCTCCCTTCTCTGTCACTGTATCAGATGCTGCCTGCAAGACAGCACCATCATTACAGGAGACCATCACTGCAGCCCAGGTAGCCAAAGTATGATGTTGTCTGCAGCTAGCAAAGCCTGAGGCCACAGCTGTGTCTAAACCCTCCTTATGTGTTTTTTATACAAGATGTCCACCTAACTGCAAGTCCTACTGCGCTCAATGGCAGTACCAGGTGGTACTTATCAGGCTGTGGAAGTCTGGCCAGCTGAGATTTCTCTTAGCTCTTCTGCTGGAGATTTACTCTAAAGAAAATTCAAACCAAGTTTTCCTTGAAATTTGTCAGATGCTCTTTCAAGTGCTTTAGCACTGATGCCCCACAAGGACCCTTGATGATCAAAGACCTATATCCACAAACCCCAGACCAAAGCAACCCCCATAAGCAAAACCAGACAATTTGCCACAAACCCAGGACCAGGATTAGAAAGTCATTCTCATTAAATAACCCTCTTTCATCCTCCTTGCATGTAACTTTATTCTAATTGTCAGAAGACACCTCATCTCCAAAACACAGAACACTCAGGATAAATTTGCAGGTGAAGTTTTATCTGAGTTCAAGACTGTTGTTGGGTAATAGACTCAGATGGAAGGCCAAGAAATTATGATTACAAGGTTTGACCTCCCAGTCCACTCTTTGTTGTGGCAAAGGGAAGCTGTCCAAGCTCCATCTGCTTTTTGGGCTCCAATCCAATGCTTGCTGTGGAAAGATTCCCATAAGCTTGAAAAGGCTTTGGAAGAGACCCAAACAAATAATTTACCACTACTTCTGACTATATTTGTCTAGTTTTTATGTTTTTGTTTTTTAAAGGAGGACTAGAACTACTCAGTCATAAGAACATCCCTTTTTTTTACTAATGATTTGACAACCAAATTGCAACACACTGAAGCACTGACTCTTACTTCTTCAGAAGGATGAGGACTGCATTGGCTGTGCTGGCATCAAGACCAGTTGTTGGTTCATCCAGAAAAAGGACTGGTGGCTCTGTGATGAGCTCCATCCCAATGTTGGTTCTCTTCCGTTCCCCTCCAGACACTCCCCGGATCAATTCAGTTCCGACCTGCATGCAGAAGAAATCATATATTTGCAACAAGACCCAGTCAGTACATGCTCTGGACTTGGGGGCTTTCCACATCCAGCAGCCATGCTCACTTTCAGAGTCCCTTTAATGAACTCTAGGACCAACAGCAGGTGAGTTTGACCCAGTGTGAGGGACTGTGCAGCAATATGCTAAGCCTGATTTTCAGAGGTACCAGGTGCCTTATGACTTCAGGGAACAAGGATGACACTGACAAGAGACAGAGTGGGGCCACAGCATTCAGAGGAGGCATTGATGTGTGGGGATGCCTTTTTTTGGTAGCTTGCTTGTTAATACAAGCTCTACACAGAACTTTTCCATCGAAGACCAGTTTTTCATCCCTCAGAGCTTTCAGAAATGAGAAAATAATTTTCTTGCCTTGTTCCACAAAGCCAGGAAGTGACTGAACAACTTTCCAAGATGCAATGACTAAGCGACTCTTTCCCTTCTGAATTTATACAACATTCTGGACATGGTCCAAAATCTTCCCCTTTTAGTAGCAAATACAAATACCTCTCTCCAAGCTCCCTCCTGAGCTGGAGACTGATTTCTCGCATGCAATATGGTTTAGTCAGGTTCCTGTTTGGCTTTCTGTAACTGCACTCTACACACTATACTGCCCAGAGACAAGTTATTCAATTTCCAGAGGTAGTAGGATTTCTGAGAAAGGTGTTCTTGCTGCTCACCTTAGCATCAGCCACTTTGCTTAATCCCAGCTCATTGATTATCTGGGTGACTCGCTCTTCCTTCTCTTTAATGCTGATGGAGCTGGGGAGTCGCAGCGCAGCAGAGAATTGCAGGTTCTCCCTCACCGTCATCGTGCCCATAACAACATCATCCTGAAAGTACAAATGGACAGTTGGAAAGACTCCTCAGCTGCTGAGTGGGCAGGAGTCCCTCAGTGGCACTTACTGGATAAGTTGTTTGCGTACCACAGTGGAACCCAGACTGAAGGACAACTCCCTCAAATTTTACATGACATGAAATTCAAAGTTCTTCAGTAGCAGTCAAGGAGAGACTGTAGCTCTGCAGGCTCCACAGCTTAAACCCAGCACCCCCTCAGCCTCCCTTTCAGGCTGAGAAGTTCAAGTGCAGACAGTAATGCTGTGTACTGCATGTGCATTTTTCTTACTAGCCAGTGAGGCAGAGCAGGTAGTGATTTTGTAGAGTTAAACTTCTGTCAGTCCAGTTGGAGCCAAAGGACATTGCTAGTGCTCAGTGTTCCAGGTAGAGATGCTCAGGGAACCACCCTGGTCAGCTCTGTTCCCAGTTAAAAGCCATACCTTATTGTGGTCCAGAGCACCTGCTGAGTTCAGCTGCCAACAAGGAGCTCCTCACTGGCAGCAGTTTCTCAAGAAAAGAAAGAGTATTGCACCAAGATGCTCCTGCCATGTCTTAGTTATGTACAACTCTTGGACCTAAACCTTTATTTTAAGTGCTACAAAAGCTTTAACAGTCACATGTCCTTTGAGGGAGAATCAAATCTATCCAGCTGACAGACCTGGGCAGCCTACTGCAACCTGCAACAACCATGAGCCAAATAAGAGATTTGTCATCAGATCCATTCAGAGCTCCATGCGTCTCCATCACCCCCACTTTGGTATTTGTACCAATTCTATATCCTACAATACAATGAGAAAAGGGCTGCAACACTGGATAGCTGCTAAGAAACAGGCCTGTTACATCAGCCATCTTTGGAAGACATTCCCTAAGATGCAGGGCAGCAGATTCTTGCCTGCTTTGGAACTCTGCCCACATCAGATGTAGTGCATCACTAGCACACATGATATACCAGTCAACCATGTTTGGCACTGGAGTTAAGAGAGAAAGACAAGAATGTGCTGCTTTGCTGCCAAAGATGGTTTAGGCATTTCAAACCTTCCCTTCCCACAACCCCTCAGTCTCTGACCCCAGCCTCCCATTCTCCACTCTCAGATCCACCAAGAGAACTACACTGGAAACTAAACTGTGAATTTAAGCTTAATACCAAAGAGAACCAACAGTGGCATGACACCTTCACTCTCAGCATGAATGGAGAGACCATCAGCAGCTTTATAGGAATAACATATGACTTAGCATGCCTATATGCTTCTCTGCATAAAAATGATCCTATAATTATGTATTTAGAACTTAAATGTTGTTCATAGTTTTTGGTCCGTCTTTACTGATCCAGGGAGTACTGCATGGGGTGGGAAGGGGGAGAGACCATTTAACATTTCACCAAGTTGCTTATCATTTTAAAGTTATGTTTGGTTGCTTTGGACATTTGAGAGACAAATGTCTCAAATTGTGACAACTTGTGAGAAACTAACTGGCTTTTCATCAACCACTGAGGATTTGGGGATCTCTGACCTGCAGGATCAAGATTTAGCACCAGTCTCATCCCATGGATCCTGCAGAGCCCCCCAGCTGGCAGCTTTCAGCTGCCTGTGTCACATCTGCCTGCAGTCCAAACCCTGGATCGTTTCCAGATTTGGCTTCTCATACGACTGCCAAGAATCCCCTTCTCCCCAAGCTCCCCAGGGCTTTGAGGGTCTATTATTGGTCCAGGCCTCCACCCACTTCCGCAGATTCAGCTGGCTTTTCCTGTCTCCGAGTGGAATGGACCTCTGTCACAGCCAGCTAGAATCAGAGGAAGAACAGCAGGGATCTATTTATTTCCTAGAATTATTGTCTGATAGTTTGAAGCTACTTCTGCCAGCTAGAACGGCTTCTGAGTTTAACACAAGAGATTTTGGGTGTCATGTTTTTTTTCTCCTTTTTTTAAAAATCTTTGCTAGCACTTCAGGGCAGAGCCCAAAGGTGAAGTCACAGTAGCCCAGCAATTTGGGCATCCATGTGGCTATGGGGAAGACACACCTCTGTTCTTGACTAGGCTGGAGTAATAGTTTGATCTTATTGTCTTCCATATCCCAGATTAAAACTAAAAACTGTAACAGCCGAGTTATCAAATTAGGCTCTGTAGGGATCACTGAAAATTACCTAAACTAGTTGTTGATGCTTCCTCATGTTATGTGGTCTTCCATCCCAAGGTCTCCCAGGCCTCCAGGAAGGCAGTTACTCACCTGCACAACATATCCTGAGATGCACTTGAAATTTGGAGGTTGTGGGATGCCATCTATAAGCACTTCTCCGGACAGACCTGCTGGGTCCTTTCTGGCAGCCAGCACATCTAGGAGACTTCAGACAAACACCAGGCATTAGGTTTTGCAATAACTGCTGCTTTTACCCTTGACTGGTTAAGTACCACCAGCCAGGACTGAGTTACAGCCTGCTCACAGCGTGCTGCAAACCAGAGGGCACAGGAAGGGGCTTCCCCTACTCTGCATGCTTTAGCTCTTTGTACAGAAAGTCTGGTGTCCATCCAGGATTTTCCAGCACACGGTGTGCCACAGCAGTATGGCAGTGTACAGACGCTCACAATTCACAACAGTCAACCCCCTACAGACATAAACTTGGTCTGTGTATTTACAGATAACCTCAAATGCACAGAGACAAAAGCACCCTGCTGAGTCGTTGCAGGCTGCTCTCCAGCCAGGGCAGCACTGAACTAACTCCTCTCATCTCAAGGAAATTAATCCATATGGGTGTAAAGACAGGAGTTAAGATTAATTCTAGAAAGTAATTTTTTTAATGTGTCACTGGATTCTCCTTACTGCCAGTGCAGAGGCCAGCCTGTCTGCCAGATAAGTAAACTGCCCTGATGAAGTGCTGCTCTTGAAAGCATCCTGATTAACCAGCAGTCTCCTCAGAAAAGAAGATCAATGGTCACCACAAAGACAGGCCTGTGTAAACCCTGGCCATATTTCCAGAGTGTCTGACACTCTTAAAGTCAGAGAGTGACAAAGAGCTCTCTTACCACAGAAAACAGCATTAGCACTGGATGGAAACAGTCTACATGGCATTTCTTTGTGCCTTCATCCAAACAACTCAAGAATGTGTGCACCCCCACCAGCAGGCCACAGCCAAGTTGGGTAAGGATCCAGAGCATCCCACAGACTGCATTACACCATACTACTGTCAGTTGTCACAGAAGGGTCTGGCCTAGCAGCTTCAAGGAAATCTTGTTGCAGAGAGTTCAGAGGGGGTGACATCTTACACGCCCCAGGGGAGCTTGTGCCCCATCCCCACCCCATTACCAGTCAGAACAGAGCCTACACCTGAGTTCCAAACACCCAAGTTCTGCGTAGTATCTTAACTTGGGCCACCACCAAAGATGACTGCAGTAATATGGAGCACCAACTGGAGCAGATGAAGTGTGTGACACAGTCATGGTGCAAGAACTTCAACAAGGCTGACAGAGGGGCAGGAGGTCAAGCTGCATCACCAGATTTCTCAAAGGCATGCAAAGGTCTAAGCGTGCAGATACCTCACATCTCCCCAAACCCTCAGAATCCCAAAAATACTTTGAAGAGGTGACTGTCCATTTAAAGGAGCAGAAGGTACTCACGAAGATTTCCCACTCCCTGTTGGCCCCAGGATAGCATTCAAGCCTGGTTTCATAATGCCACTGGAAGAAGGAAAGAGTTGTTAACAAATAAGGACATTTACAAGGACCACCTATATGCAGATTTTAGTAGATGTGAACAAAATGTTATAGAAAGAAAAACCTCAGAGATTAAAAACTTCTTAAATCTGAAATCAATAAGCATTTTTCCTTTCTGTCCCAGACTGCCAGTCAGAACAGAATGAGAACTTGACATAAAAAGCCATCTACATAAGACAGAAATTGTCTTCCCTGCTCAGCAGGGTCTTGAAAAGAAGCAACAACTGCTCTCTGTTGCTCATTTCCTCTGACTGCACCTTGAACCACAGTTAACAGAACCCTCAGATCTTCTGGCAGAGGAGTTCACATAAGTTTGGTCCTAATTTGCTCAGATCAATAACTGAAACTGCTTCAGCTATATCCCACCTATTTTGCCTAAAAGCAAATCAAAGTGCTAACAACAACTGCTGACTGGCAGGAGGACAGTCATTTCTGTACCAGCACAGCTGGATCTGGAAGGTGACACGAGGTCACTGGTTCACAGCAGCAGATTAATTCCTACCCTCTAGTATTTCATTTAAGCAAACACTTACTTAACGTTATGAAGAATCTTCTTTTCCACGATTTTCCGTTTACAAAGGAATCCACTGGACTGCTTAACGGAGTACTGGATGTCATGGAAACTCACAACAGAGCCACGAGGAGATCGGAGGGACTCTTGTGTTGGAACAGAACGTTGGAAATTGCCCACTCCTTCCTCTTCTCCAACAGAAACAACGCTGTGATCGAACGTTGTGTCCGACATCATGCTCTTGTTACACAGGCCAAGCTCCACTGCATGGAGGTCACTGCTGTTTTGAGCAGTTCCCATCTGTTGAGGCAAAGAACACGGAAACATGCAGGGAAGGAGACATGTGAACAAAGATTTCTCCAGAAAGTGTCTTGGAAGAGCAAGTTCATGACACCACACCAATCGGTACACATGGCAAGTTTCCAAAAGGATGGACATCCGCACCAGGAGACATCCAGTAGTCAGTCCCCAAAGGCACAGAAACCTACAGATTTAGAACTAACCTTTAAGGACAAGAAGTGTGTTCTTGAAGTAAATAATGCGTGCTCAAAGGGCATCTAATGAGGCAAAACCAAGCCTACCTACAATGGTCACCATCTTTGGCAACACAGTCGGTACTACTAATGGAAGCTGTTACCACCTGTAGAGACTCAAGCTCACCTTCTTCAGTCGTAACATGCTTATCCCCCTACTCCCCAACAAACTCAGCAAAGAAAGCCTATTAATGAATCCTTATAAAGAACCACAGCAAGAACAATGTTTGTGTTTACAAAAATGAAGGCCAGTCACATGCATCTTATTTGCTGCACAAGTCTGTTTCAGAGATATCAATGTGATTAAAATAACAATTACACATGCTAAAAATTACTGTGATACTGCAGAAAGCCAAAGTACTCATCAGGTTAAAAGAGCAAGGAGAAAGACCTGTCCACAAACACATCCATTGCTAGTTCCTTGAATTTTGTGTGAAGGTAGAAGTATTCCACCAAGCACCCCTTTCCCACCATCTGCACTTTACTCACAGGACTGAGACGGTGATAACTAGTAAAAACAGCACTACAGCAGTAGGAGATTTCTCAGGGAGAGAGAGATGGCCACCTTATTAGGAAACTGGAGCTACAAAAGCCAGGTTTAAAGAAATGCGAATTGTCCTTTCTACCTCTTCCTATCACTGAGAGCCCAACAAGTTGCCTAAGTTTTCTCCTGTATAAGTAAAATAAAAATCAGGGGCAAAGGAGGGGGTGTTTAGTTTGAACCCATACTGAACTCTAAGGCTAGTCACCCCTGGGAAAGAGCACAGGATATGCCGGTTACATCAGCAAGAGATGGCTTATACACTTGAAAGGTTGCACAACAGATGATGAGAAAAAAAAAAAAAAACCAACAGGATGATAGTGACACTAGGGACAAAGACCTTGTTAGACTTTCGAACATTTTTCTTGTATCTGTCCTGGCTAGGTTCTGCGGTTTAGTTCACCGTATACCCTTTTATGCAGGTTTCTGTAAAGCTACCGATTAGCACTGGCAAGCACGGACGGCACGAGGACGAGAAAAGCCCAGCAGAGGCTACAGGTAGGCTCGAGCTGCAGCAGCACCTCACGGCAGTGCCCGCCCCTGTGTCTCCCACCCACGTCCCGCGGGCCGGTTTCGCCACTAAACCGGAGCCAGGACCCGACCCGGCCGATCGCGCTCCGCTCTCCTCCCGCAGCCCGCGCCCGCCCGCGGCGCAGCCCCGGCCCCGCCAGGAGCGCTGCTCGGCCGCCCCCGCCCCGGCCCGGCCCGGCCCGCGCCGTTACCTCGCGGCTGCCGCGGCGCTCGGAGTGGCGGCGGCTCTGCCTTGGCGGCGTTTTATAAGCGGGTCCGACGGCGGGTTACATAAAGCGGCGGCGGGGAGTGCCGGCGGTGGCACGCAAGCCCCGCCGGTCGCGGACGAAGGCGGCGGTGATGGAGCCCCGCTCCGCGGGCGGCGCGACCCCCGGGGCGGTGCCGGCGCCGCGCGGGGCCGAGCCCAGCTCGTGAGGGCCGCGCTGCGGGAGCGCTGCCCCCGCCGGCAGCGCTGGGCCCGGGGCGGCGGCGCGGAGCAGCCCCCGTGAGCCGGGGTGCCGCGGGCTGCCGGCGCCGTCAGCCCGCCTTCCCGGGGCGGGGAGAGCAGCGGGCAAAGCCGCGGTGTTCGCCCCTGGGAACCCCCGAGCGGGCGGCGGACACGAGGAGCCCCGTGAAATGCACGCAGCCCCTGCGCACCCCGGCACGGGAGGGACAGACCGGCAGTGGGAGGCAGCGCCCGCTCTCCCTCCTGCCCTCCCACCTCCTGGAAAGGTCATCACCCCCGGGGCATGGGGCCAGTCCGGCCGGGTCAGCTGGGGCCATTGGCCGCCCTAGCAGCCCTTCCCAGGGTGACACTGCCACTCGGACCTCACCCCTCCCGTGGCACTGTGCTCCTTGGTGGGCCCGGACGGGGTCAGGACCTCCTGACAACCCGCTGTCCATCAGGTTGCCTCTCCGTGCTGCCATGTGTTCGCGGCTAGGGGAACGTGTGAAATCAGGAATATCGGATTGCCTTCAGTTTGTGGTCAAGCCTTCTTGTCTTCCCATTCTCAAGCACTATTGTCTTTACAAATAAGCTCTGTCTCCCCAGGTTCCTTGATATTGTGAATGCAGGAAAAGCCCAATTTTATGGTTTACAAATACAATTTATGGCAAAGCTGTCGAGTCATATTGCCTCCGGTTTGATTGCCCTCTGCAGCTCTGTACAGCATTGCTTTTTTTCCTACCTACACCTTTTGCTAGATCAATTTAAGTCTCAGCTAGGGTAAAATAGATCTCTGTCTATCCAATCTACAATAATAATGGAAACTCCAAAGGCTCACCTCTCCCTTTTCCTCACCATACCTCCTAGGGTATGTTGATACACTCAATGCCATTGATGCTTTAGGCAGAAGACGCCCACATCCTATGAAGCTGCATTGCTCTGCAGGGCTGACAGGAGTCAGCAGGTGGGTTTATGGGGGTATTGAAATAGCCCTAGAGATCTCTCAGAAGAGCGGGTTTTGCCATAGGATTGCTGAATGCTATCTTCAGTCATTCTATGGGTCAGAAGTGGACTTGAGTTCATGTTTCCTATGTGATTTAACTTCCTCTTTTGGGGAAAATCTGCCTACATTGAAGACTTTTGCCCTAGTGTTTCACCAAACATGCACATCTCTGCCTCCAAAAATATTTCAATGCCAAATACTCACTACCCCTCAACAAGCTGCAGAGGCAATCTTCTCTTATCACGTGCCTGAACAGTGAGACAAACAGAGCCTGTGTGCTTGAGAACAAAGGTGAGCATTTTCTGAGTCATGAACTTGCTGCTCCACATAGTGCCTGCACAGTGGTGCAGGAGAACAGCTCACTCGAGGAGCACAATTAAAACTTCAGGTTATCTTTGACACCTTCAGTTGCACATCTGCTTCTCAGACAAAGGTGGTAGGTGCCTTCATGCTGGTCATTTTGGGAAACACTACTGCTCCTCCCACACTTCATGGAATGGAAAATCCACTTCTCTGTCCCCTGTACCTAAACTCATCCCAATGACAAAGAAATAAGCAGAGATCCCAGATATTGGGAAGAGCTAAATCTGGCTGGAGGCTCTGGCTTTTCTCTAGCCCATTCTTCAAGCAGCAGTCTTCTAGGCTTTTTCAAGGAGAGCCTATTTCATCTCCCACCCCAATTTGTATTTTTCAACTGTACCATGTTACTAGTCCAGTCAATCTAGCTCATACTGTTACTGAGGGAGGTATCTGCCAGTATAGGGATAGAAAACAGTGGCCAGGGCTGTAGTTATTTAAGACAAATACTCTCAACAAGCCTGATGACAGCCTGATGTTACTGTACTTTTCTCTTGCTCACTCTGTAGGCTGGTAGGTATGCTAGCAAAGCTTTGTGCTTCTCATCCACTGAAAGGAGCATTTGCCCTGTAAACAGTCAGGCTTTACTGCAGATTAAAGGATGTGGTCTTCACAGAAAGACACCAAAAGCATTAACCCAGCGTAAAGCCCTAGAAAGCACCAAGCTACAATGCCCTGGTGCATCTACTGAGTGACATTAAACAAATAATGCTACAGCCTTTGAACTGACATGTTGTTATAGCAAGGAAAGAACAGCCTGGGTCATGTTTCAGATCTCCTGCAGGTTTTAGCACAGGTTTGAGATCTTTGCTTTTTGTCCTTAGCTCCTGCTGCCTTGAGCCTCTGATTTGGCTGCCACTACAGGGTTGCAGAGCAGGAGGGACCATGATATCATCCTGGGCATGGGGGAAGGGATCTAGCAGAAAGTGAGGCTTTGAGGAGTCCTGCTGCTTCGCCACTGCTTTCTTTAGCATGCTGCTCTCATTGACCTGAGGATCCAGGGTGTTTTTTAATCCTACCTAATGCTGAATTTCATAAAGCTCATAGAATATTTCAGGGACTTGAACCAGCAAGGGAGTGTAAAAGGAATATGTCCAGGAGGAGATGTACAATGATTAGTACTATTGCCTTCTCTAATGAGTGAATCAATAAGCAGATCCCAATGCTCACTGTATAAAAGCAGCTCTGAGATCAATGCAGAAGACAGCAATATTAGACATGGTGCTTGAGTGATACTTTCTGGGCTCTTCTTTTCCAGAAGCTCCAGTAAACCACTCCAAAAGACACACCCTGTACAGATGTGTACACATGTACTGAATCTGGTGCATCTACAAATTTAGCACTCTAGGCACAAAAAAACTCATTATGCTTTTTTCCACCCTGTTGCTCATCATGTCAAAGCTAGTGCTGACTAGCCTCCCTTACTTGGTTAAAGTGTTGCTTGCCTTGGGGAAGTTGACTTTTGCAAGACTTGCAAGATTATGTAGAAGTCTGACTCTGTCAAGTTTTGTTAATCATTTACTTCATTATCTGAATTCAGAGTAGCACTAAATCCTTAATTGGTAAAAGATAAGGAAGGGTTCAAGCAAATCTAAGAGTAAAGGAAATCAGTATTTAACTAATAACACTACACTGAGATATCATGGGCTTCATTCTGAAAGAAATAATGAATAATTAAAATATTGGACCAACACAATTAAGTATTATCTGGTAAAGCAAGTAATCAGCCAAGGATGTCATAGATAAAGCACCTAGTACATCTAAACCACCATGACAGTTCTTCAGGAGTTAAAAAGATGACATCATAAGTGTGCTGAGATTTTTATTGCTCCTACTTGCTGCTGTTAGTAATGTGTTCAGGAGCCTGCTAAGGAGAAAGAAAGCTCCCATGTCCTCTCTGGCCAAGCGGGTCTGGGAGAGACACCAGTCGTGACTGCCCCTATAGTGTTCTCAAGCCTTTAGGACAAGGCCTAGGACTTCAGACCAAGAAGTGCACAAGCACTAAGGCCATAATATACAATCCCCATTACAATTTTCTCCCACACTCAACCCAAGCTCCTGTGCAGGACTCCTTCAAGTACAATTTGTCTTGCTATTTGTGAGTCAGGAACGGGCACTCCATCCTTCTGCTTCCCTTTGAGGGCCTCAGTGCCTGCAGGAGGCTAACAGGATTAAGGGTGTTTTATCTGTCCCAACTCAGCTCTGCAGAGGTCAGTTCTCTTGCTAGACATGAATGTTGACATACACATTGTTACGTAGGCATTTCACCTCCTTCCTCAGGAGCAAAGTCCGGGCTGCCCTATGAGACATTCCTAAAAACTGTTTAACTTTTATCCACTCCCAAGGCCTGGGCTGCTGCCATTAGGATTTGTTGTGGCAGCCCTGAACACATTCAGACCTTTTTTTTGCAGTAGGTGCTGAACACCCAGAGTTGCAGAGTATTCTTCCCCCAAGGGACTGTACACAGTTGTAGGAGTGTGAGATATCATTATAGCAAACAGCTTGCATTCTGGAGGAGAGATAGGAAAATAGCTCTGTCTTATCCATAACTTGTCCCTTCTTTTGTGCCTTCCTAGAGGCTCAGTAGTGCTCTATGACCTTGACAGAGAACTACTCTGCCATGACACAAGGCAGAGCATCACAGTAGGTGAAAGAAAAAGTGTAAAGGCTCAGAAATCTCAGTTGTCCCCTACTCTGATGCAGACTGCAGGAAAATCACATTTATAAACAAGTAAACTGAGGAAGAGAAACAGGGAATCACCAGGTAGCAAGTGTTATCAAAGATAAGCCAAACCAGAAAGCCAGACTAAATGTTTGGATTTTTGTCTTGAAGATGAAGGCAGTAACAAGGAGGAGAACAAAGAGAAGGAAGCACTTGGTTGCACAACTCACCCAGTAATGCCACAGGAAAAAGCAGAACACTCCTAGGCTACTTATGCCAGAGTTCTTTGTACTCACCTTCCATCTGGCCTCTCTGGTTATGTTCCACTATGTTCCAACTCATCTCTATATTTGGCTTTTTCAGTAAAGCCACTGCCTGGAGTTTGTCTTGGCCAGGACAGCTCAGGTTTTCTGACTGTGTTGCTCTGCTCCTCTCCAGACTAAATTTTTCTCTCCTACGTTGGAAATGGCTGTGTAAGTGGAGATGACAAGTGCACACAAAAGGGGCAGAGGAGCCCAGGGTCACCCAGGAGCCACTGAAGGCTGGTGAGGTGTCCTAGGCCTGGAGGAAGTTCTCATTAATTAGGAGAGGCAGGGCGGGTAGAGTCACAACAGAAATGCCAAGGTGTGAATGGAGAGTAAATGAGAGCCTGGGTGTAGAACACCAGGAGTGGCAAGTGTTGATGACATTGAGCTTAGCTTCTCACCGGGACAGCAGCACATCTAGGGGTAGCTCCTCCAGGCACTCAGAGTGGGAGAGAGGGGGCAATGAGTAATGACTCACAGAAGAGGGACAAGGCAAGAAATTGACCACTGTCATCTCCGAAAGCATGTGAAAAGACATTCATAAACAACCCTTGGTCACCAGGCTAAGGATGGAGGAGACATGACAGATCTCTAGCTGATGTTCCTTGTTCTGTGTCGTGACAAGGACCCTCACCCCAGCCCCTGGACGTAGGTCCTCGTGTCCAAATGCTGAACAATTCCTTTGGGCACATGTCTCCTTCCTCATGAGTATTTGGTAAGAGAACAGAAGCAAGTACAATCTGTTCTGTTTTACAGTAAGGTCATCCAATTCTCTTCATGGTAAAGAATGCCTGCTCACAGCATGGCCTCTCCTGGGCCTGAACAGAATAAAACTCTTTGAAGCAGAAGAGGCAGTATTCCTGAAAGGATTCAGAAAGCCGACCATCCCTTGATGCTGTAACACTTCTCAATTGTGTAGGAAACTGAGAAGAAGCTCTGCCCTTTTTATCTGTTCCAGAAGTCTTTGTAGGTGCTTTCAATGCCTGCTCTCTTAGTGAACTCCAAACATGTCTGAACAGCCTGGGTGGTTTGCAACATTCCAGCAATATGTCTGCAGGTGTGTGTGTGCACAGATACGGAGTTTTTCTCTCTGAGCTTGCCCTTTACTATTATTTCTGAGGCTTTTTGCAGAAGAGGGACCCCACAGGGACTCACAGCCAATGGAAATGATCACTTGGGATGGCTTCCCAGTCCCTTCTCAGGCAGCACAAGCAAAGCCAGCTTCAAGTTCCCGCTTTGCATCTTGCTCTGAGTGGTTGTTTCTTAGGCAGCACCATCCAGAGCGGTTTGGGACATCCTGTGCTCTAAAGCCCTGTTACTGCCATGCACACAGGCTCTCTTGGTAACTTGCTATGGCACAAAGCTGGCTTTGCCTCAGAGAGCTGGCTGATTCAGGCTGGAGACCAGGCTGAACAGCCTCTGTTTTGTCAGCTGAACTTTTGCACTCCTCCTTCAGCACTCCTCAGCCAGGGCTTTATCTCACCGCACCCCGCGGGGCTGGCACCCTTCTGTCATCTGCCTGAGTGCCTGGCATGTGTACAGCATGGCTGGCTGGCAATGAGCTACGCCTGGCATTTGCCACTCTAAAAAAGGGCCATAAGCAGGGCCAGAGGTGCTGCACTGTGCCATGTCTCTCCAAAACCCGGCACATTAACGTTATCATATCCCTTAAGCTCTGAGCCTGGGGATGGGGACCTGGCACTCACTGAAGTTCTTGCTACTTTTACTGCTCTCCACTCCCAGGCTCCTTGCTTTCATGTTCGGAGACCTGGAATTAGGGTTTGTGTGAGCAGCAAAATGATGACACATCATCTGGGTTTGTAATCTGCTAGATCATCAGGTGCTGGCTACTCCCCTCTGTTTTTCATTATTGCTGATAAACTCTGAATACTGACAGTTGTTCCCCAATGTTGCTCTTTTCTTTGTAGGACTCCTGCTAGGGCGTGTCTGTAAAACATAGAGGGGCAGGGCAGCCTCTAGCTAACAACCTTCGGTGCTAAAGACCAGTTAGCAGCAGCTCCGGGCTAATAATAGCACTCACTAAGAGCTTTTCACAAGACTGAAAAAAAATTAGCAAAACCTGTACAAATCCTTTTTACAGGTTGTAGGGAGAATTATAACCTGCCTGAGATAGATAAAGCTTGCAACAAGTCCTGAAGTGTGAGGGTCTAGTATCATAAATTACCTATTGGAATCCATGGATTCTGCTTCTGTCTTTTCTCTGTCACCACAAACGGAATGTTTCTGTATCTCAGTTTCTTTCAGTAAAACAAATGACAGATTTGTTTCTGTGCATTGAAAATGGAAGAGAAGGGACTGTAGGTGCAAAGGGTTGTGAGTAGTGCTGACTGACATCTACTGGTAAACCAAACCAGGCTGATAAGCTTGGCTGTATTTGTAGGGGGTCGGGGGATTTCTTTTGTGTTCCTTTTAAACATGAAAAGTTAGGCTTGCTCATTGTTAAGACTATTGGCATCATGTCCTTGGAGAGACACGACCAGGAGCTTTCCATGCTCATGGCCACCCTGGTTGAGGCTGCTTATTGCCAATGCCTGAGCCTCCTCTCAGACATCACTGCCGTGCCCTTCCCAGCATACATCCATGAGTCTCTCTCTGCCTCACTTGTACTTTGAATTCATGGCTAGGACACGCCTTCCTTGCCCCTTGGCTCTGGATCAAGAGCACACACACCTGCCAGAGTGGGCCTCAGACAACATCCACTGCAAGTGCCAACATAAGTAACAGTGATAACTGCTGATATCTCTTCAAAGGACTATGCTTTTCCAAACCTCTTCCCAAAGATTTTAACCACTTCAAGGCACAGCTGGCACAGTGCAGTTTGTAAGGCTACCGTCTACAGATTGAAACAAAACACAATCATGCACCTTTTTTTTTGAGGAACAAATACTTTACTTTACCCATGAGACATGTATCATCTAAGTAATATCAGCTCCTGATGGGAGGCCTGACAACATGTATTTGAAAAGAAAAGCTGTATGAACTTACCATTTGGTGTATTGATGTTATTTTTCAACAGCTTGAAAACACAATTGACAATTGCACAAAGAACAGACAAGGCATAGTGGCATAAAAATATACAAGAAATATGAGATTAATGCAGGCACATGCCAGTAACAGACGTTGTTTTACAATGAGAAGCACTAGCACTACTAAAATCACACCACAGGGGGAAGTGGTCTTTCTGCCAGGAAGGGGGAAAAGAGCTGACCTGGGAGACCACTATAGCCTGCAGTTCTTGTCTGATCACAGCCAGAGCTGGTCTAGGGCTCCTCATCATGGCAGGCTGACTGCTGTCCCCAAAGTCCAAGGGAGAGGAAGCTCCCAGGCTGTCCTTGCCAGAGAGTAAGGGAGAGCTCTGGCAAGCTGGGATAGAGTCTCCTGCCTTTACCAGAGACAGGCAGAGTGAGAGGCAGACATCTCTCACAGCCGCAGTGGCCTGTGGAGGCTCCCATGTCCTTCCTTTATGGGGCAAAACTGGCTTCCCACATTTCAGGTGTGAACAAACACAGCATGTGAACATTACCATTTTGCTCCTGCTGCTGCCCTAAAGAGCAGACTCAGTGCTTGGGAGCTGGTTGTCTGATGCTCTTGGTCACTGTCCCATGGATCGGAGTTCAGCTGTCACACCTCTGCACTTCACCTGCCTTCCCTCATAGTTATGGGAGTCCCTGTGCAGAAAGGAGCAGGGGGTGAAGGTGACAGGCAGGGCTCTTACACTGTGCTGCTGTGGCTGCAGCACCCCTGCCTCAGTGGGATGTTGTCTGTCTGGCTGGTCTTGGGGTTTGGCACAGCTTGGAAGGGGAACAGAAAAGAAACACTGGGCAATGCAGAAAGGGAGGTTCTGAGTCACCTTCTCTGTTGAACAGAGCAGCTAAACAACACTCTCCCTTGTGAGAAATCTGAGGTTTTGTAAAGCCAAGCTTTACAGATAATAATTTTTACCTTCATTTTCTTGTCAGAACCCAATTTCAGGATCCTGTTACCCTCACAGTAGTTATTTCTAGGTTAAGAAGCTCAGTCTCAGCCAACAACATATCTTACACAGGCCACAAGCACAGGTTCAGCCACCTGAAGCAGACAACTGCTGGTTGGATCCCTCCCAAAGTGCCAGACTTAGTTCCTAAAAGATCAGCATCCCAAGCATTTGATATCTGTGCAGAACTCAGGATCTCATCCAGTAATTTGAGTCCATGGAAAAGGCAGACACTTTCAGAGACCTCAAAAGAGCAGCCATTTTTTTTCTTGCTTTGCAATTATGCCTTGGTATACTTGTAGTCTGCTCTGGAGCCAGGATCTAAAACAAGGTCTTACAAATTAATTTGTAAGAACCTTCCTCTGTGCCTTTCAAATCACAGAAGACCTGATGAATTGACTACAATGGGCTGTGTGCACTATTTGAGCCCATTATAGAGCACATAGTTCCTCTGTTCAAACACAGTTTAGCATATGAATTTTCTGCTTAATTAAAATTTAGAGGGGGGAAAAAGCTATTTTAGGAAGTTCTCCTGACAGGCTGTTTTCTTCTGAACAAGATAATAGCTTCAATGCAGAGAGGAGGAGGAAATAAGCAACACCATTGTTCTGTTTTCAGCCAGAAAAGCTGAAGGTAAGACATTTTGCTCAATTCTGAATTCATTTGAACTGGGAGTAAAGAAACATGGCAATATCTCACAGTCTTGTCCCTAACAGCAGGACCAGCTGATGAAGGGAAGTGATTCATGAGACTCTGCAGTTCCTGCCTCCACGGCTCCTGTTTGAAATCTAAGCTCCCTGTGGGCTGGGCAACAAGCTCCTTCTCACAGCTCCTGCCGGGCCCTTGTAGTTGATTGACAGTCTGCTTCAATGTACAAAGACTATCTTGTGGCTGTGGCAGCCCTGAAACCTGGGCCATCTGAGGACAGGGCTCATCCTGAGGTCCTTCAGACACTGCCAAAGAGGCTTTCCCCAGAATGCAGTGACATATCCATCTTAAAAAAGGTGGCAATACAAGATGCCCCTGCACAATGCCCCTGCTAAACCTGTCACTGCACAGCACACTAAACAGTGTAGCACTAATGAGAACTGTTAGCAGTGGTCTGGTACAGCTCACATTTCTATTGGCTTTAAGCCTATGGAGCCTATTTGAGGTTAACTGTGGCAGAATACCAGTCATTAAGGTATTTGAAATATATTTACAATGGCCCTGTAATAGCAGCAATAGCCTGCACCAATTACAAGGAAAAAGAGAAGCCTTAGCAAACAGAAAAATGCTTGGAAGAAAAGTATTTTGCATGTGGTAAAAAAACTGACACTCATTTTCACAATATTCTTCAACACAAATGGTGTCAGCACCCATAACTGCAAATTTGTTTCCTTCACAAAAACAAGAAGCATCAAACTTCATAAAGGGGTGCTAGTTTGCAAGGTGCAAGAACCTTGAGATGCAATTTAAGGAGTGTGAAAATAAATGACATATTTCTTAGTGTCAACAGCTATGTTAGAAATCATATAAGTAGAATTTTGTTCCCTAACACTCAGACCTAGGACTCCACCAAGTGCTTCTCATTTTAGAATATTTCTGACCTTCTCCCAATTACACCGGTGTCAACTCTTATTGTATCTTATTGTCATCCAGAGTTAAGCACCAGTAACCTCTTTTCTCAACACCTGAACCTAAGGTACAGAGAGGGTTACCAAGGTAATCTGGAAACAAACTACAACGGAACAAAACTGGCTGTAACCAGGTAGAAAGAACTACATTTCTTCTTCCCATTTCACACTGGTGATTACATTCTGCTTTCTTTACATGACAGCCATATCTGTCTCCTGCAGACCATTGTGTGTTGGGAACAAGCTGCAATGTGCTTATCTGGACATAAACGGTCAGAGTTCTGGGCTCCCTACTTTTTGGGGAAGGCTAGATAAACAGTGTTGTGCCAGCCTGATCAGAGGCAGAAACCTAATACATCACCTAGTGCCAAATTTCACCTCTTCCTGACATATGGGTACAGGGGAGAAGGTGAAGGGGGACAGAAGTTCTAGCTCTGTGATGTCATATATCGTTACACTGGAGAAGAGCATCCCTGATTTTTCACATTAAGAATTCCTGGCAACAGTGGTGTCTGTGTCCAGCTCTCTGGATTATCCTAATAGTGGGGGAACAACTGACAGTGACTTGGTACCATGGCAGCCAGACTGGGAGCACTGCTATAGAAGTGCATATCAGACTGGCTAGAGGTGCTTGGGCACCTGAGACCCCAGCACACTTGACTTGGGCAAGATGTGATAGACCCCATTTTGGGAAGAGTTGCCACTCATGTTGTTTCTCTGTATGTGTTCCATCCCCAAACTTTCTGCTTCTTTTCCCAGCTGGTCTATGCTCTGGGGGCACAGCTCTTCCCGACTGGCTTCTTCCTCCTGTCAACAAGAAGAAAGTGTGACCTGCAATGTCAGAAAGCTCCCAAGAAGACTAGCAACACTGTAGGAGAGAGGCAAGTTGTGCATGATACTAAAATATCTTCCCACATTCTCTCAGAAATTAGAACAAGCCTGCCTGTCTATTAAAGATCCAATACACTGATGAATGCACACTCAAGCTTTAGACCAATAAGGAGAGATTCATCCCTTTTCATCCTTTAGAGCACCTTCACAGAAATGCTGTGGCACAGCAAATCTGCAAACAAACACTTGCATAAGATTTTGGGCATGTTCACATGAGTAGGACCTCCCAAAACACTCTTTCAGATGCAAAGAGATCACAGGACTACTCTGCAAAAGGGAGACTTCTTTCTGACTCTGCTAGGTCACTTTGTGTTGTTTGGCTATTCTCATTTTATTGAAGCCACAAAACCATAGAGTAGTGACATGGCTCCCACATGCCTTGCTGCCTTTGACTTTAAAGCTGAAGGTCCAAAATACACTGGTTGACTCAATATGGGCACCCTTTGGCAAAAGTCACAGTGTTATGCTATAAGCACACAGTTGGCCAATCTTCCACCACATGTGTGATAAGTAATCCACAGGCAAGAAGTTAAGATCACAGTCCACAACAGCCATGAGCTGCTCTTGCTGGAAAGGAGCAGCAGCATGATGTCCACAACAGCCATGAGCTGCTCTTGCTGGAAAGGACAGTTTGATCATTTTAATGCCTGAGGATGAACAGCTAGAAAGCAACTGACAACAGGCAAATTTTACCCACTGCCACAGGGCTGAGGTTGGCCTCAAAGGAGCCAGAAGGTGTGTTTAAAGGTATTAGGGTTAACTGTGGGGACATGAAAACAAGAGGCTTTATGTCATTTTGCTTAAACAGAAAAGGATTGATCAGACACCCTGCGCCCAAGCCTTTTTATCTTAAGTCAATGAAGATTGGAAAAGCAAAGATGATACCAGGCCCTTTCTCCCAGCAGAGCTAGTCACCTGATCTGAAGCTGGTTCAAATGCATGGTGGAGGGCTACCAACCTTGCTAACATCACCCAGTGGTTTGCCCAACAGATCCTTCCTCTTCAGCTCTTTTCTTTCTGGCACAACAAGCTTGTTCACCACTGCATCAATCTTGGAGCCAATGCTGTTTATGGAGTGTTCCAGCTGCAGCACACGATGCAGGAGGCTGAGGGAGACATGGAGAGCATTTGTATGCTTTTTCTTGTGATGAGTCAAGGGATTTGCTGCAGACATCTCCAAGAGACCTCAAATAGAAGTGAATGCTCCCAGATCACTGATTATGTCACCTACTGCTACACTGTGTTTTCATCTGTAATCAGTGGTTCTCTTTAGGATGGATCTAGACACAGCATAATTCCACTACTAAATATTGCACCTGCCTCTCCTTTGATATGGCCCTATGTGGTTTGCTCAGTGTTTCTCAGTAGCAGAATCAAGATATACTGATTCTCTCTGCTGTGTTTATCCAGTGCTCCTCCTATGGACATAATAGCCAAGTGTTATTCTTGGACCTGAAGGATAAAGGCCAACTAGGCTATAAATCAAGGATATTTATTGCTACAGGACCTTCTGTAAAGGTATCAGCTTTCCTTGGCCCAGTTATTTGGGCCACCTTCTGACCTGAAACATGCCAGCATATTGCCTGTGGCTAGATGACAGCTGAAGAGGTTAATCAAGAGACAGAAAGCAAAATTTCTTAACTCAGTCTTCTACAGGAAGAAGTAAACTACATTACTAGAACAGTCCCAGTTATCTCCTGACCTGCTTATTTACAGATGTGCAAGATAAAAGGGACAAGATCTTACTGAAACTGCTCAGCACCACTGTAAAGAGTTACATCAGGGAAGGAAGCAGCAGAAAATTGGACCCCTCATTTGCTGGGTGTTTAAACTACTGACAGCACAAACATACACTTGGAACTCTTCTTTGGAGACCCAGGTGGCCTTATTAGTGTGGTTATTCCTTGCTTCCATGTAGGTCAGATTCTCATCCAGGTTGTTGTCAGCATAGGATTTCCCCAAATTTTCAATCTCTGTATTCAGAGCAACCTGGAAAACAAAGAAACTCCTGCAAATATGGATACTAATTCTGTGGCTGGCTTTACTGTCAATGACACAGAGCTTCACAGGCAACAATACACTCAGCTGCATGCAGGTAGAGTTGGAACTATATTTTAGTTACCTGCTTAGTTTATAGCATAAACCCAAAGATTCCTGAGGCCACTTTGCAGTGATGTCTGCCAAACTGAATTTTTTTTTCCTTGCCCATTTTATTTACCCTTTTTGCCTCTAGGTCATGCTTCATCTGCTGTTGCTCCTCTTCATCAAGGATGCGGTTGCCATCTTTGTCAAATCTGGAGAAAGCTGCAGTGATCTCATGGTCAGCATGGCCCAGTCTGCAAAAGAATAGAAAGAGAAAGCTCAAAGCATAGAATTATATGATTAAGCTGTAATAGAGTGGGAATTTTGAAATCAGTGTATTGTTTCCTCCTGCCACTGATAAACCTAAACATCCCAAATGGGCAAGAGATAGTTATACAAACCTATTTAGAACAGGAAATTAAATATTTGAGGACAGATAATTTTTTTTAATCTTAAATTGCCCAGATCTGAGCTAATCGCTCTTCTTGTCTTGAAAAGCAGAAAATTTAAATTACCTGTATTACTAAGAGAAAGGACTAAGTGGACATCCCTCAAACTGACTCACTTACTCCTTCAAGCTGTTCTTGAAGTCTTCAAAGTCCAGTTGTTTAGTTCCATTCTGCAAGGCTTTCTGCACATCAGAAATCCGCTCCTTCCTGAGCTTCAGCCTCATGAGTGTCCGGTTGTAGCTCTGTGACCAAAGACACAGACACAGTCATGCACACAGAACAGTGAAAAGTAGAGCAGAGTGGGCAGTGTGATACAGGTGAGCATATGCTAAATAATAGCAGGAGTTTTCAAGCTTTCCACAAGCAAAAAACAAAGCACTGCTATAAGAAGCTCATCTCCAAACTAGAATCACACCTTCAGAGTGACACTAACACACTAATCTTCTGCTTTTCTCACCCCAGTTCTTCCTTTATCTGATTTCCCAACACATCAGCTGTTTAAGATAATGTCTCAAATACTATTCCTTGTAGAATATTTATCTCACAGCAGAATTGTGACCTTCCAGGAACTTTTCTGGAATTTGCCCATGGGAAAGACAGATTTAACCTGTTAGAATTGTGCCACTGTAATAGGCTCAACTTAGCACAGCAGGACTTGCCATGTTATCAATCAAAGTACATTTTATGAAGGACTGAAAGAGCTTTGTCTAGAGACCATACTGGGAAGAAATGTCTCTCAGAAACACTATATCAAGTAACAGGATTCACCCAATACCTGCATTCTCATCTTCCCATTGCCAAAGGGTCTGGGAGCTTGATTTATCCCAGAAAGGAATTGTGACTCTTGTGCACACAAAGAAGGGGGATCTGGAGTTGGCAACCACTGTTTCTCTCTAGTAAATTCCACTTAGGTCAAGGACTTCCAAAAAATGCTTCATGATTTAGCTAGAAAGTAGCACAGCTTTCACTATTCATCACCTGCTTCAAGATGTCAGAGAGCTGCAGCTCATCCTTCTGGCTCGAAAGCTCCTCCTTGACTTCTGAGTAGGTGTCATTGATGATGGCCAGGAACATGTTCTAGGAAAAGGAGAAGCAGTGAGATGAATATGCATGAGACATCCTGCCTGCTCAGCAGCTGAAGCAGCAAGAAACAGACACAGATGTGCAAGACTTAGTTAAACAAGGAGTTGTTTCCCTATGAGATCTCTTGGGCAAATTAAAGAGGGTCAAGAAAAGACCTACTTCAGCCACAACATGTTTTCTAAAGTTTTTGCAGTTAAAGCAGTGGCTGAAAGTACATTCTTTCCCACCTCAACTACTACCTTTGGTAGTTTCTCTTGCAAAATCTTAGGTTACATATGGACTCCTGACACTGGGTGTTTAACCTGGTTATTATGAGCATCCCTCTGCATCCATTGCCTAGGAAGTCAGTCAGTTTCAGTTTTCACCTTAAGAGATGTTGGCCCTTAGTCACCCTAGTAATCAAATCCCCAATTGTAGTAACACACCCTTTGCCTACTGTGGTCTATTTTCACTGCAAAGCTGTTATAACTAAAACTCCTTTTCTAAGGATTTTCACCTAACCCAGGGGTTTTCAGGAGGGGTCTCTCAAACACTGCTTTCAGTACAGGGACAAGGAGGACTTTGTTGCTTACCAGAAGCACAAAGAAAACAAAGAACACATAGGTGACAAAGTAAAGAGGCCCAAGGACCCTGTTGGCATTGTCAATGGAATTGTAGTCAAAATCACCAAGAATGATCCGAAACTGGGTGAAACTGGGGGAAAGAAAGAGCACAGGGTCACACAAAGGCACACACAAACAGTCCTGAGGTGAACCTGAACCTCCCTGCAGCCCAGATGGGCACAGGCACAAACCAGAGCAGAGTCTAAGTCACTCCAGAGTGGCAAGTTAAATGCATCCATAGTATTTCAGGGGTGAAGTGATCTGATCTGGTTAGAGCAAGAGAAAAATAAAACATGGTTTCCACACAAATTCAGGTTGTCCAAAGTGTGTTTTGGTATAAATAGAAGTCAAAAACAAAACAACCTGAATTTTCCCCAATTAAAGGCATTTGACTCAACAAAACCATCTTTTGCAAGAAAGTTTGTGAGACTCTGGAGGGACGTTAGAACTGGACAGTGCTCTTCAACCTTTTGTAGTTCATAGCCCCAGTAATGATGGATGTTTAAGTGCATTGATCCTAAGCTTCCTTATCTCTGTTTTCTCTTGTGGACCCTTCAAAGGCAGGACCTGGATGACCAGAGGTCTGTGGGACACAAGCTGAAAACCATTGCTGTAGCAGATACCTCTATTAACATCCCACATTACCTGAGCAGGCCCATGGACTGCAGGATTGTCTGAGATGGGATTTTAACTCACTTCCCCAACACTCCCTTCTATGTGTGCTCATCCACCCACAGGTCATCCTCCATCTCAGATATATTGGTCAGTATCTGTGGGACTTCTATGGAAATAAATATCCTTACCAATATCCACCATATCTCTTGTCCTTACTGATAAACACCAGACAAACAGAAATCTGCCTGTAGCCCTCAGTTTTCTTATTGCATTTTTTTGTCCATGAAGAGGTCAGTCACAACCAGAAGGCTGTGAGCAACTTATTAACTATTGTGGCTTTATTACAATGAGATACAACAGGTGTCTGATTGTCATTGAGATTTGCAACTGGGGGGAAGAGTGGAAAGCAGTTAAAATTATTTCAATAAAATTATGGAAACATGGTACTAACTTACACACTTACATGCATTTAACAAAGGTACTGAAGTTTTCCACTTGTGTCCCAAAAAGAAGGTAACCCAGCTGGGCATAGGCAAAGAAAACAATGAAGAACATGATGGCAAAGCCCAGGATGTCCTTGGCACAACGTGCCAGTGTGGAGGAGAGCTGGGTCATTGTTTTGTTAAAGCTAATGTACTTGAATATCTGCAGGATGGAAGAATGGGGACAAAGTTAGGCCAAACCATCAGCTAGGTCAGTCCCTCTCATGCATGCACATGCTTACTAAGACAAGAGGCTCACTACAGGACCAAAGTACTGAAGAGAAAGGTGGCTAGGGAATGGTGGCTTAGTCTTCAGGACATTTATCCCAGGTGTGCCACCATCCTTCTCTTGGTTCATAAACATATGACCTTGTTCCCTTTGTCAAAGAAAAATATAAACAGGGGCTGCTAGAAGAACAAATCTCTTAAGGCTGATGAAGAGCCCCTTGGTGGCTTTCCACCACACCAAGATGCTTTAGTTGAAATGCAAAGTCCATGTCAACAGATGAGTCATTTCCAGCTCTTGAATGACCATCATGAAAAAAAACCATGGTTTGCAGATTATCCTCAAGAATACCAAAATAGTATAGGATGGACAAAGTTACGTGGTACTCAGCATTTTCTAAAACCACTTTTACACCACAGTGTCTGAACTCATATCCCTGACTGTTACCTCTAAATAACCAACCTCAGAACAAAGGGTGAAACGTTGCCCAGATTTACTGCAAAACAGAACATATGACTTCAAGGAAAATTCTCTGTTCTATAGCTGTTACACTCATTTACTCAGAGGGATGGAAGAGACAACCCTGAAGCTATCCAGAAGGAGAGGCCTGACTGGAGACCTGGCACCTCCCAGATCCCCTACAGTACCTTGATCCAGGCAAAAAATAAGTTGACTGCATTCATATTGTTGTACTGCGTCTGCCAGAACGCCAGGAATTCAAAGTCTGCGTAGGTGTCGGGGTGTTCCAGCAGCTCTCCCAGCAGCCTGTTCACCTCAGTGGTGCGAAAGATGTGAAACCCAATGGCAACAATGGAGAGCTGCAAAGAGGAAGAGGAGTAGTCTGCAGTCATCACTGTTCCTGTGCTTTCCATGGAAATTAAAATGTCACAGAACTCATTGCAATCCCACTTCAGAGCTGCAGTCTAGTGGTGGGCTATGAAAATATGGTCTTGATGTGCTGAATGATACCCTGAGTTCACAGTCTCTGGGCATCTCTAAGAATTTTCTCCTATCAGTTCTTCCAGACAGAAGAGCATGTGTCCATTTACTCTGCTGTTCATTTTAGTATTAGAGCAAAGCGTGCCAGTTCTTGTCTTATCTAGACTAATTTCCACTTTCCTTCATTTATTTTGGCTCTTACACACCTCTGCCATTCTTTCCCCAAAAAGTATGCAAGGATTCTCACCAGAATGACAACCACATCCAGAATGTTCCAGATGCTGGTGAAGTACTGAAACTTGTGGATACGGAGCTCCAAAGCCTCTTCCACCACATAGTAGAAGATGAAGACACAGAATACAATTTCACAGGCAACAATGAAGAAGTCCCATGTGCTGACATATCGTATAAGCTTCACTGTCCGGATTTGCCAGGAGGGAATGGCACCACCAGTGGCTGGAAACTCAACCACTAACCTTGAATGGGACAAGGAAACAATTTCAAACTAAGGGATGGAAGCTCAGAGATAATTTTGAGAGGCATCAAATTCAGCATGAGCTATCCACCAGACCATGAGTGGAAGCATTGTGTATGTGTTTTTGCAGCCCTATCTCTGCTGCTTCACTGCCTATGATAGGAAAGGGTGAAAGATGACAAGAAGTGTGACTGGTTATTTCAGGAAGACCAAGACTTCTCACTAAACCATACAATTTCTACTGACATCACTCAGTAGTAGTAGGGGGGTGGTCACCACCCCACTGGTGAGCCATAATAAAATATTTGCATTTTAAGAAACAAATTGAGGCATTGAGGAAGATGCAAGAGGCCGAAGAATTTTCATCTGGACTCAGCTTACCTCAGAACACAGAACAGATTGATATTTGCATTATACACAGAGAAATCAATAAAGACAACTCGTGTTCCCCGATCCAGCCACAGTTTCTCCTTCAAGACCTGCAGGGCTTCAGCACTCTCTTCTCTGGTCATCTTGAGGTCTATGTAGTATCCTCCCCCACTGTAACTGGTTAGCCTTCCCCAGTGAGATGAACCACCCAGCTCCTCCTCAGAATGGTACCTCCACCTGCAACAGACAAGGCACAAAGAAAGGCTTCACCTGCCCAGGCTTGAATATGGCCTTGTGCACTGGAAAAAATATATCTTCAAGGGGCAGAGCAATTTTCAATTGAAGCAATTGAAGAATTGGCACTTAATTCCTACTCCTGATCTGACCCTACATAACACTGGTAACCATTATGGTTAGTTTTCTGGTTTAGTGCTTCCCAGCAGTGACACGACACGATTTGCAATACTATGGAGGTAAAATGCTGGGGTTTGTTGGCTATATCAGTCTTGTTTTCATGGAGGTTATTCTCAGCATCTACTCTCTTACCTTCTACCACATCCCACACAACCATCTGCTTAGAACGCTCTTGTACTCGTATTTCCTAATGAATAATAGCTTCTCATTCATGGATCAAGATTCACACAGAGAGAAGTGAGCAGAGATATTAAACTGCAGTTACCTCACATTATTATAGAGAAACAGGTTGTCAAGATGAAAGAGTCGCACTCCCTTTTCTCTGGCTCCTGAAATCCCAGAGGAAAGCAAATAATAATTTGCCAGCTAAATGCCAGCTTGCCATTTGATGGATCTGGTCCCAAAGGTCTTTATTTATTCTCACTCTCTTAAAAATAGGCAACAATTTCTTCCTATATTCCCACTGGATTTTTTCATGGCTTTCCCAACATGAAAACTCATTCTGTTGTACTTCCCCTAAAGAGACACTAGACATTATTGATAGACAAAAAGGACTTTCTGCCTCTGACTGCAAGGGTAATTCCAGCCTTATGTGAGGAACTCACCCCTGGCATCCTGCAGCTCAGCAGTTCTTATTTGAACGAGAAGAGACTCGTTTGGATTAGATGTACTTACGCTGTTCCATTGATGAGCCCAAAGGAGACCCTTTCCTCCTTGTCTTCAGAGTATACATCATAGCAGCCCGAGATTTCCTCCTTGAAGTCATCATGGACCACACAGGAGTTGTTCTTCACCTTCAGCTGCCTCATGCGTGGGACACCCAGCAGCAGGTTCTCGTAATAGATGTATGACTGCGTGCTGTGCGCCGCCAGGGACTCATTGTTGTACCACTTGGTCCAGTACAGGTTGTCCAGCAGGGGACCTTGTGCATACTGCAAAGGAGGCAGAGGAGAACAACTCCTTTGTAGCTCACACAGTCTCTTAGTCTGGGATTGACGTAGTGAGACCTGACCCACCCCTCTCTGGTCCCCCAGATGGAAAGCAGCCAAAGTTTGTGTTGCATGTTAAGGAGAGGAAAGACCAGGGCTGGTGGCAGAGGAGGGATGCTGGGCAGCAGGGTCATCATTGGTTTCTCACAGGCCTGTAATGTGTCTGTGGCACCTTCTGTACCTAATGGAGAGACAAAAGCCCTACAAGTCTCATTGTCTCTTCTACTTCAGTCAGCACAAGTCTCAAGGAACTGCCTTGGCACAAGTTGCAAATGATGAAAAGTGCGTATGCCAGCGTCCTGGAAACAGTGGTGGGGAAACAATAGAGCTGTTGTTGGCTGGAGTGTTTTAATGTGACAGAAAAAGGCAACTCTAATTGACAAATAACTTCTGGCTGTCAGAGATAAGCGGTTGCAATACCTCAATGGCGTTCACTGAGGCTCTTGTTATTCTTTCACCCATTCATTGACAGAAATATGTTAGACCCCAGATGTTTTTCCCCTTCATTCTCTTTGATAAAAGTCACTGCAAATTTTAATCCAGCTTCTTCCTAAAGAATCCATAGATTAGACAAGCCCAGGCATGAATTACAGGCAGGTTAATTTTGATGTTCTCAAAATATCATGAAAACGGACATAGCCTATTACTAAGACACCAGCTTGAAGACATTGAACTCTAGGATTCAAAGCCACTTGTGTCACAAGGAAACCTGAAGTAAATCCCTTGGCTTCTCTAGGCAAGTACTTCCTATCTTTGCAATATCACCAAAATTATTTTTTATGTCCTGCCTGTTTTACTGAGAAATGAACTCTTCTGAGCACACACAAAACTTGGCCTAGCCAGTATTCTGGACACAGTGCTCAGGGATAAACTATACTTGATGTCAGTTAATATTTCGCATGCAAATGTTATTGTGACTATTGCTAGTAGCTGGTAAAAGCTTGTGGCAGCAAAATGCTGAAATCACTAGATAGTACTTCAGAGGGAGCTGAATATCCCAGTCTAGCTGAGTTTCAGGGTTCCCCATGGCAGGCCAGATTTGTACTCACCACCCAGAAGTCAGCCATGCTGCCAATGGACTGGAAGGAGACACGGCCATCTGTAGAGGTCTGCAGGAAGAGCTCAGACATCACTTTGGTGTAGTAATAGGCATTGGAACTTGTCATTCCATATGTCACTAAGAGAACAAGAGGAGAGTCCTTTCTTATACCTGAGTACTGGCACCTGATATAACTGCATTTATATATTCACTTTCTGTGTACCTTATATTTTCACAGGTAAGCTAAACAAGACACAGGAGAATAAATTTTAGGGTTTTCTGCTTTCTTAGAGATTTACAAATTTATCTGCTCTGTGTTGCAGAGTTTAAATGGTCAGACTGACCAAATGTAAGAGTTAAGTTGTAAAAGAAGACCATTGGAAGATACAACTGAACATTCTGGATAACAGTTTTTGTTCCCAGACAGAATTTCTGAGGGAAATTTTATTTCTCAGAACAAAGTCCATGACCTATATTTTGAATTTCTGATGTGAAGTCATGAAGGCACAAAGACCACCTTATTTTCCCAAGTGAAAAGCTCCAGGTAAGTTTTCATCTACCAAGAAACCCCAAGAGGAGCAGGCTCTAACTTCCACAAACATGTTGTTTCAACTCTCCAGTGCTCCTTCCTTCAGGAAAACATCCATCATGGTGATCACTAAGAACATGTCCTACTCTTGAAAGGACACCAGGAGAATAAAGTACCTGCCAGTCAAGACACAACCCCCCACACCTCCTGGATGAGTCTGTGTGCGACACCGCGTACGTCTGTGTGCATGTCTTGGTTCTTTGGGAAGGGTGACTGAAGCACTGTCTCCCTGGCACAGCATGATAGTAACTTAGGGTGGAATTGTCTGTCCATCTCTCCTGCTGTTGGGTCCATGAAATATAACCCTCCTCACTGTCCCATGCCACAGGTGCTCACTGGTGATAACGAATGAACCTTTGCAGAACCAAACAGCCATTGTCCTACTGCACAAAGTCCATATTAGCATTGCCATTCACTACAGGGACACATTACACTCACTCAAGAACAACAGGGTGAGCTGTCATCTGCTTTATCACCTCAGCCACCCATCCAGTCTCAGAGGGGAAAATCTCCCTGAATTGTCTTTGCCACCAGGAAGTTTCTAGAGGTACTGTCTGGGGGTTGAGCATTTGCTGTGAAGCCGAGAAAAGACCTTGGGCAGATTCTCCTAGGACTGTGGAGTCAGTGGCTAGAACTGATTATGCCAATCAGAAAGTACTGCTAAAGTCTAACCAACATCAGTTCGCACTGGTCAGTAATTTTACTTCTCTGTGCAGCATCAATTCTGTAAGTTAATGACAACTTCTTGCTGCTGTGAGCACCCATACAATAAATGTAACATTTACAGCAGAGCAAGGAAGACTAGTAATAAAATCTCACATTATTCCCCTCATGCTGCACACAGAAATGGTGCCTATGAGATATGACAGCTACTTACAGAGACAGATGTCCACCAAGAACATAACATAGACCAGCAGCTCTCGCAGGGTGGTCTTCACATACAGCTCCCTGTTTTCAGCTGTGTTCTCAGTCAGCGTAGTGCCCCACAGACCTGTTGGGTATAAAGAAGGAACTGTAGAGTTTTTCATGGCCATTCTCAAGGAGCTGCAGTCCTGCTCCAAAAAAGCGCTGTCGGGAGTTGAAGTTTTATGGCATTTCAAGGCAAAGCCACTTTTCATTTCAAAACTTGTCCAATAAAAATTTGCTAAATACCCCTAAGAAGAACCATTCCAGCATGAATAAAAGATTTGCAGCTAACACTGAAATATACTGGCTTTTTATTTTGCTAAATCACTGTTTGATTTTATGTTTCGTCTGTTTTCTGTTCATTACAGCCTGATCTTTTCCTGACTGTGTTTCAGCTTACTCTTTGCAGCAGTTCAGTCTTTGTCACAAATGCTCTTGAAACCATAATATTTCATCTCAGTCACCCATGTGCCAACAGCTGACCTTCTGAGAGGTCTTCCACTGCAGAACTGCATCTGGTGTTAGCTTTACAACTATTACTCCTTTTAGTCTGAACCATTAGGCCCCAAATATTTGTCTCTTGCTTACCTAAAAACTCTTGCAGTTTTCTTGTTGGTCATAAAAATCAAACAATACAACTCAGTATTTTCAGCACAATATTTAGAGCCAAATTATCTTCAGGACATCTAACAATGGAGCTTAGCTGAATCCAATACACTAATTGCACCAGCTAAAGATCCTATTTCTTCACACAACTCATTAAATGTCACCAGGGTTGTCAATAAGAGAGAAATGTTTCCTTTAAAAGGAGCCTTGATATTTTGTGTTTGATGAACCACCTAATACCATTAGCGTATTTGTTTGTTCTTTTTGTAATGGCTTTCTGTTGTGATTTCTGGAATGCTCCTGAAGTTGAAAGGCATAAGAACTTTCAATTGAAAGCCTAGTGATGAAAGCCTTGTCAATAATTGTCATGGTCTTGCTGCTTTCTGCAGCTCCTAGAGAGCTCAGCCCTGATTCCTATCCCCAGTAGGATGAAAGAACTTTCTTCCTGCAAACCAGGATCAAAGCTGATCAAAGGCCCCACACTTGAAGTCATCTCCGGCAGATGACAAACTTCTTTTTTGTCTGGAGTAAGCAAAAGTGTTCTAGTGGTCTGTGTGCATTTATCTTGTCATTTTGATAGCTCTTTGTCATCTCAAGAGATTAGACAGTTTTCTACACCATTAACTACCATAGTGATCATAGTGATGTTGCAGCATCTGCCATCACATCTGGGCAGACAAACCAGGAGTCAGTTCTGGACAATCCAGACCAGCAACAGAAATGAGAGCCTGGAGATGATCTGGACTAACTCCTATGGAGGAGAAAGTATCATGTGATCTACAGGAATCTTCACAATGGACAAAAACATGGGGAAACAATTTGCCCATCTCTTCAGATCACTTTTAAATTACTATCTTCATCCTTAGATATGACTACACCACAATCTTTTAACAGGTTTGTTTGGGGTTTTTTCCATGAGCAGGGAACCCCTACTATCCATATGTTTGGAGCAAATGCAAAGGCCTTCTTTACTTTTAGAACAGTAGTGGACTCAGGAACACCTAAATTCAAGGAGACTCTAATATCCTTGAGAACTTGGTTCAGACTCTTGCCCAAAATGATACCTGGAGGACCATGAGGCTGCTCCAGTCTCCTTACAGATTGCATGTAGTAGTTGTAATACTGTATCAGCTGAGGTTTATTTTCAGCTATGTCTTTAGGAAACATGGCAGGGAAATCTATCACCTCATACATGAAGCATGTCCCCATCTGTGTCTCCTTTGGCACCACCTCCCCCCTTGGGGATGCAGCTATTTTGGACATGACATTTGGAGTAGAAGGACTCAAGGCTAGAAGATATCCAGTCTTCCTTATGGCACCTTGAATGACCACACAGCACCCACGTGGCTGAGCAAAGAAAAAATAACAGAGCCTAGAAAACAGGCTATGAATGCAATCCATTTATAAGTCTCACCTTCCTGATAGTTAACAAGTAACTGATAAGAATTACTGGCAACACCTACATTATCACCAGACTTGTGACCCAGGTGAGTGACTAGCTCAGGGTCTCAGGTACAGCTGGAGATCCTCTTCCAAAGGCAGTGGGAAGCTGGGTATTCCTCATCAACCACCATACACCCAGATACCCAGCCAAGCCTGCCCGTGGGCTGGCCATGAACCAGCAGAGGTGGCAGGAGGTAGGCAGGAACCAGGACACAGCGCTGCTTGGACACTGCTTAGAGAGGAACAGGCCTGAGCAGTGGCACTAGGTGCAGCAGCTGCTCACTACTAACCCAGCACAGTAACTGATGAGGACAAGAAAAAAGCTTAATAATCAACTATTGCCTCTAGCTATGGACATGTAATCCCAGGAAATGGTTTTTAAGCAAAAACTCCAACCTCTTAAACTCTCATTGTTTGACTAACTTATATGTACTATTTCTATTTTCCATGTGAGACACCAAGGTGATTAAATGGAAAGGGAAAAGCCAGCAATGGAGAGGCAATGAAAAATGATGAGCACCTAGTAAAGATGCAAAGGAAGGAAGCAAATTCTTCAAGGAAAAAGTCCCCACTTCTGTGAGGCTCAAAGAGACCTTTGGTCTGTCTGCACTGGCCTTTGGATTCCCAGCTTTGGTATTTCCTACAGGCCTATTTACCACCCTTATTGTCAGGACACACCACTGCAACAGTCAGAAGAAGAAAATGATGTGGTATCTTGACAGTTACCATCATTTTCATGCTCCAAATTCAACTCTGGCAGCTCACAAATGGAAATTCGATGTTAAAGTATGGATATGTTTTTCCATTTTAAGTCTCAAACAATGCCTAGAAGAAAGCATTTCAGAATAAACCAGGTAAATGATACACTGCCTAAGAGCAATCTGTAATTAGCTACCAAACCCACTCAGCACTGTTCCTTGGCCAGGAGAAATCTCTAAAGCCTCTGCTCTGAATTCCATGTGAAACAGTAGTGTTAGACTGTAATGGCAATGGCAAAAGCATTGATCACAGAGGGGCTGTGCAATTCAGGACCAAGCTATACTGTTTTCACCCACTCGTACTGTTAGAGGGTATGGCTCTGAGAGGGGTTCTTGCCTTCCAAGTGAGGAAAAAAAAGACAAATTGGCAAGAATTTTTTTCTTTGCTTTATCTTTCCTGTTTTTAAAATATTGTGATTTTATGCCTTCTATAAGAAACTGTTCAAATAATGCCCTTACCCAGGACTGTATTCTGACAGGAGACTTATCTTGCCCCCAGAGTTTTGTTTGCCTCTGAATAAGCCTACATAATATTTTATTCCCCTTTGTCTTTTAAACTGGAAAATAGCACCTCTTTCAGCTATCTTCAAGCAAAACATTATTTGACACATTGCTGTAATCCCCTGCATTTCAGTCCTGATAGTGCTAGATTTTCTCTGGTAGATAGGGCTATAAGTTCTTATGTTACTGTAGCACAGGGGCCAGTACCATTCTATCTAGAAAATGCTCACAAAGACAGAATAGTCTCATCACCACAGTGATGGCTCCTGGGGATTCAGAGCACCTAAGCTCTGCCAACAGATTCACTGCATGACCTTGAGCATGGGACCCACTAAGTCTCTTATCTTATGGTAAAGGTGACAGGACCAACCATGAAGCTATAGCAAGGCACACAGAGCAAGGATGCTCCTTTCAGGTCAGCCAAAGATGATCTCTGGAGTAATGCTACTGCATGTTGAACAGGTCCCTGGGCTACACAGACACTCTGAGGTTTCTACCTTCTGCATCCCTTCTCTTCCTCCCCTCCCCATTGCTCTGAGGGCTAATAAGTCCCTTCTAATGCGATAGAGATTTACCTCGGATGCCTCGGAAGATGTAGAAGCAGCACTTGAGGAAAGGACTTGTCTTCCCATTCACAGCTTTGCTCTGTTCTTCCTGGTAGGGTTGTGGATCCCCAACCTCTTCAAAATTTTCGTAGGGATTCTCCAGGACAGACTTGGGGTTGTAGATGGTTTGAATTTTCAAGGAGGTAGAGGGAGAGCCATTGTAAACAGGATTGTCCCAAGCTTTCTTTCCCACTGTCTCCAGTTCATGCACCTCTGATACTTTAAAGTGGCTCTCAGCTCTGTTCTTTAGGTGAGACAAATTCATGACTACTCACTGCCAGCAGAAGTACTTTTTAGCTGCAATTGTGACGATTGCCTGCCCAGATTGGAATTAAAAGTTAGCAGAGGGATAATCAGTGCCAAACAGCTCGTCTGCCTCAGCAGCCAGGAGAGGGCACACCAGCAGCTCCCCACAGACAGTAAGCATCCTCTCTTTCTTTTATATCAGCTTAGCTGGTGACACCGACCAGAGGGGTGGCACTACCCCTTGTTAGGAGCCACCGTCAGCCCTATTATCCCAGTCGCCCTGGGAACACCGGCAAGTGCAGGAGTCCTTCCCGGCTTCACAGCGGCAATGACAGGGGCGGATGCCGCCGTGAGAAGAGGAGGCAGCGAGGAGCGGCCCCGGTCAGTTCGGGGGCACCCCTGAGACCGGGGCAGCTCCGCTCGGGGCGGCAGCACCCGCACCTGCAGCCAAAGGACACAAACTCCCCGAGGCGGGCAGGTGGCACAGCATCCTCTTCCTTGCTGATTGCAAAAGCAGGGGTGAAACGCGGGAGTAGCTGTAGCGGTCGTTTTGGAAACCAGGAGGTGGAATCTCCTGCTTTTGCTGTATTTCTACAAGCCCTGAAGTGCCTGCTAGCCTGAGGCAAGCCTGATTAAAAACAAAAAAAAAAAAGAAAGAAAGAAAAAAAATAAAAACAACAGAAAGCACCACCACCACAAAAAAACCCACAAAAACAAAACAAAATAAAAAACCCCAAACAAACAAGCAAAAAACCCAAACAAAGCGCTAAAAAACCAAGCAAAACCCCAAACAAACAAAACTCCCCAAAACAAACAAAAACCACCCCAAACAAAAACCAAACCCTACCAAACAAAAACCCCATTAAGATAAAAAACAAGCAAAACTGGCAATAACAGTGGCTGGGACTTGCCTGCGCCCACCTTGCCACTGGCCACCGGCGAGCAGACATCCCAGGCACCACAGGTCTGCAGGGCTGTGACTGTACCCTGAGGGGTCCCAGAGCTTAACCCCAGGACACCACACTTGTCTTGGTGATGAGACTGTAAAAGAGAATGCAGCCTGAGCCTGGTCCTTCCTCAGGTCTGAATACATAACTCAGAAGAGATGCCTCTCCATGGGTACTTAGGGTTGCTGTTTTTCTGGCATTACCCAAGGAAGCCACATGACTCTCACACCTGTAGGCCCAGATGAGGGTGTTTTCTCTGGACTCTGATGTTGCCAAGCCACCTAGGAAATACAGAGATGTCCCCTAGATGTCACCTAAGATTGTGGCACTAAGCAGCTGCTTGAACAACAGTGAGACAAGACCTAACTTGGCACAGGGCACTAAGAGGGCACCCTTAGTGGCTGGAAAGTCACTGGAGGTCTGGGTTGGGTCCTTTGACTGAATTTGGTATTATTGGGCCTGTTGTGTTTTATTACTCCCTCGCCAGATGAAAGCAGTGTCATGGGAAGTATCTGCAGAGCTCCCAGGCAGCAGCAATCTCAGGAGTGAGGCCTCAGTGCAAGGCCACCTGCCAGAGCCAGCTGCCCTCCTGGGACCACACAGCAGACACCCCTGACCATGCACAAGTAGCATGACTTACATGTGGAGTGCTGCTTTGGGGCAATGTGGGGGTTTTTTCCACAGTGCAGCTCTTGCTGCCTGTGGCACAGCACATCCCACCCCATCCTTCAGGAGCCAGGTGCAGTGCAGATCTGCCTTCTCAGAGGTTGGGGCACAAAGCAGGTGGTGAAAGGGGTGACATTGTCCTGTATTGAAAGACCAAGTCACCCACCTAGCCCAGAAGACAGGTCATGCCTGTGTCACCTGATTTTGAAGAGCCTAACACAAGGTAGAACCAAGAGCACTCTATAATTAAGGAAACACACGCAACACTTTACAGGCAGCATGAGGTGACTCAATTTATGTGGGTCTAAAACACTCCTTTCAGTAAACTTGAATGATAGGAGATGTGTCAGCTGGGGGAGAATATGATCCAGACTTTAGGACCTCATAGATCACTCTGCTGTGCCCTCTGTGGTGTTTGATGTAAGGCCATGTGGAGCAGCAGTATTTCCTGGCTAAGGAACAGTGTAGGTCTGGTAGCATCTGTGAGCATTTATCTCACATCTCTTTTCCTTACAGTGCCTTGGACCTTATTTACCAAACTTTCATTCTTGTGAAAACCAGCCAACAGAATTTCTCTTCTCCATTCTTCTTTTTCCTTCTTTGTTGAAATCCATTTTTCAGCAGGCCTAGAGGAAACCTTTCAGAGATGCCCAGGGAAGACTGTTTCTGAAACCAGAAACCACTATCACTACAGGATTCAGCATGTTAGAATAAGACAAAGTGCCACAGCCACTGAAGTTTTTCTGCCAGTGTGTCAAGCACACAGACCTTTAAACAGTATCCCACACTTAATTCCTTTGTTTAAAGAGAAGAGAGCACCAAAGTGTTCATAAATTCCCCCCCAAAAAGCACTCTCAAACACTGAATTAGAACTACAAAGCGTTTAGATGTCATGGTTAGAAAAAATTCCTATCAGTTAACAAGAGCAGTCAGTTGTTGGGACTGAAGGCAAATCTGCTCACCAGACCCAAGAGGTCAGGCTGTCCAGGAGCTCACCAGCCTCTGCTGAAGTGGCCCTGCCTGGTGGGAACATTTCCACCAGCTAGAGATGATGCTGGGACAACAGTTACAGATCAAATTTCTGTGCTGAATAGAGCTGGTAGAGGACCAGGACAGAAGTATCCAGCTCTATAACAGAATCAGTTTCAGCACAGATTTTGAACAATAATTCTAATTTTCTTCCAGGAGCTTAATCATCATCATTGAGGTTTAAAGATTTACAGATGCCTTGAGAAATCTTGTATATAAGTTTAGCAATACACAGTATTCTATAGTCACTCTTCACTGCAACTAAAACAAACAAACAAAGAGACACAACCATGCATAAACAATTCAATATCCAAGTTCCTGTTTTCTTACTTAGGGTGCTATGTTAATTCTCTTGGCAATAATCCATTTTCAGCAGGTTCTCATCAACACAAGCATTTGGTTCCCACTTCCAGGCAAGATAAACAGAGCTAGAGATAGTTGTTATCTCTATGGATTGCATCAGGAATAGGGAAAGGGAAAGTGGTGGTGACAGCACTAATCAACTGTTAAACATCAGAAATAAAAAACCAGACTTCCAAGCACAGTACCTTGGTGTTGAGTAAACTGTTCATGAGACATTTTGAAAAATTTCCCAGCACAGTGTATTAATGTTCATGTGTTTTCATTACTTTTCATTTAAATGAAGTCTTCTCTGTTGATCTCTTTTTCTGCATCAAACAGGTGGATTTTATCTACATTTTAATACCTTTCTTATTCTAGTTATGTTCAGAGGCTAGGGAATCCAGCCATCTCATGAGAAACTTGTTGAGGAACCAGCACAAAGGGTGCTTTCTGCAGATCAAGATATAAGTATTGTTTGAGTAAGCAGCCCTACACGTCTCCAATCTGTCAAGATAAATCTGCCTGAGGAGGAGAAGGTGAAGAGAGAGAACATTTTAGCTAAGGACAGATTGAAATTGATCTATAAAAACTTGTTACCATGATGTACAACTTAGCAGTAAGTTTTCATAAACATCTGTACAAAGACATATGTACTAACACTTACATATTTCCTAACACATTGGAGAGCTCTCTTACATTCATGTACCTGTGCAGTGGCCTTCAGTGGGGACTTCACTGGCTGGCTGCAAATTCACAGGGACTGTGCATGTGCAACTCCACCTGAGCAGAAAGAAGCAGGTATAGGAAGAAGCTATCACGTCCTTTACAAGATAACGTTAATTTTTTTCCCTCTTTTTAGAACACAGAACTAAATTTTCTTGATCTCTAAATACAATTTTGATTACGAAGAACATTTACTGTCACTTTGCAGGGTGTTGTTTTCTTGAGACTTCAGTGCGGTCCGTGCAGCTGTGCAGGTCCATGTGTGGGCATGTTACCCCACACACGTGCAGCAGACACGCTCTGTGCTCCCAGGAACTGTCTGGGCCAATTGGCACTGCTGGGAGAAAGTCTGTGCTTGACACACCGTGGGCAGTGATGAACGCCCAGCTGAGCACCACGCCTCACAAACAGAAGCGCCTCAGGAGGACCAGCTTCAAAACAAGAGGTATTTCCTCCTGTGCAATGAAACCCGCTCTGGGGTGGCAACCAACCCACAGTTTACGCCCAGAGGTGACCCACACTTGTAACAAGTCAGGAAACTTCCATCGAGGGGCTCAAGGAGTCACTTCTCATAAGCTGCTGTCAGTACCAGGGTGTCTGGATACAGGCTGCTCCTGTTACCCAGATTTATCACAGCCAGCAAGAAGAGGGACACACACAGTCTGTGTCCATGGCATATCACAAGCAAACACCTGCCACTGTCCCTGCAAAGACAAAGCAGGACTCAGACCAAAGATTTCTTCCTCAATCCAGCTATCTACCAGATGCAAGAGAGTCTCTGTATAATATCCCTGAGAACACAGCAGGTTGCAATCTTGTGTTGAATAAGTGCAATGAGAAGAAGGAATGCTGATTCCTGAATGCTTGGTTTTTGGAGAATGTTGCATTAATACATGTTGCATTAATGCATCTGGGAAAAAAATAGCAGGATGCATCAAATATGAGAGATGAGATTGTCGTTGCCATCAGCTTTGTTAACAGAAGCAAGTGTGATGGAGAATGACAGTGCTACATTCAGTTTTCTGATGGAATGGCATAATTCATATAATGGGAGACTAGTAAAAAGGTCTCTGTTGTGGAATTTTTTCCCCTCCTCCAGAATTTGTGTGCCTGCTGGTGTTCCCACTTTTAGATGCACCAGCACTTTTTAAAGCATTCAATCTCTGAAGCGTAGGTAATGCCTGTGGTTTTTTACAGTTTATTCACAGTAAATCTTGCACTGAAATATTGTTTGGTTTCATTAGCTATTATTTATACTTCAGTGCTTTTCATCTACTCCTCAGTTGCATGCTTATGAGTTCAGTAAAGCACTTAAACTCACTATTGTGACCACCGAGGTTTGCTGGACAGTGCTTAGCACATGGCTACAAACTGGCACAGGGTTGCCCTGCTTGAATCGGTGATGCAAGCGAGGTTATCTTTCCTGCCTTTTTGGAGGAATCCCACGAGGATGGTGCTCAAGTCTCTCACCGATGGCAGCCCAGCCCACCTCAGACAGGTGCGCCCGTCGCAGCTGGGGTCAAATTCTTCAGCTGAGCGCCGCGGGATGCTCCGAGGATGCCGGCGCACCCTTCCGCTCCTGCCGCCGCAGCCCCGCGGGACGGGCCGGGCCTGGCCCCGCTCGCTCGGCCCGGCCGCCAGGTGGCGGCAGCGCTCCGCCCCGCGGGCCCGGCCGGCTCCTGTGCTGCTGCTGCCCCAGCGCCCCGCGGCCCTCACGGCCCCCAGCGCCCCGCGGCCCCTCGGGTGTCCCCGGTGCGCTCCCTCTCCCGGGCCCGAGCGCTCGGTGCCTTCCCGGCGCGGCAGAGGCCGCACGCACCGACCCGCGCTGCCCTGGTGCCACAGCTCCCCCGAACAGCGCAGCGCAGCCCCGGGACATGCCCGCCATGTGCCCTTCGTTCCGCCGGTCCCCCCGCTGGCATTGCCCCCTCCTCAGCTGGCTTTCTGCCTGGAACTGCATTCCCCAGCAGCCACAAGCACTTGAAATCCCAGTCCCATCAGCACTCACCTTCCATACCACGCTGGGCTTGTCCTTTATCAAACTCAGTCAATTACTGCCTGTCACCCCGCTTAACAAGGACAACATGGGCAGAGCCAGCACAGCCTCAACAAGACCCAGCCTGTCCTCGCCAGGACAAAGCAGCAGCAATATCCTACAGCCAGGAGCAAGGCAGCCAGGCTTTTTTAATGCTCAGCAGAGCACTCACCATCAACCAATCCCACCTGAGGAACAGTGCAGGTGTTTGTGAAGGGAGTGCAATTTATTCCACCTGGGAAACTTTCTCTAGCTGATTACTGATCTGTGTATGCACAGATCAGTACAAATCATGCACAGATCATGCACAAGCTACAGCACGAGTGGCAGACACATACTATGGAGGACATACTGCAGCCATCTGCTGAACGTTTCCATGCTCTTTGCAGTTTAATCATTGCACGTTGACTTTAGGAATACTTCCACCTCTTAGGGCCTCTGGCAGGGGCAGGCAATGCCAATATCCCATGTGGAATAATTTAGGAGAAGTCCAAAGGGTGGGGCTGGGGGTATAAAATTGGATTAGCAGTTCAAACGTAAATCCTCAGCACTGGTTAACTGTCATGTAACTCATTCCTGGACGGGAAACTCACCCTGCCTGTTCCTGTCATGCCTGGAGCAAACTTTAGCAATAAAAGACACTGAAATCGGGGTCGTCCAGGGAAAAACATCAGGCATCTCTGATACCTGCTGCAGTAGTATCCCGCTCCCCCTCCTCTAGCAGCTGTCAAGTGTCAGCAGTTGACATTTTGATGTTGTTTTTCCCACAGTCTATGGCTAAGGCTCACATTAACACACGCTGAAGAGGAGATACCCTGTTCCCAGGGGTGAAAAAAATGGTTGTGATACATTCAGCAGCACCAGAAGGAGGGCAGGGTCCCTGCATCTGAAGGCCTGACACTTCCTGAGATCCAGCTGCGAGCCCCAGAGAGGAAATGCAAAAGAAGGAATCCTGAAATCTTTGGAAACCAAGACAGGAATCCTCTGGACGCTAAAGAGCTGCTCTAGCTTTACCTCAGCGCATCCTGAGCTCACTCCACTGTTCTTCTGGGGAAAGGTACTGGCCAAGTCCTGGCTAGAGACCAGAGAAGCAGATTTCTCAGGAGCTGCAAATGATTCTCTGGTTTTCTGTAACCAAATCATTGTTTAGATGAAAATAAATTGTCTGCAATGCAGTTATATCCATTTAACTTGCACAGTCCCATGCTGCACAGTACATATTTTTCTTTCCTTATTCCTCATCATGTAATTCCAAATAATCCATTAAGTTAATATTTTATAGGTAGAAAGACAAGATAGGAAAGGCTTAGGTGGCCATTTGAACACCAAGAGTCTGTCATCAGTTTTGGGATTAGGTGCTGCATGTGATAGATATCCAGGGATGAGCCAATCACCTGATTAAGCTAGTTTTTTAAAGGATATACTTGAGTGATTGAGAAAGAGGAGGTGAAGAAGGAGTTGGGGCCAAACCAGTCTCTGGCAACATTGTGTGTTTGCACACCAGTTAGCTCCTGCCTGTGTTCCAGTGCTTTCCAGACTCATTCTATCTCAGCATTCAGGCATGTTAGCTGGGATCCTGGAGTATCAGGCAGCAAAGGATTCTGTCTGGATTCTCCTCTGTAATAATTTTACTGTTCAGGGAGGCTCTTCACGTTTTAGAGTTGCTAATCTTTACATGCAAATCCTTTTTCAGAGTTGTTATTCCCAAGGCACACCACCGAGTCAGCAGGCTATTTAAAAAGCAAAGTGGCACAGTGGACAAACAAAGAAATCCCTCAGGCCTTGGGTGTCCCCAGTGCCAAGCAGAACCAGACAGTCACTCCCTGTGTCTGTAGTATGCCCCTATTTGTACACCTCCAGTTGGCCCTGCTTAGTGTGGCACTGTGAGCACACACTCCACTGCTGTCCACAGACTCTTATCTGCAGAGCTGCTGTCTCACCACGTTACTCTCCCAGTGCACGTTGGGATAGTTGACTCTTCACCTCAAACCACAGCTTTGTACTTGTCTAATGAATTGCATCCTATTATTTAGTTCAGTCCATGTATCCCAAGATATTGCCAAGATCTTATTGGAAATCTAATCAGGGTGACCTCCAACGCATTTTCTACTCTTCCTAGTCCAGTACAGTCTACAGGAGGAAGAAGTTTGGTCTGCCTTTCTTCATGTGCATCAGCAGGGAAATTCAAAGTACCTGTGGATCCCAGAGTTGTTCCAGCAACCCTCAGACTGAAAGTGGGGGCTGTTAGCCCAGTTTCCCAAAACCTCCACAACCATCTTCATCTAGGTAAAATTAGGAGGATAAGAACAGTGGTGATAATGTCATGTAACTCTATACCAAAAGCCATAAAATTCTGCTACTTCACCCTTACCTTGCTTTCTTTTCTTGAAGAATCAGGAAGAAAATCAGCTGGCATTATCAGAGAAAATTGAAGTAATTTTCAACACTAGTTGTTCTTGAAGTTTATAACTGAATTCTCTGCAAACATAATCCTCTCAAACACAGCTCAGACAAAGGAAAGCACCTTCCAAAACATACCAAATGCCTGCTGTGTGAATGTGTGTGGTAATCAATCATTTGCTCACCTCTCCAGTGCCATGAGGACCTGACTTTGTAAGAAGCCTTTGTAGACTGACATTTTGAATGAGACTGCTGCATTAGTACTGTCACAAGACTTTAGAGACAAAATGAGGATGCTTTAAAAAGGAAGCAGAAGTAGCTAAGAGCAGATTGTCATCTGCTTGGGCTGCAGGGTCCCCTCAGTGTTACCTGCTCAGGATTTCTTTTACACTTGCAACAGAACTTTCTCTCTCTTAACACTCCAGACACAAACACCAGGTTAATATGGGACATTGTTACCCACCAAAACTAACAGGAATCCTGAAATCTGCAGCCCTTTACTTTAAGTGAGGATGTAGACATGGAAAGGCAAGAGTATTTTCAGCTCCATTCTTTAGAGGAGACAGGGTAGACAAGTTCTCTAAAGACCTGAAAAGGCAGCAAAACCAGGCAGGCAAGTAAAGGAGCAAGAAAACCTAAAAATGTTCCTGGCCAGAAACCTAACAACTTGTAGGACCTTTTGCTGGGCAGAAGCATAACAGCTTGTAGGACGTTTCTCCTTAAGGACTCAAAATATCCTTTACTGGACCAGCCATGCACACTGCTGCAGCCTATGCAACATGGTGGGGAGGCACTCTGCTCAGAGGGGAATCCTGAAGGATTTTCAGTTGCAAAGGGACGTAGACAAAGACAGGAGCACCATCCGTAGGCAAAAAAATATCCCCAAACCAATAAAATGCTGCTGACAATATGTAGCTCTTTACTGGGATAAGCAGAGAGTGAAGAGAGGAAAAGCAATGCTGGCTTCTGGAGGAGTACAAAGCTCTCTGCTCTAGTGCTGGTGTCCAAGAGGAAAGAAAACATTCACTTTAAAAGCAGGTATGGATGGAGGTATGGATGTAGACAAAGTTGGAAGCAGCACACAGGGAGAGGCACACCCCATCTTTGAGATTTTCACCTGTATGCCATTGATATGCCTAGAGTAGGGAGCATTGGGTTGAGTGTCCAGCAGGTTTTTCCTTTGTCCTTCCTGCTTCTTATCCCAGCAGCATGTGTGCATTCTCAAGGCAACCCCACTCCCTGCTTGGGTATGCCTGCTTCCCCTAACAGGAGTCTATCAGAAACCTCTCCAGGATAGGAATGAATATCTGAGATTCAGCCAGCAAGTATGTAAGGGAGATGCCTCCCAGATCTTTAGACCCCAGGTTATTTTTAACTTTGGTAAACTATTTTTGTTCTCCTAAATGTTGGGACAGTCATCAAAAGGTCAGGCTGCTGTTGCAGCAAGCAGACAGGGTAGATGGCAATGATGCAGAGCACGCACACAAACAGGATAAACAGTGGCATGGGACACTCCGCTCTGCGCAGGAGGCAGCTGCAAACTGACCTTGGATGCGCCCCCGCCATTCCCCGGTGCTGCAATTTCCCCCTGTGCTGACTATGTGGCAATGTGTCCCCAGGGCTCACGCTCACAGCCACGCAGCATCGCGGCTCTCCCCACACGGGCGGAGATCCGCCCGCAGACGCAAGCCGGTGTCGCGGACGTGTGAGGTGCATCTGAGCCGGGCTGACAGCACGGAGCACGGCACACTGCGGCACTGCCCCCGCCACCTCAGCTGGGCCAGATCTGCCACCAGGAGGGGGCATTCCTGCAGATCCCTGCTCCGCGCTCCCACGGTGCTGGCAGCAGGGAATGGCGTTCCTAAGGAGGACGGTCGCAGCCTGAAGAGAGGGGCAGGAGATGTAGGCTGCAGATGTGCGGAAGAAGGCACGGAAGGCCTGGAGGAGGGGACAGGCCAGCCGAGATGAGCCGAGCGCGCTGCCACCCGAGGAAGGGAGGCTGCAGAAGCGCAGAGGTGCCGCTGCCCGGCGAGCGCCGGGCGGGGATGGGCGCTCGGCATGCGGCTCCTTGGCACCTGGCCTGCCATATCTGATGTGGGTAGAAGGACACCAGAGAGCACCAGTGCTGAAGAGAGGGTGGCAACACAAAGACCGCTGTGTTCCTCTGGTCCCCATCCCCTTCTCCCCCTCCTCTCCCAATTTATTTACCCGAGTTCAAAAGACAGCCTCACAGTCCCGAGGGGCTGGCTGAAGTGGCCAAGGGGTGGGCTGTGAGGTCATCTTCAATGAGGGCAAAAATCCAGTATCAACAATGCTGCCCATTGTATGGCCCTGTTTAGACAATACCGGCTGGGTTCTTGCTGCTGGCAGCCCGAGGACTGGGAGCAAAGCCTGTTTGGGGTAACAGGAGGGGAGGAGGGTGGGCAGGGTGTGTGGCACCAAGTCAGACCACAAGGGATGGAGCAAAGTGCAGAGACAAGCACCCTATCCCAGTCATCAGCATGTTATCAGCCTAATTCTTGATGCTGATAAGATTATCTTGACAGCTTATTCTCCCATCAATGACAGGGAATTTAGCCATCCTTGCCACAGCCTGAAGCCATGGCCATCACCCCAGTTACATTTGCATTCCCTTCTAACCTTGGCAATGAGACAGGACTGATTTCAGCTACTTTATTGACTCCCTTTAACCCCACATTTCCCACTCAGCATCAGCAGGGTGGTCAGGTAAGCATCAGCTTCTTCTTCCAGCCCTTGCCTTTCCAAAGGCAGCTGGGGGTTTGGCCATTGATACATTGAGGAGCCCAGGTAATCCATACTGAGCTTAGCCATGCTTGAAGAGTGAGGATGGAGCAGGGGATCTTATGGAATCTGTGGAAATTTATAGAGCAACAGTTGATGTTTTAAGGTGTGTGTATAGTGGGGAGAACATGATAGAAAGCATGCAAGTGACCAGGATGCTGCCAGTTCTTGTAAACATAAACAGCACTTTTGGTAAATGCCATGATACCAGGCTCCTCAAGTCACTGTGTCTGGAGCCAGGTGACTGACTAAACAATTCTTAGCTTTCCACTTCAAATATGAGAGCCATTTGCTACCTCTCCTGGACAAAAAAGAGTGTGTGAAAATATAACAAAGAATCATCACCTTCCAAAAGAAAGCATGGGGAGAAAACAACATCAAACAAGGGTGGTGATCCCACGAGCTGGCATCTGATCCCTGGCACCTGAACTCCTGAAACACACAACTCTGAAAGACCTGCAGCTGCCATCATCCTTCGAGCAGGCATTAACTATGAACTCTTGTAGACTGAGCCAGGTCCTGTCCCAACTCATTCTGAAGCCATGGTCCCCTACCCTATTTCTCTGCAACACATAACTGTGCCCAAAAGTCAACTTGTCAAAACCAGAGACACCATTGACCTAAGAGACTGCTGGCAGCAGTGGTGAATGATGCCAGTGTTCATCTGCTCTGCAGACTGGGCTCAACACCTTTGAAGAGCAGATTCTTTATGAGAGTAAGGAGGAGAGAAAGTGTTGGTGAAAGGATGGAAAGCTACCCCAGCAGTGCCCTTTGAATGGAGCACCCACACCCACAGCATGATTCTCCTATCTCCAGAAAAAGCTCTAAAGCTGGAATTGCTTCATACTTCTTCAGAAAATCAATTTTTGCAAGCCTTTATTTTTGTCATAGGGTTCATTTCTTTCCCCAGTTTTCAGCTTATTCCCTCATTACTTGAGTCCCCTCTTCTTGTTTCAACTTCCAGCTGTGAAATATAAGACAAAGTGGGAGACAGGGAATGTTGTTAAAGAATATAAATAAACAACATTAAACAAACCTTGCAAAGCCCTTGCAGCAAGCATTTTTGAGTGCATGGCTTTTTCAACAGTTTTGGGAGGGTAACTGAGGAGATCCAATAAAATTTCCAAGATGTCAACACCAGATGAAATACCCTTGCAAAACTTACTGCTAAATGGAAAAGGTTTTTTTGGGGTTTTTTTGGGTTTTTTTAGGGAAGACTAGGAAGGAATGTGTTATGGCAAAAGAATCTTAGCTTAGTTTTGATGTTTTTATCTGCATTCTGGCACTGTGGTAGCAAAACCAGGGTGGTTAGTGCATCCCAGGACTGGAATGTGACAGTTCTTTCTCTTAAAGTGTCTGCTCACTGATACTGTCTTGTGGTAAACCTCACTGCTGGTTTGTGCCTTGTTGTCCCCAGTCTTGATGAAAAACTGTGAGACCCTGTGACAAAAAGAATTCTGCAAGAATTTTTCACTAGCCCAGTGCCTCAGCTGAGTTGTGAATCTGTGGGGAGGTCTTAGGAAGGTGGAAACAGCCTTGCATTAGACCATGTATTTCCAAAGAAATCCGGTGCTGAAGTTCATGGCCTGTGCTGCCCATGACACAGCTCTGCTCATTGCTGCCATGCACCATGGCCCTGGCATTGCATCAGCTCTTTTATGAAAGACTGTGACCCTGGGCAGCAGTCATCAGATGCAGAAAAATTGAATCTGTTTCCTGAGGGCGATGGCTGAAGCCAAATCTTCATGAAGCAGTGTTGGTGCACACCACGAGCAATGTAATTCTGCTGAAGGCTCAGCTGGGAAGTTCTCCCTGGCAGGAGGGAAAAACCGGTCTAGAGAGATACAAACTAGAGTGGAAAAGCCTGATTTAAGCTGTATTGCTGTGTTTATATAAACATTTCTGCTTTCCCACCTGGGCTGCCCAGTGATCCCCCTTTTGTCTCAAGCCTTTGAGCAGCAGAGCTGAGGCAGAAGTCTGCAGCTGGGACTCAGATGGGCAGGGCTGGGTGGTGGGCCAGGGGTGTGCAGAGTGCAGGCCACTGGCATGGCCAGCAGCTCTCCACAGGAGGGAGCCTGGCTGGCACAGCATGGCCAAGCCTCTAGCCCACATAGGGCCAAAAAGCTTTTTGACAGCAAGGCCAGATCTGCAGCAGTCCAAGCACTGGAGAAACAAACCACACTCTCCACTTCTTCACCAAGGTGTCAATGCCTGAACCTTGTAGCCACATTCAGGAGCATTAACATGTTGCAAAGGTGATGAAAATGGCAACTGGAGAAGTTGGCCAAGCTGTGCAGGGCACAAAACACTTGAAACCTGCCAGGCGAGCACAGCCCTAACGACTGTCAAGATCCATCTTTCCCTCTATGCAAAAAAAAATTGTGCGGGTCACCCCCCAGGCTAACTGGGCCGGGGAATATGCAGAAAACTTATTCATTTTGTGAGGGAGCAGCCAAATGTGTTCTCAATTTTAGATGGTAAAAGTCTAGCTGCCCTGTATAATGCCTCATAGTTGTACTCCATGTCTGAGGAAAGAAACCTGTGGAAAAGGAAAGGGCTCTGGTGGGTCTGAGTATCTGTAAAACTGCAAACCTTGAATTCCCCAAAGCCTCACTGTCACCCACCAGTAGCAATTCCAGGTCTGCCCCTGGTTCATGACATTGAGATTATTTTCCCCATGTGTTATGAGCTGGAGAGTACCTCTTTAAAATCATCAAGTACCACCTTATTTTTTTTAAATTTATTTATTTTCTGGTTTTCTTTCGGAAATAGCAGGACTCAGGTTTCCTAGGGGCAGTTTTTAGCTCAGTTGGTAGTTCTTTCAGCACTCACATAGAAAATAGGTAGAATCTTTAATTTAAACATAATTTCTCCTCAGTGTTGTTAACCAAACATTTAACGGAGAGTCTTAAAAGAGACGGTTGAAAGTCCCTCCCTGACTCATGTCCGCTTTCACCATCCAGGAACATCTTCTGATTTGGGCTCTCTATTTAAATATTGTCTCAAAAGGTAGGCATGACTCAAGATCCTAATATCAAATTTAAACACATACTTCTCACAGACCTCTTCATCCATCACTGTGAAATGAAAAAGCAGGGACATATTTTCGCCTTTGCTGGACGCCTCTAAATCTGGAGAACAAATGGGCCCCTGTTATTTTTCATTCTCACTTTTCCCGTCCAGTGATTACAATGCAACTCACTTTTGACAGCTGCCACTGAATAAGTCACGATAAGTCTGAGCAGGATCAGCCCAGGCATGGACTCTGCAAGATCTTGGTTGTCTGTCTGCACCTCGTGTGGTCAGCTCCATCACTGCAGGAGGGCTCCAGACAGGATAAATGTCAGAGGATATGGGCACACTTTTGCCTTTTCACGTCCCTGCTCCACTCCCAAAATGACTCATGTGTCAGCAGGGAACAGAAACTGAACACGGGACACACTATTGAGTAGGGGAAGAAGCTACAAGAGGTCTTGGCCAGGGTGATGGCATTAGGGTAGCCCAAGCCTTGGTGCTAAATGATTGAGGTGTCTGGCACGGTGACCACACGGTGGAGTTAGGAGAGCTGCCTCCGGGCTCTGCCACCGAAAAGGTTTGATTTGTAAGAGCGCTGGTTTTCACTTTTAATGGTGAAGGTCTCTGTGGGATAGAGTTTGAATTTCAGATAGATCTTGGATTTTGGATAAAGGCAGGATATTGCTGGCACTACTGGCTAGCAGGAAGGTTGTTAAGGAAAATAGCTGATGGCAAACTGAGCTACTACTTCTTCCTTCCATCCTCTGCTGAAGGCACTGTTTTCTGGGGACAACAGACAGGATTCTTTTTAAAATGTTACAGCCAACAGTTTCCAAACTATTTGCGCATATCGTGATGAACATCTACACAGACATACATGCTTATCTGGACGTACGTTGTGGGCTACTTTTCTCTGCAGGGATGTGTGACTTCTATACGCGCACACACGTGCAGATTGCACCCCAGACAGATCCCCGGTACAGAGCAGATGCTTCATGCTGAATCCCCTTCTTCCCCCGCCGCAACCCACATCCAGCTGGGGAAGGGGAACGGGGCTCCTGACATCCCTCACCCCTCGGGAGCCCCTTATTTCATCAGGGGCAGCCCTCCGGCGGCGGAAGGGGCTCTCGGGGGACCGCAGCAGCCCCGGCGGGCGCGGAGCGGGGCGCGGAGCGGGGCGCGGAGCGGGGCGCGGGACCGTGAGCGCAACGGGGCGCGCAGCGGAGCGCGCAGGGTGCGCGCCGCGGGGAGCGAACAGCAGATTGCGGGCAGCCAATGGCGAGGGCAAGCCGAGGTGGCACCAAATTTCCCGCAACCAATCAGCTCGCAAGGGGGAGGGAGGGGAGGAAAAAAAAAAAAAAAAAAAAAAAAAGGAAGAAAAAAAAGAAAAAAGCAGCCAGGCATCATGAGAGAGCCTGGCCCTCGTCATCCTCCTCTTCCTCAGCATCCTTCCTCCCTCCCGCCCCTCTGCCCGCTCCGCCCCGCCTCTCCCCCCGGCTACGTCGAGAGCCGGGCCCCCACCGCGATTCGCCGCCCTCCGCGCTGACCCCGCGCATCCCAGCCGCGGGCAGGGGGTCACCGGGAGGCCGGGGTGCGCAGAGTCCAGCCCCGCCAGCCGCCGAGCAAGCAGCCCCCCTTAAATACCTCCGCACCCGCCTCCGCGAGCTGCAGAGCTCGCCGAGCGAGGAGCCGACCGGAGCCAGCCTCTCGCCAGCGCCGGGGACCTGCGCGCCCGCGTACCGCGCCGAGGAGCAGAGACAGGGCGGCCCCATGCCTGCGCACTTGCTGCAAGAGGAGGTGAGCGGGGCCCCGGGGTGCGGGTGCTTTGTCTTCCCCTCGCCTCTTCCTCCTTCATCTCCGCGGCTCCGACAGCGCTGCGTTGCTGCTGTGTTGGGGAAGAAGGTGCGGGCATCCACGCGTGTCTGTGCGTGCACACATACACGTATTCATACGTGCGTGCCCGTGTCCTCTCCGCACCGCTTCGCAGCCGGGGAGGCGAAGGGGTTCAGTGGGAACTTAAAACATCGCCCATGCCCGGTGGGGAGCCCACGGATGAAGCGGAGACATCCGCCTTTGAGGTGATCTTCCTGGATCCTGTGCCCTCAGGTAGACTGAGCATAAAATACAGGGTTATTTTGAAAACACCTATCGAAACATGCTGGGTGCTTGAATAGCATGAAAGGCTATTCAAGAACATATTTTGTGCCAAGAAGTCATAAGTTTTTTGATAATACTCAGATTGGGATTTTTAAAAAAATTTCTTAATTAATTTTATTTTTGATAAGAAAGGGCTTTTACTCGCAGTGTTTTAAAACCAAATACTGCAGCAGGAAGCGTCTCTAGGACAGACGCAAGGTGAAAGCCGGTTGCCCAGATGAAATGAATGACTGTGTCTGCATTGCTTGAGCCAAGCAAGCATACAATAGGGAGACTGCCCATTTTTGGAATAAGAAGGTCTGAATAATAACCTGACACCAGTAAGACATGTGGAGCTGTTGGATTTTTAAAGATTTTTATTTTTGACCCTTATGGCAGCCACCCTTTGCCCAAGGGGAGGAGGCAGGCATTTGATTCTGGTGTTTGTGCTCTCACCTTCTCATCCTTCCCCCCTCTGCCAATGCCTAGAAGTGGATGTAAATCGTACCCCTGCTTTTTCATGTCACCAGCACCCAGGGTCTCCCTTGGTGCTTTTGTGCAGGTGCCATGACCTTCCAGGGATGCTGTGATGTAAAGAACTTTGCTTTTCTCCCCTCCCAAAATGGATGTCAAAGGCAGTGTGTTCAAACCATGTTTCATGGTTTTGGCATGTATTTTGGGTCATATCCTGGAAGCTGGAAAGAATCCTGTCCCTGGGTCATGCTGGGCATATTCAAATATGCCGGACCCGAGATTCAGTGCCCTGGGGCCCATTCATGGTGCCCGGTGCAGGAGCCTTTGAGCTGCAGCTGGTTGTATAAGCTGGCTGGATGCCAGGATCACCTATGGCATGTTCAGTGCTGGGGAGGTGGGGGTGTAGATGGGGAAACACATCTGTTCTGCAGATGAGAGCTGCAAAGCCATTCAGAAATGAGGGAAAGCTAATGAAAATTATTTAGCTGGCCTCCTCCCTCTCTCAGCCCTAAACTCCTGATCAATCTCCATCCCATTTTCCTGGGTAGGAGCCACTGTGGTCATAAGGGGACAAAAATCCTCTTTCTTTCCTCGTTTCCCCCGTTTCTACCTCTCTCCCTCCCTCATCCCCCCATGCTCCTCCCACCAAGTTTGTAACGGTGGAGCTGTTTCACAGCTGCTTTATAGCCCTTTTGTTCAAGGTTAGTTTACATGTGAGAATTGACCAGCCTGATTATATCAGTGTAATTCCAGCAGCATAGGTATGCTGGTAAAATTCCTCATGTGGCTACTACAACTCCAGAAGAGATTTTTTTTTTCCTCTCTGCTGTTTTCTTTTCGTTTTCCCTCCTCCTCCTCTGCCCCCATGTATCTTTGACAGTGACATAAGCTATCATGGAGGAGAAAAATGCAACTACAACCCCACATTCTTACTCTGGAAGCAGCATGTCCATATGGGGTGTGTTACCTGTCTAATTATACCACCAATCACTGCCGGGAATTTTTCCTGCATAGACAAGTCTTGGGTCTTTTTGGTAGATTGTCTTGCAGCCAAGAAAGAAAATTGTACCTTTCTGCCAAAATGCTAGATGAGAATATCTAACACTTGGGAACAGGCAGGACTTCTCCTTGCCTAATCTCTGGATTAGAAGCCATTTCTCATGGCTCTTTTGGTGTGGGGATTACCTCTAAATTCTCTAGCAGATGAGAGTATCATACCCTTAAAACGTTAACTAGGAAAGCAGGCAGAGACAGCCTATAGCCAGGATGCAGAAGAGCCAGTCCCAAGCTCAGCAGCTTGCCTGCCTGCAGTGAAGGCAGCAGGATACTTTGTGTCCAGTTTTTTTCCTTTCAAAACTTTGATTCCCAAGGAAAAATTAAAAGCGTTCCTCTGTAGAGATCATTTTACTTCCCAAATGTGGGGAATCTGTCAGCCTTGCCAGCTCCTCCCCATCGGAAGGTATGTCTGTAACCCTCCAGTTTCAACCCTTGGGAAAGGGAGGAGTTGGGGTGGCCACGTAAGCTGCCTGGCCTGATTTTAATGCCTCCCTCAGGAAACTAGGCCATGGCAGGATGGTGGTCTTTTACGAATCCTGAACACCTGAGTGGGAATCTGCTGCTAATTCAGCAGAGATTTCTATTGGGAAAGGAGCTTTCCCAGCTTGACCATGCTCTGTCCCTCAGTCTCAGCCCTCCTGTTCCTGCTGGCTGACCTTTAGTGCCCCTTCACCCATGGAGGCAGCAGTCTGGGTGGCAGAGGGATGTGTCCCAGGGGGCAGGGGATGGGGTGATGCGTGTGGGACACACCCTTGCATCCCACGTGCTTGGCACCCCCGGGGCTGGGGCACCTTGGGCACTTGGGCTTGGAGCTGACAAAGGGCTGCGAGTACCAGCAAGCACAGTACCAGCAAGCACAGGCTGTCTGGATGGAGATGGAAATCGGTGATTCAGGGTTCACTGACCTGTCTCATTAGGGTCAGTCCTGCCTGCTCCTTTTGTCATGCATGCCTGATGGGGAAGGCTGTCACTCAGCCAGGGCAAACAAGCATGTTCTGAGGGAATGTTGTGTCACAGTTACGGAAGGGAGCCAGGAGCCAAGCTGAGCCAACTTTGCTGCTTAAAACTTCCTCTCTACATGCTGGTGGCCATAGATCAGAGGATTGTCTTCCCTTGCCTCAGTTTGCCTGTGGGTGGGAAATGAGAGAGGGATAAGAGTCTTAGCAGCAGGCACAGGATAAGTAGCTGCAGTTCTAACTAGAAGTACCTCACCTGACTGCTTCCATCCACTGATATTCAAGCATGTTGATCTTGCCACAACCCATCTTGGAAGGTGAGGCAGGCAAGATAAGGAGGCACCCCAGAGTAATCCCCTTGTGGATCTTCCTCATGTTCCCCTGTGATCCTAGGTGAGGTGACAAATAAGTAGGATTTCAGGAGCAGCCCATTGATTTATTATAAAACTGTGTTTCAGACCATATTTCTTTCCCACCTATTTGTTCATTCACAAGATTTCCTTTATTGTTGTCCATTTATGCACAAGCCCAGACCACAAACCCACCTAAAACCATCCACTAATCAAACTGAACAAAAACAAAAATCCTTGCAGTCTGCAAATGATCTCACCAAAGCCACTGGTGGAAAAGAGACTGGCTTTCAAGTATTTTTCTTTACTTTTGGCACTCTACCTACCATTCACCTCCTCTCCAGAAAGACCAGGTCCCCATCCTCTCAGGCCATGACTCCATGTGGCCAGAGCAGGATCTTTGTGCCAAGGGCTCAGCTGAAAGAGTGGAGCCTTCCAGGGAAACTACAGGCTGTGAATCTTACACTGCCAGCCTAGATGCATGTGTTTCTATTTCTTGAATTGATAACCACCAACTTCTTATTTTGTTTTCCCTTCTTTCCTTTCTTGAAAATATCCATTGCTGCCTCTTCAAGGAGTTCTCCTCCACCTCCAGCACCACTGCTGGTGGCACAGTCACCTCCCGGGTGACCAGTAAGGAGAGAGAGAAGGAGAAGGACTTACTCAACCATGAGGACTTGGCAGGAGACCGGGGCATGATGGACGATATCTTTGATGAGACCTACCGGGAGAAAGAGGGCCCCAAGCCCCCGCTGCGATACGTCTGGAGGAATATCATCCTCATGAGCCTGCTGCACCTCGGGGCCCTGTTCGCCTTGACGCTGATACCCTCTGCAAAGATCCAGACACTGGCGTGGGGTAAGCGCATTCCTCTGTCTGTTTCTGGGCATCTGCAACTCCCAAATCTGTTGGGTGGGTTTTTTTTTCCCTCCAGGCCCATAGACTTGGGGATGAGAGAAAAAGAAGCAGGGAGCTTCTAGAAGCTCTTCCACCAGATTTGTAGCAAGCTGTGGAAGGACCTGCTAGTGTCTCTTGTAAGGTCACACATGAGAAGGAAAGATTTGGCAGGGATTTGCCTTGTCTGCTCAAAGAACAAACTTGATTCACAGACGTTAGGATTGGAAATATCCTTGGATGTGTAGCTGCTTCTGGGGTGAAGCACAAAAACTGTTTGATAGAGTACTGTGACAGTGCCAGAAAGTTAGGAAGAAAGATGCTAGCAAGAGCACCTTAACGGGTTTTTAGGGAGGCAAGGTACAGAGCACTACTTGGCATGAGACTGCTGCCCAGACATGAGAACCATTCCTGTCCTTACCAGGGAAGTGTAAATCCCACAGAGTCTCAATGTGTGTATGAGGGAAAAGAGACAAAATACAGTTTTGCTGAAGATAAAAGTCAAGAATTAAGTCTGAAGCTCAGGTCTTTTATCATTCTTAAAAAAGCACAGATTAGCCACTGTCATCCCGGAACTAAGCCTGACGACTTTCAGAAAATAAATAAGCATGCTCTCCAGGCAGCAAATTCCAGTGGAAAGCACAACCCAGCAGAAGGTAGCTAGGGAAAGCTCTGCTTTCTCAGAGATCTTGCCCTGGGTAGGAACCAAACTTCTCCTCTGACTGCTTGAAAGACAGCTGGGCCCAGGGCCCACTCTGCAGGAGAGCTTCGCTTTCCAGGAGCCTTTGTGTGGACCCCTGGAGGAGTCCAGAAACCAAATGGCTCCCAATAGGGAGGTCGAGAGATTGTATCCAGCCCCTGCCTCCCTGTGAAACAGAACATCCTGAAACAAAAAGCAACAGTCTAGATTGAGGTCTGCTGGAGTCGCTTTTGGGTTCAGTAGTGCTCCCGCTTCCTGGTCAGGCTGGCTATGGATGGGGCCTGGGGCGATCCACCTGGTCTGTCACCCTCTCAAAGTCTGTGTTCCTGATGGCTGTGTGCAACAAGTATCACATCTGAACCGGGAAGGAGGTGGCTTCCTGGATGGCCAAGCTGACTCTTCCTCTTATCCTTATCAGCCTCTCACAGGCAGGGGTCTGCCTCCTCACTGGAGGCAACAGCCAGGGTCTGGCTGCAGCATCTGCAAAAGCAGAGGCCTTGATGTGTTCCCTTGTGCAGCCAGCATGGCCTTTCAGGGGGGTATTGTGAAAGAAGACTTTGCTGGGCCTTTCCCTTGTGAAAACCTGACAGGCTGTACTTTCCCCTGGCCTGTCAGAGCTGGGCAGAACATGCAGCCTTAGCATCATGTTGGAGGAGCATTTCAGGGCTCTTGGTCTTGTTCTGTGTGTTCCATCCCTGGGCTGGAGGCTAAGCAAAGACTGCTGGCTTCTCCCACTCACTGAGCTGACAGCCTGGGTCCTCCAATTCCAGTCAGATAACCTCAGGATGTTGGGGCAAGGAGAAGGAAAAAAAGTGAGTTGAATTTACTGACTTCGTTTCAAGCTGCTGATATGCTCCATGATTTCCAAATCCATCCAACCCTTCTCCCTTGAGTGCCCTTGGGATACTTATGAGGGCTTGAGCATCTTTATCCAGAAAGTTAATGCTGTTTTGCATTCTGCTAAACCCCACCCTACCCCAAAATGGTCTCTGAGGCAGTGTCTTTGCAACTGTGCACCTCTTTAGGATGTCTGTATGGCATCTCATGGCACTTCCCAGGAATCTGCTTTGCTTTTTATCTGATGTCAATCTTTCCTGCTCTCCTCGCTCAGTCAACTCTGATGTGAAGTGCTCTCCTGCCACTGTGAGGCACTGCAAGATTCCATGGTGGATTCTGGAGTGACATGTTCTGGGAATGGGAGAAGGACATGGTGTTTGGGGGAACTGCACTGTTCTGGACTGGCTGAAGATCTATCTGGCCGTACCAAAGCTGGAGTAGCTCCACCAAGCTCCCTGTCCTGCACTCCTGTTCCGGGAAAGGACCACTGTTCGTGGCACCTTAGAGCCAAGTCAGAGTTCCCTTATAGTCCATTCTCCTCCAGCACTAACTGGAACTGGAATACTCTGATCCTCCACATGTCTACCTTCTCAGCACAAGGCTTCTTGCTCCTTGCATTGCCCTTTTCTCAGCTCATACCTTTATTTGGCATATACAAGGAATCTGTGGCTGTGATGTCATGTCAGTGACTTGCTGTTTTTTTCCATCACCCTCTGGTAGCAAGGAGAGGACTACAGTTCCCATGTTACACACAAGGATAGTGCAGCAGAGACTTGGGTTGCTCCTGGCAGTACACCATGGGCTCATGGCAGGCCAGCTCTAGCAATGGTAGTTCTGGAGCTGATGGAGTTTTTGCTTGTTTCTTTGTTTTTCAAATAATTTCTTTCTTAGGTTGTGTACATATAATATGAAATTAGCATGGTCTCGGGTGTTCTCTGTTGTGTTGCAACAGGCAGCTGTGAGGCCTGGTAGCTCATCTACCTTCTATAATTTATCCATTGCTTACACCTACTTCATTCAGGCCACCGTCTCCTTGATGTTCCTCTCCCTTTGAAACCAGTTATATTGGTGACTGTCCTCTTTTGTTTTCATTTCTCTGTGTGCTGATTCCTCTTTGTCTCTCAAGCTCCCCAGCCCTGCCTTCATCATTGTTTGCTGTTCTGCGTTGCTGTGTGCATTGTCTCCCCTGATCTCTTTCTGGTACAGAGCTTCCCAGAATGAGCTCGGGTTGTTGATCAGGTGAGAGCTCACCATCACAAGAGCTCTCTGAGCCTGTCCAGCACTGACTTTCTAGCCAGCTCCCCTTTTATTTATTGTCTTTTCCACTGCACTTCTCAAAGTCTTGCTTAGTCTTTTCAAGGATCATGGGCACATTTTATGTCATTTGCTAAATGGCACAGAGACTGAGTCTTAAAGGGCAGGATGCAAAGGTGATGTGCAGTTTCTTCTCTAATTGCTCAGATCCTTGCTGGAAACATGATTTGTGGGTAGTCTTTTTAGCCCTTGGATGCAGCAGACTGACAGTAATTGTCCTAGCTCCTGTTGGCCTGGACAGCAGTGTCTGTAAACAAGAATGGTTCCTCTCGACATGGTGCTCTGTCAACACCTCAGATCCCTGCAGTGCCAGAGGCTCTAGAAGCATGGGTTGATACCATTTTTTGTTCTTGCTGTATTATCTTTGGACCAAGGTGAACCTTGCTGGGTAATTTAGGCAACTCTGACAGTCAGAAAATCTCAGCCAATACTACCCCCAGAGATACGACCAGCAAAGTGTTTACAGTGGTTTTTTTACTTTCCCATCAAGACTACAGCTGGCAACACCTTACCACTTAGTGTTCCTTCCATGCTTAAGTAGCAGGTGGTGTGCTTCTCTGAGTGTGGCAGGGAAGTTAGGTTTCAGTGACAGCAGATCCTATTGCTCCTCCTAAACACTGTTCCCTTTATGCAGCCTGTGAATTTCATTGCCCCTGGTATCTTTCTCCTGAGAGTAGCAGGACTCACCCATCTAACAGGGACTGGGCAGCAAGGAGGGAACAGTCCTGCACAGAGCAAAAGCCCAAGGACACATGCTGCATCAGGAGCACCTCTTTACATGTAAACATCCTTGGTGTTCACTGCAGGTGGCAATGCTTTCAGCACATTCCTGGTTTCTCATCATAGCTTGGGTCTGAATCTGGGCCCTAAAGAGGTAAAGCCTAATGAGTCATAGCTATGACTGAATGCAGAATGTTTTCTGTTTAATTTTTGGAGCATTGAGTGCTTATTACTGTCAGTGGTCATAATTCTTTGTATTCCAGTTTAATGGGTCACTGGGAAAATCACCTGTGAGTTGCCAATATTTTGAATCTCATGTAGTTCAAAGCGCAGTATGGAAGATTACTTTGAATCCTCAGCTGATGGAGTCCCTAAGTCCTTCAGTTTGGGGCAGCATCACAGGGCAGGTGTGAAAATCTGTGCTACTTTATTTCACCTTCTCTACTCTCTTTCCAATTGAATTCTTAGTGGATGATCTTGGAGGAGTTTTTCTTCTTCCCTGTGAGATGCAGATTCCCTGACTATGCAATGATTGATCATCATGGTACCTGTTTGTGGGGGTGAATTCTCTGAATCATAAGGGTGCTGGATTCTTCTGTATTCCACAAGGATTTCAATCATTGTGCATATCCTGTCACTGTCACATAAACTCTTAGATATGGCTGATGGATCGAATTGTCTCCAGGTAGGGTCTGGCATTCTGTGGAGCTGGTGCCACCAATGCACAGACTGAGAATCAGTTGCTTTGCCACAGAAAGTGTCTGCCCCTTAGCTAAACTACAGCTTCTGTACATGGGCATGAGGCCAGGCAGCACAGGATTATAATTAGAGAATTATGGCCATTGTAGTGACCTGGGATGCAGGTCCAAGAGAAGTCAGCATGAGCTGCTGAGGTTCATGGGCTTTGGATGGAGGCTGAGTCTGTTCTATGCCGGGGCACCCAAAAGCAGTGGTACTTTTCCAATTTTTTTACAAAACCTTCCAGGAAAGGATACTCAAAAGCAGATACTGGGTTGTCTGGGTTTGGAGTCTGTTGGTGTCCCCATCACATCTCTTTTGTGATTCCCTGTGCTTGCTGATAATGTCATTGTTGCTGGTGTCATCTTTTCCCAACAGGGGTATCCACAGGCAAATTCTGAGAATTGTCTGTATAATTGTCTGTATTGGACAGCTTTGTGAGCTTTGTTCAGCTCTGTTGTCTCTTGCAAAGGCTGGATCCTGCTGTATTTGCATGCTTGGCTCTTCTGAAAGACTGCCAAGGTGCTGGGAGACACAAGGCAGAGTGTGCTGGTCCAAGGCTTGTGCTGCATTCAGCAGCAGGCAGGGAACCAAGGGAGAAGATGAAGATGGGGAATCACAGTCAGATTAGCAGACAGGGAAGGTCACTCTTGTGCAGTGGGATGGAAGTGAGAAGAGTTCATGCAAGTTTAAGGGGCCAGAAGATGATGTTAAATCAGCCAAGACAGGCTTTTAGTGGATAAGAGATTAGGCTGGGAATGTAGAAAAACAAAAAGGAGGTGACAGAAGGAAGATGAAGCAGGAGATGAGCAGAAATAAAGCCTGTATTATTTTGAATTAAAGAATCGGGCCATGCCTGGCACAGGCATCAGATTTCTGATTCCAGACAAGTTTCTGTCAGAGTATCTGGTTTTCTGGATTCAAGATAAACTTGATTAGAGCCATTTGGCTGGACTGAATGGCTGAACGTCAAGCATGCTACCAGCAATTCCTATCCATGGACTTATATGAAGGAATAAGGAACTCTTTTAATGATTGATACAATTGGCTGAAATATGCAAATTTATACCAGGAAAGTTTGCCCTGGGGGACTGGTAAGAAGGCAATGCTTCCCCCTGAGGACTAAAGGTGGATCAGTTGACCTGTTCACAGATGTGCACCCTTCCCTCTTTGTGTCTGAGCTTGCAGAGCAAACCAGCTGTTGAATGCTCTCTTTCTACCAAACTTCCTGACCCTTCCTTTAGAGGAAGAGTTAATTTGCAGAACCAATTTTCTTCTTACCCTACTTTCCTAGTGTAATGCTGCTATGAAACTCTTGGGATCTTTTCTCCATTTTGGTTTTAGGATTAGGTGCTGGAGCTGAGGTTAATTTCCAGAATTCCCAGGAGGGCAAACAGGCACACAGACCAAGGCAAATATGAACTCATGATGTATTGGGAGAGGGATGTGGTTTTTTACTAGATGCCAAAGGGGCGAGGAATTCCTTTTGCCCTGCCTGAAGAGGGAACACATGAAGCAGCCTCAAAGCTGAAAAGGGCCCAGCAACATCTGCGTCTGCCATGGGCACAACTTGCAAGGAATCGTTAGCCCTGGGGTTTCCTTCTGAGAAAGATGCAGGAGTTGAGCAGAGGGAGGGATCAAAAAGACCCTAGGAACAGTAGCCCCTGGGCAGATTTTAAACGAGTGCTAGAGCTGAAGGTGAAGCCCAGACTTCAGCGGGAGGATAGGTTAGATCTTTTTTTTGCCAGCTTCTGCTGAGAAAGGGAGCAGAAAAAAAGCCTAACCCTGGGCTTGAGTTGTTCCACTCAAGAATGCTAAGATTATCTACCATCTCTTGGTGAAAGTAATGCAAAAGAGATTTAGTGGGGATTGGTGAGATGGGAAAGCAAGAGCCTGGATTATTTGGGGTGGAAGGAAAGGGAGAAACTGTTCCCTGGTGGACTGCAGTGCTTTTATCACAGTGCTTTATGAAAGCAGCCAGTTTATACAATTTTGACTACTCTGCACTATGACAGATGGCACTATGTTGAAGAACCAGCCCTTGTGAGTCTTCTAAGGGGGAGCCTCCTTCCTTGTTAGAGATGAAGAGCTGAATTGCTTTGTCCACATTGTCTAGGAGGCCTGTGGTAGCTTGGGCAATCTCACATTGAGTTTTATTGCCCCAGTCTGCTCTCCATGGATTCCTCTCTTGCTTATACAGCTTTGGGGGAAGGCCCACCTTTGTGTTGCTCTGCCTGAAGCTTTGCTCCAACTGCTCAAACACCTTCTTTTCCTTTGTAGCTCTTCTGTGTTTCGTGGTGAGTGCTCTGGGGATCACAGCTGGATCTCACCGCCTCTGGAGTCATCGCTCCTACAAAGCCACGCTGCCCCTGCGCATCTTCCTGACTATTGCCAACTCCATGGCCTTCCAGGTAAGCGTTTCCTCAGTGTCCCACTGGTCCTCAGAAGGAAGTGCTCCCATGAATCCCTGTCCCAGACAGGGGACACAATCTGATGAAGAGGCTCCTCTCTCCTACTGCCTCTTGTTAGGAAGAAGACAGCCCTTTCCATCTAACACTGCAGTGCTAGAGTCTGTCTCGTTGTCTTTATCTTGTCCCATCAGAGGCTGACTCTGAGACAAACCCAGTGTTGAGAGGACAACAGGCCAAAACCAGGGGTAGGAAATCTCCGAAGCAGGAATGTACCTTTCTCTTAAGGTGTGGTCTCCCTGTGCTTGCACCAGGTCCCATGAAAGAGGTGTGGAAGTGTTAAGTGTTTTCCTGGTGTTGCCTCACTCTCCTTTTGCTGTGTGGCTGATAAAGGAGAAGACATCTGCTAAGCCAAGGATTGTAGAATTCTACAGGATGTAGAATTTGCTACTTAATAAAGACCAAGAACTTGTTGGGATTTAGGGGATGTTTCTCTCATTCAGAAGAGTGATATTTAGGACTAATCATGTTACAAATCACTCCACTGGCTTCCAGAGGGTTGTCCCAGGTCAGTGATATTTTAAGGAGAGGAGGGTTGGGCCCATTCAGAGTGGCACAAGTGACTGCAGGCACTGTTAAGCACCTTGGAAGATTGCTTCACCTCTCAAAGAGCTCTAAACTCAGGATATTGCCTAACTACTGTGAGAGTACTTCACAGTCCCCAAAACAAACAAAACTGCAAATCTGTAGAAGTCAGAGTGAAAACCCAGATTGGCATGGCACAGAAAAATAAATCCTCTCAGGCTTGCTGCTGTAAGTCAGCCCTAACAACACTCCATCCTCCAACTGTACTGAAGGGTCGCTTGTCTGTGGGAAGTACTCAGGAAGGTGTCAGAATGCAGCACTTCCTGCTATAAAAAGGTGAACACAAAAGTATCAGTGCTGTGCTCTTAAGTAATTCTCCAGAGGATATTATTTTTTTTACATGTAATCAAAACAGAGTGGTTTTTTAAGCTTTGAAAAACTTTCTAAAACATCATTGAACTTCTTCTTCTCTGATAGTACCAAACAGCTGTCTTTGATGAGGAAGGGGAGGGACCAAGCTGCTGATTCCAGCCAGTGGTCCAGTACTCAGTGAGGCAACAGGATGGGTTGCTGTGTATTAGCTAGTCCTGTACAAAGACCATCTTTCACAGGGTTATGGGGCAGAGGGGGAAAGAATTTGCTGAGCTATTGCTGTAGGGGATAGGAATAGACAAAGATGAGAGACAGACAGATATTTCAGCTTCAATAGGAACTAATCCAAAGTTTTAGTGAAAACTCGATACTATTCCCCATGGATTTTTTTTAGTAGTTACTTTCAGTGAGATCAAGAGAAGATTTATGTTGAATTTCTCTCATTCCTATTAGTGGCAGCAGAGGAGATCAGGAACTTTTAAGATCACGGAAGTTTATGGACTGTCTTATCTTAGGTCCTCCAGAAAACGCCTGTTGGCTGCTCAGAGACCTGTGACTTGTAATTTCAGAGAATTTATGAATTCTGCCTCTAACTGGCTTTTCCACCTACAAGACCTGCCAGCTGCAGCACAACAGAAGGTCTCATGGTTATAGCTTGTAGCTGGGATATGCCAAGGAAGAAGACATTCTCCTTGGCTTTGCTTGCTCTTCTCAGAAAGTCATGATTTTCAGTCAGGGTTGCAGTTAGAGGTGGGTCCAAAATAAAACCTGTAGAAAAGATAATGTGCTAAAGTTTGGGTCAAGATACAGATTTTTCAGGTTTGAAACTCCTGATTTTGTATGTAGACAGGATATGGTAGATGAAGTCATACCATGATCCAGCTGTGTTACATGGTCTCTTTCCAAATTTGTGCCTCCTGCCTCCAGCAAGACAGGGAAAACCTTCCCATATGTGCAAGCCCAAGTTGTCTGTCAACTTTCAGACTGGGCTTTCTCATGTTACATGGTGCTGTGTAGGGGCTGGGATGTGAAAGAGACTTTGGGTCATGGGTGAAACTTTTCCAGCATAGGTACTGGTTGAGTTTCTCTGCTTACTTAGAAAGAGAGGGCAGCTGGGCCACTCTCTTCTGGGGGAATACTAAGTGACCAAGCTCTGGCCACAATCAGCAAGGGCTGCTGATACTTGGAGATATTTGGCTGGAAGGAAGGTGGCAGTTCCCACTATTAGGAAACAAGCAAGACTTTAACCCTGGCCCATGTCTATCATTGCCTTCTTGAATGGCCTGCAGGTAAATAATTTTATCTCAGTAAAGGAGGAGTGGTTACAATACCTGAAAAGGACTTGAGGAGTTGAGTCTCTGTTACAGGCTCCCTGTGTGGACAAGTCCCTTAGTCTTTCAAGGCAAGAAATAGGGATGGTTATGCCATTTCCCTCTCTTCAAAGTGTTTTCAGGAAAAGTCCTGGGTATGCAGGTGATTAAGGAGCCTCTTGTGTAATACAGGTAATAGAGCCATGGTTAGATCTCTATTTCATGTTTTCTAGGATGGTGTAATATATGGCTTTAAGCTCATTGAAATCTTGATACAAAGAAATGATCATAGGCTTATGAGAATCTATTCTTAAAACCAGCCAAAGCAATCATTTCATAATACAAATGATAAAAGCATTGACATGTTCCAAACAGTATTGATTTTGCTGCTTAAATTGAACAGTAATGGGGCTGAAGAGAGGTATTTTTGAGAAATGTCATTGAAAGGGTGTGTTTGTTCTCCTTCTAAAAAGGGACCTCAATTTTAAGACTGTTTGATTTCCAGTAGAAAAAAAAATTTAAAAAAGCCTTGCCCCCCCGAAGTTAAACATCTGATTAGGCAATCCCAGGACAAGCAAGGCAGGATGACCTATGGGAAATGTCAGGTAGAGGGAGGGGGCAGGTCAGCCTCGCCTGGCACTGTGCAGGGATGGGGATGGGGACAGGGATGGGGATGGGACAGGAGCTGAGCATGGGAGAGGAGGCACCAGCCAGCCAATGAGAGTAGCTCCTGCAGGGGTGGGGCACAGGCTGACCAATCAGAGCCTGCAGCACCATGGGTGTGGTGAAACCCCCCCAGCCCAGAGTTGGCCAATCAAAGAGCAGCAATGAGGCACTCCTGGAGCTGCTTCCCAAAAAAATGGAAAGGTGCAGCCAAAACTCAACCTCTGTTTTAAGTTCAGAAACCTCAAACCCTAATGAGACATAATGCTACTGATACAAGTTCAGGTCAATAGGATTTAAGTATTCAAGCATTTCGGGCCACTTTGTAATTTTAAGGGAACATCTCCAGCCCTGACCCTAAGTTTTCACTCCTGCTGACTTGCAGAATGACATCTACGAGTGGGTCCGGGACCACCGTGTCCATCACAAGTTCTCCGAAACAGATGCAGACCCACACAACGCCATGCGGGGCTTCTTCTTCTCCCACATTGGCTGGCTGCTTGTGCGCAAGCACCCCGATGTCATCGAGAAGGGACAGAAGCTGGACCTCAGTGACATCAAGGCTGACAAAGTGGTGATGTTCCAGCGCAGGTGAGTAGTGGGGTCAGCCTTAGTGGGGAGCCATGGGGAGTGGAGCAGGGACAAATGGACTGGGAATTCAAGTGGCTTTGATGGAATGTGAGAGGATTGAGGGCATCATGTGAGAAATGTGATTCTTCAGCATGCCCAAGGCTTTTCTGTGAGATGAGCTGTGAGAAATGAGCTGTTCCTCTCCTATGAGAAATGTTTAGAATCCAGTGCTACCTCTAGCCCTCCCACACCCTTCTCTTGCCTGCCTACCCTGCAGCATCTTGCCAGCAGTAGGCTGAGATTCCCACCACAAAGCTACTCCACACCTGCTCACCCCACAGCCCAGCTGCTGCTTTGGCTGGCCCAGAGCCCAGACACAGGTGCCTCTGAGACATCCTTGGAGATTGTACACCTTGTATGGGCCATGTATGTGCCCCTCTTCCCTCAGTCTTTTGGAAACAGTATGGTGAAAGAAGGGTTGAAAATGGAGATGTGAGAGGTGCAGTATCTGGGAAGAACAGTCTTCATTCACTGGTGCCTCTTGGGTAGGATATCTCTCACCCATCTGGAGCTATACTAGGACACAGAGAAGGTGAGCCTATCGCAAAGGCTGCAGGGATGTGGGACTTAACCCATATAGTAACCAGCCTAGTACAGTCAGGAAGGAAGTCAGGAAGTTCCTAGTACAGTCCCAGACTGAGTTTTCTTGTGGATCATCAGAGCGATTCACCTTCCTCTATTCCCATTCTTCTAGTGTGAGAGAGCCCACATGCTCACCTGTGCCACTTGCTTGCACTTGTTGATGGGGTGTATTTGTAGGCAGAGCCAAGTCTGCAAGGAGGAGTTGCAGCACTGGGCCAAAGCCAGAGAAAGGACTATGTGTGGGACTCTGGAAGCATGGAGTTGCCTTTATGGGGATCAATGTAGCTGAGAAGCAAATGACAGATGAAGCCAAAAGCAGCAGCTTTTCTGGGTGTCTGAGTGTCTGGACTCTCACTCACCCCCATGGTGATGGGAGCATTGCTTTGTGCAGATGTGAGGAAAGCAGGATTTAGTCTGAGTCTCTTACCTGATGATAGGACTTGGGAATCTCCAGGCATGGCTTCTGCACATCCAGAGCAAAAGATACAAGGCTCAGGAATGAGGCATTTCTGCACCTGATTTTCCCTGTATAGCTGAGCATGAATCCTTCAAATGGAGGACTGAATCATTCCTTCCTGTCCTGCCTCTGCCACTGAACCCATTCCTCCTGGTCCCTTCCTTTCCAGATACTACAAGCCTTCAGTGGTGTTGCTGTGCTTCACACTGCCATCTGTAGTGCCCTGGTACTTCTGGGATGAATCCATCATCATCAGCTTCTTCATTCCAGCCATCCTGCGCTACACCTTAGGGCTCAATTGCACTTGGCTAGTGAACAGTGCTGCTCACATGTTTGGCAACCGGCCGTATGACCAGAACATCAACCCACGGGAGAACCCCTTGGTCAGCCTGGGGGCCATAGGTATGTCCAACATCTGTGTCTTTGCTGCAGGGGGACTGTAGAACAGGGACTGCCTCTTGGGCCTGCAACTGCTTCTAGGAATTTCTATCAATCCAGGTGTCCCTATTTCCCCTGCACCTTTCAGCCTTTGCATCTGAGGGTGTTTCCTGTGCTGGCCAGTGAGTACATAAGGGCAGTGGGGTTATCAGCTCCCATCAGACTCTTTCCAGGCTGGAAGGACTCTGCTACACTTAGCACCTTCTTATCTCAATGACAATATTTTATTTACCCTGTTCAGAGGTCTCTCTGCCACGTTCACTAGACTGAAAAACGTGTGCTGCTGTCACTGCATATCTCTCTGAGATTTGTCAACTTGAAAGCCAGCAGATTCACATTTTGACATGTTCTCAGGACAGCTGGTGATTTTGGGGGTACTTGAGGGTAAGACAAGATAGATGCTTTCATATTTTTTACTGAAATTTTGAAGATCTAGTAAAGTACATCCCAGGATCAGCATATGCTCTTATCGGTTTTCCCCTGCCTAAATCCTCATCTGTTTTGCACCACTGTACCTCAGTGGGGCTCCAGTGATTTCCACCACCAAAGGATCTGCTTGTGGAATTTTAGTAGAGAGGGATTTGAACTGCAGAGATTCAGGGGTAGGAGCAGGAGTCAAGGCAGTGTCTTTGAAGGGGTGAGCACTGAAGCCAATGTTGACAGTGTCCAGAACAGATAGTGGCTGACTGGTGTAGATTACTTAATAGAAGTGTCTGCTTAATGTCTGCTTTTTTCCCCATGTGGAAATGTGCTTTGGATTTGACATGAGGATTGCCAGTGTTGTGGAAGTATTGATTAGCCTGGTTTGTTGGAGGCTTGCTGCTGGTCTAGCTGGTAGCTGAATTAATACTAGAAGATTTCTTGTGGTGGGAGGGGAAAAACTATTAGGAATCCTCTGGTTTTTTGGTGCAGCTGGGGAACCAGGGCCTTTCACTGTTCCCTGCCATATGCCTATTTTCCTCTAAAGCACCAAAAATCCTCTGTGATTGTCATTGTCTCAGCCCTGGCATGCTGGGTCATGCCCAGATGGGATGGGGTAGATTGCAGAAGGGTGAAATTGGGCTGAGAGGAGAGAGGAACCTGGACTCAATCCAGAGCCCATTACAAGAATATGGTGCTTTGAGTCAAGATAAAGGGTCTGTCACCTAGTGCTCTGCAACATCCTCTCCCTGGTCATGTTTTTCAGGAGAAGGCTTCCACAACTACCACCACACCTTCCCCTATGACTACTCCACCAGTGAGTTTGGCTGGCGCTTCAACTTAACCACAGCCTTCATTGACCTCATGTGCCTCCTGGGGCTGGCCAGCGATCGCAAGAAGGTCTCCAAGGAGGTCATCCTGGCTCGGAAATTGCGGACTGGAGATGGAAGTCACAAGAGTGGCTGAGTTCCTGCTCCCTTTCACACACACATCCACACCTCTCCTTCCTCCTTTTTTCTCCCTTCCCACCCCCTCCAAACACGCTGGACAAAAGTTTAATGTTCTGTTAACTAACTACTGAATAATGCTACCAGTTTGCTTAAGATAATGATAATGAGTTTTAACGCCCCCCTCCCATGCTGCATTTTGCAGGATGTATTTAAGACCTAGGACTCTGCCGTTATAACACAAGGCCACCCTTTCCCTCCTCTCCTTTCCCTTTCTGTTTTCCTCTCCAGCCTCTCTAACCTGTCTCCTGCTTTACATTTTCCCAGTCTCAACCTGGAAGAGAAGCTGGTAGGAAGTGGCCTGGGGAGGCCCATTGCAGTTGGCTGTGTACTATTTAGTTAAGGGAAGCCTGAACCAGCCAGATGAAGAGTTGAGCCAAAGTCAGTGACCCTCTCCCCACTACCTTCCCCCCAAAGTTTCTGCCACTGTCCCTTCTCTTTTCTCAAGGGCTGCTGACTGACATGACATGGCTAAACTGCTCTTCCTGGGAAAAGCAGCCCCATCCCTTGCTCTTGTCATCAGAAAGAAGAGTTGTTTCTTTCCAAGATGTCTCTTGGGAAGTTCTCCACTGCTCCTCACCACCTAGCCACTCTGGCTGGGGAGAGAAGAGTGCCCAGACTCTCTCACATCCCCAGGTCCACCACTGGCCGGGGGATGCTGTAACAGCAGTGGGAACTGGAGAGGGAGTACTGGTGGCCTTAATTTGCACTCCCTCTGGTGTCACAGCCTCCCTCCCTGCACTGCCCTCTGTGCCATGAGGGACTGAAGGCAGAGCATGACTCTGAGCTCCACAGCTGTTTTGGAGAGCTACGGTGAGGAGGAGGACAGATGGAAGGGTGTGCCACTGGCTGCCAAGGGGCAGGACCAGCCCATAGTGAGTTTTGTTCACCTCCACCACTGCAATTTTTGCTGGCAAATGGGACTTTGCCAAAATGGAGAGGAGGAGAAGGATGTAAACCAAAGCTCCACCTCTGAGCTAAGCTGCTTTATGTGCTGGAGAAACAGGGTCCCTTCTGGGTGGCAGGCAGATCCACATCTTTGCTGAGCACAGAGACAGGACAAGGGAGCACCTGCAGGTGTAAGGAGGAGTGAAGGTGTCTGCAGGACCAGGTATTTTCATCCTCGGGGGCTCCACTCAACAAGTGCCTGAGAAACATCACTGTGGGGCCAGGTGGCACAGGGGGCTTAAGGAAGTTGAGACCTCAAGGTGAGAAACTGCCACCAATGTGAGCTACCTCTGTGCTTTCTTGCCCAGGGTCTGCTATGTAGGTTTGCCATTCCCTGCTGCCTAGAGGGAGTGGGAAGGAGCTCCTTGTTAGTCCCTTAGCTTGCCTCCCAGCCCCCTCGGCGAGCCATCTCGCCACCGCGCTCCTTTGCCAGTGAGACAGGCAGCGAGGGCGGCTGAGCCTGCAGAAAGGGCAGTTACATCACTGAGCCCATGTGGGCATGCAGCTGGAGGGCGCTGGAGAAAAAAGTCCGTGTGGGTGTTGTTTCCTGCAAGTTACAGAGACCAGCTTGAGTTCAGGCAGTTGGTTACATTCTGGATGTTACAGCATCACGCCCCTCAGTGAGCTGAACGTGCTTTTTCCCCCTTAATTCTCCTAGTTATTATTAATTTTTATTACTATTATTGTTATTAGTTGTAGCAATAGAACTGTTTTTGTTGCTTCAATGCATCAATCAGAGCTGGAGGAAAGCACAAGAGGTAGCTGGAACAAAGTGACATTGGAGTGGGGTTTGCAGCATCTCCCTTATTCAGGCAGGCCAGGGAAGGCAGAGACAGTGCAGATGCCAACTTCCTCACCTCAGCTCTGCCACGTCGCAGCCAGGGAAGCTTCACGGGAGTGAGTGTCTGCAGCTTTGCTTCTTCCTGCTGCAGTGAAACTCGCCAGGAGCCAGGATAGCTCTGTGATGTTCTCCTTAACAAGAACAAGCTTGTTACTCAGAAAATGAGCCTGTCTCCTCACCTTCCCCTCCCTGCCACCACCACGACCTTGTTTTTGCTCAGCAATGGGACCCTTTGAGTTTTTGAGCCATTAGGAGTGATGTGGTCTCCAGCCAAGAGGAACAAGGACAAATGGAGAAGAGAGTCCTTCAGCTCCTGGTTTCAGGAGACAGCGTCCTTACTGCTCTGAGGCTGTGGACTGCCTGGGTGCTGGCTGGACCAAAGGGAGTTGTGGCTAGAGCTGTATCCTACCATTTGAAAAAAACCAAAAAGCCCTCCAAAAAAAGAGAAACACTGTTAGCTCTGTAATTGTGGGCTGACTTTGCTCTAGTGTAAACCCCTCTGAACTCATCGAAGTCCCCAGAGGATGAATGTGCTCCAGCCAGTAATTTGAAAGGGGTGAGGGGAGAGGAGAAGGGGAAAATTATTTCCTTGCTCCTGGTGCCCTAAAGGTGTAGTGTGACATACTCTACAGTAGAGATGCGTGCTGTGAAATGCAGCTGTATTTCACATCCTCTCAGCAGAGAAGCAGGGCTTGACATCAAGGGTTCCTTTCAAATTTCAAGTGCTGATTCAGGTCCAGAATCTGGAACGAGAGTGGAAGTTGAGGAGCAGTAACCAAACAGTCCTGGTGTTTGTCCAGTCACTTTAAAGGTAGATTGGCAAATATCTCTGGGTGCCTTAAATCTTTCTTTAATATACATAAAAGTATTGACAGCTATTTGCCGTTTTGTTTTTTTTTTTTTCTGAGTTACGAACATTCAAGGGGTTTCTTAATTATTTAATTGCCTACATTGAACTGTGGGTGCAGGTGATTTTGAATGTACTTGAGTAAGAATTTTTGTTAGATTAAGAAACAGATACAACACTTTAAGTAGAACTTTGTTTGAGATATATATATATATATACCTATAAATATATATATATTTTTGGTGGCATGTTTGTGTCCTGGACGCATCGTCTGTATGTTTAGCTTAAATGAGTCTGTGAAAGGTGGAAGCAGAAAAAGCAGCAGTGGGACCTCATGGCTAAAGCAGCTGGGACCCATTCCCAGTTTACCAACTCGCTCGCTGCGTGATTTGGGACGAAGTCACTTAAAAACACTTTGTGCCTCAGTTTCCCTGTCTGTAACGGGGTGTTGCACCCTGCCTCCCAGAGGTGTGGGTGAGGCTCGCTGCTGACCAGCCGAGCACAGGAAGGAACAGTACGAACCACACACACCGCTGCTGGCAGAAGCATGGACTGGTTTGTTTTCCGAAACCATTCCCAGCCCTGCTGGTATTGTGAAGAGCAGAAGTCTAAGTGTTGAGTGTTCAGGGAAGGATTGGAAAGTTGAATCTGCACATTGTCTAAGCTCTGTCACTGTTGAAATGTGAGTAGGATACGATTTTTCACAGCTTAGGGATTTCTGCATAGTAGTATCTCTGTTTTGTGTACTGGAAAAAAAAAACTTTTTTGAAATAATTTCTACTAATATGGAAACAGACATCTGGTTGTGCTGATCTGAAATTTTATTTGTTCATAATAAAAATGATAAATGTTACTTTAAAACTTGTTTGACTGATGACATGGTGGGCAGGGCTTGGTAAAGCACGAGATACACACGCCATCAGGACCGGAATGCTGTGCCTTACTGCTTCCAAACCCTTCTCTCTTCCAGGAGAACCAAGGGAAAAACGCCTCTGGCTCTTTAAGCATCATGAATGAGTGGATTATAATGGCTTTCATACTCCAGCGCAGGCCAGGCAGGCACACCCCGCCGAGGCTGCCCCTGCGCCTGGGGTTACTGCAGGTTAAATCCAGCCGGGGCCCCTTGCCAGGGCCTTGTGGCTGGCGGATACACATGCGGCACAACACGTAATACCGGCAGCCGCCCGTCGGGCGGGTTCATCAGCCTCAGCAGGGGAATTTTCCTCATACAGCAGTGAGTGTCCCTGCTTATCCCCACCCCTTCTGCAGCTGGAGGGAAGTGAAAGGAAAAGGGGGAAATCCCCTAACCAAGTATCACTTTAATTGACAGTACCTTCCCTGCACCGCCACCCGAATGCCTTTTGATCACAGTGGCGGGCAAGGCCATCTCCGTGTGGCACCAGCTTGCTCCGTGCACAGGCAGGCAGAGGGGGTGGCCTTGTTTGTGGCATCTTTGCCGCCTGCAGCACACTGGGACCCCTGGTCCAGCCCATGTTTGCTGGCACCGCCAGACCTGTGCAGCTGGGCATGCTGAATCCCTGGGAAAAAAAGGCCCATGCTTTGGTTTCCAGCTGCAGCTTCTGCTGCTGGAAAGCCCTTTGGTGGGAAGGCCAGAGCCAGCACACTGCAAATTGGACTGGGGGGTGAAAAGAGAATTACTCAAGACAGAAGGTGGAGGCTCTTCCAGCAGCTGTGTTCTTCCACATGGAAGTATGTGACCAGCCCAACCAATTTGACACATGGCTGCTTTGAGCTATAGAAAAAAGCAAAGCAAATGCTCCTGCTCATCAGCTGGTCACAGCACCATGGCCCCACAAGTGACACAGAGGTGCTTCTTCTGGTAATCTGGTGCACTTTTGATCCCAGCTGTGAGAGCACAGCCCCTCCTAAAACAAGTGAAACAGAGAAGGCAAGTCTTCAAAACTCCTGATTATTCAGCCAAGCCTAAAAATAAAGTTAATGATCCCTCTGTCTAGATTTCATGAGTGCAACTCCAATCGCAACCTCTCCCTCTTCGTTAAAGACTGTTATTAAATCCCCTGCCCAAAATATGTTTTCCTACAGTATCAAGCCCTTCAGCAGTGCCAGCTCAGCATTTTAGGTCATTGCCTAGAAGTATTTCACGCATGATCATTCCTGCTCTCCTATGTAATCTGCACATTTGGGTTGCAATTCCAATGCACCCCAACTTTGCTCCTCTGAAAATCTCCCACCCACCAGAGGAGAGGGAAAGGAAGAGTTAATGTACAAGCCAGCTCTGCTGAGTAGGAGAGAGCAGGCAAACAAGTGCCTGCTTGTTCAGACCCAAGGGAGGGGAGAGCAGGGAGGGCTGCAGGCTGTCAGGGGAGAGTTTGCTGCATCTTTTTGCTCTAAACACAACATGCTGAAGATGCCAACGTGATCCTTAGGAGAAACCAGGTTCCAGCTGCAATCCACTCACTCCATAGGGGTGGGATGCAGTGAACACAGCTGTGGGGAACCCAGTGTGTCCAGCCCAGGGCCCTGGGAGCAGGACCAGGGAGGGTGCCCAAGGAAGGCAGCAATCCCCCCAGGAGCAGGACTGGGTACCAGCTCTGCTCCGAGCCATGCGCTCCAACCACAGTGAGAAAGCACCAGCTGCTGCCGACCCTCCATGCGGGCCCCACAAGGCCGTGGGGACTTTCGGAAAGAGGGGAACAAAGTCCCAGGAGAGCGCGTGGAGGAGATGGCACCACAGCAGCCGTGCAGAGCAGAGGGACGGATGGAGCGGCATGTGCTGAAGGGCCAATCGCCTCAGCGCAGCCCCTGAGGGAGCTCCTGTCCCGGGGGGGCCGCGGCAGCGCTGAGGGGGCGGTGCAGGCCCCGGCGCAGGCAGGCGCCCTCGTAGGCGAGGAGGCCGGGCACAGCCAGGGCCAGCTGACGGTGCAGGGCCGGGATCGGGATCGGGGGGAACACCCGCAGTGGGCTGGGCTTCCCCGGGGTTACTGCCGGTCAGCGGGGCCCGGAGCCGCGTGTGTGCAACAGCCCACGGCGCCTGACCGCGCCGGGCCAATCCCGCCCCGCCGCCCGGCCCGGCCCGGCCCGGCCCGGCCCCGCTGCCGCCCTGCCCCAGCCCCGTTCCCAGCTCCCAGCCCCGCCTCTGACCCTCGTCGGACTTTCTCAAAAAAAGCGCCAGATGCTGGAGTCTTGGGAAATGCGAGCACTTCAAGTCGTGTTTAAAAATGAGCTCCGGTTTTAGCTTTAAAAAGACGGTAGAAAAAATCCGGAAGGCAAATCATTGTAATTCAGTATGCGTGTGGACGCATGTAGTCACACTCAAATACGGACCTATATGTACATACACATAAATAACCCAAAAGTATCACTCATAAAGCAGAATACTTAGATTTGTGGGAGAGGCTTTAAAGTACGATTTTCATGCATATAAACGTTAACTGTGTTATAATCTGGTAGTTTTGTAACTGTATTTTGAAAGTTGGCATTACATGAAAACAAGCAAATCCTCTCTCACTTTTATTCAGTTAATTCTTAACTAAAGAAAAAACCCTTCTAAAATTGTGTCTTGCATTTCTTTTTAAACTGCATGGAAAGATACAACACTTTGCAGAACAAATAGTATTTCATAATAGAGAACACAGTGACGACAGCTCTTACATGCCACTTTGGCTTTGTAACAAACACAGCTGTTTGTTTTACTTTTTTTTTCAGTTCTCCTAAAATAGCTTTTTATAAAACTCTGGTCTTAATCACTTAAACAGAAAAAATGCTTATCCCTTTTGAAAATACCTATGACCTTCAGGCACCTTATGTGCTAAGTGAAGTTCTCATTTTGACAAAATCATCCTAATTACATGATCCTTACGTGTTCCTTCATCTACAGAGCAGTCTAACGTTCTGTCACATTTACAAAGTGATATAAAATTAAAAATTTCTAAGCTAATCACATAATTCTGGTAACCCCTTCCATGTGACTTTTAATGTTCAGAAACAGGAAGACACACAATCATAATATTTCTCTTCTTCCTTGTCTTTTTGAGTTGCCTAATTACATACTGGTGATTCAAATATCACACATTTTACTCCATATTATCAGCTAAAATAGATTTGGCTTGATCCTGAATCCCAAAGAAATGATGCTTGGATATGTTGTTCTTGGGTGGTCAGTGGTAAGTGCATCATTAGTAAACAAAGATAATTATTTTAAAAGCCTTGAATGACTACAACTATGACTGAGGTCAAGATGTTTTCTAACCTCAAGCAGGTGCAGAACATCAGGCTGCTCTTCACTCACCTGTCCACTATCCCCCTTCAGCCAAAAGTCTTTCAAGATGACTCAGACATCATGTGTCTCTTTTCAAAGGGCAATGATGGTGGGGACAGGTTTCAATTAACTTCAGCAATTTTAAACATGTGTGAAATCCACTTTGGTTAAATAAGCATCCTCTAGTCAGAGGAGACACGGAGGTGGTGCTCACAGTGACTCACAGCAGCAATCTGAGACACCTGTTTTAGAAAAGGGTGAATCATCTGCTGGTGGTGCATCTGTAACTTCTATATACGGATACCCGGATTAGTTTTTGGATGCCTGTCTTTTAGATCATGAGTTTGGTGCAATGAGTTCCACACCTGGATATTAATGAGGAAAGCCCTCAACTCTAAGCATGGGCTCTGAGTGCTCAGAGTGAGAAATATATCATCTCAGGCATCTTGGTGGCTTTGGCCTATGACTAAGCTTCTTTGTTTGTAGCTAAGGAGTTTTAAAATGCCCCAAGAATTACTGGAAATTTGAAATGCACTTGACATATAAGTATAATTTGGTTTTTTTCCTACTGGTGGTGATTAACTTCTGGAAATTGTTTCCAATTTCCACAGCATCAACAGGTTCACCAGTGCTTTAGGGAGACTTACAGCAAACAAGGTCCACAACCAGATGGTAAAAGCAAAGATGTGCCCTCTGACACACACAAAAGGTTCACGGACACAGGTCTGAGTGGAGCAGACCTGGAACAGCCTCACCCAGCTTGCAGGCTCTCCTAAACATCCTCTCTGGCTGCCACTGATGGAAAATATGCCATGTCAGGCTTGTACAGCGGGATCAGGAGTAGTTGCCAGTAGTTACCCTGCTCTAAATTCTGCTTTCATGACAGCTCCTGTTACAGCATGGGGACACAGAGGGCTGTACTCACTGTGGATCCCGTGATCCCCCCAGCTTTGGAGGCAGCACTCCCATTCCTCTACGTCATTTCTTCCAGATCTTCCAGGTCTCTTCTCAGGCTTTGTTTGAGAACTCCAAGCCTCTAAGAAGGCCAGCCATCAAATTATCAATATGTTTGATGGCACATAATAAATACTGCATCTTTGGGAAAGAGGCTTATAACTGAGTTTGCCACTCCTGACTAACAAAGCCATCTCAGACTCATAAATGAATATGTCCTTCAGACTAATGGCCACGTAACATACTGGAATTGATGCTGTGGAAGATTCTGCAGACATGAGAGTTTTCAGGAAAGACATCTCTAGAATTGCAAGTAACAATGCAGTAGCTTTGTTTTAATATTTGTGTGGTATTTATTTTCTGTGTTTATGAGATTTTTTTCTTTGTTCTCTAGTCTCTCTAGTGCCAGTGAAACTGAGTCATATGCTGGCAGAGCATAAGAGGTGAAAATAGAGAAGCATCAAAAAGGGAAATTTTTGTTTCACAACTAGCTTTAATTTGGATTCAGGAAGGTGAAAAATTGAAGAAAAAATTTACAAAAACTTTTTGGATTTATCTGAAAACAGACAAAAAGCTCTCAGCTTTCTTGTGTGGTTGATTGCTCATGAGACAGTTTCAGCCTTAAGTGTTTGCCTTCCTTTGTCTTTGATTTGACTCTGTCCATTCCATGCAATAGTAAACTGAAAATATTCAAACCAGGAAATCTCAAAATGCCCAGAACATCTTTTTTCTCCTTCTGGTTTCAAACAGTGTTTCAACTATGATGACCACATTTTCTGCTGGCAGGTGGCTCTCTCAGTGGAATTTATCCAGTCAGAAGGATGATACAGTTTTATATGGGCTGGGCCAGCCTCTAGTCTGAATCACTACTAGTGAATTTATTTGGTTCCCACTCTGCTGTTGACTTCCTACGTAATGATGTGCAGGTCTCTTAATCCTCCAGGAACTGGGAAAATTCTGCTTTCCTCCTTCCCAGGTTTTCTGCTGTCCTCTGTGGACAAAAGTCTTCATGTTCCACATTCAGCACAGGGAAGCCAGAGCATGGTTAGGGATGTTTTAAGACAAAGAGCTGTCATGGAAACCTTCCATTTTACCTGCTTTACTTAGAGTTCAGCCATTCCTGTTTCTCCAAAATTCACAAGGCAGGTCCTCAGGCCATCCCTCAGTCTTTGAGGAAAACCAGAGCACAGTATCCCATCCTTTGCTACTACAAGAAACCCTTGCCATAACAAAACTCCTTTGCAATGAAAGACACTGAAACAGTGAAGCTAAACCACCTTATCCCAGGATCTGCATGTAGAGGTTTTCTTTCTCAAGAGACTCAAATCAGTTCCAATTGCACATTTAAATACATAATGCTTTTGAATGATTTGATGGATTGAGGCACAGCTCTCCTAGCTTGTTCTATGCCCTCATCCTTATCTGGATGCCTTGAACTAACAGAACAGCACAGACTGATAATAAATGCTTCTGCCATGAGAACTGGACACATTTAATTTCTTAATAGCATTCTTAGCTCCTTCTTCTATCTGAGCAGGTACAGGACATACTGCAAGGATCACTAATTGCCTGACACGTCTTTGTCAGTAACCCCTTAGCTGAGTTTTCCCTGCCCTGGTGAGTTACTTTCATTGAGCTGCAGTATGGGCTGTGCTGTGACAGATTCCTGTTTGGCTGGAGAAACACTTCTGCATCTCCTGCCCAGTGCTGCTCTGCCATGCAGCAGTAGAGCCACTAAGCTGGGGCACAGGAAAGCTCTAAACTCAGCCTCTTTGCCCTTTAGTTGCACCCTCAAGATACACCTCCTTCCCATGTGGCCAGCACATACAGACATTTCCAACCCAAATGTTTGCCTGGGCACAGTGCATGGTATCAGTGCCAATGGCCTCCGGCCTCTTCTGGTGCCCAAGAGACAGGGCAGAGAGCTTTCCTGGCCTCGTGACATCAGCTCTAGCACAAGGGTGGTACCACACACATCCTCATAAATGTGCTTGCTGTTCACTATCAGTGTTTGAATGCATAAGACTGTTCCAGGCACATAAAATAGCATACAAAATAGTAAATATTTATAAGATCAGTCTGTGATCAGGTATTGCAGCTTTAACACAAACCCCTTCAGAGGACATTAGTTTATTAAATGCACTCAGTTCCATTCTGTGAGGAGACTACTGCAGAGAAAGAACTGATTCCTGGTCATGAGGAGGCCACAGTGCAGTAGTAAAAGAGAACAGGGCTCTCTTAGAAAGTGAGTTAGCTTAAAGATAATTACCTTCATCCTCAGTGTAAAGTATGAGACACTGTAGACTAGCTGGCATAGATAAGGCACCTCCCAGTAAAAGCTCAGATTTATAACAACTGAAAAAGTGCCTCCTTTCTGGTGTACTTGCAAATAGCTTTTACATGGCTTAGAGGACAGGGTTAGGCAGCTCTTCCTGTTGGGGGAGATAGGGACACTGATACAAAACTGTTCTTACTGCAAGATAGTGATTACAAGAGTACCATTGCAGAGAAACCAGCAGCAAAGGCTGAGAAATAACCAAAGAGCTGCCAAAGAGCTGTTTGACTGAACCGGCAGGGAAAAGTGGGTGGGAGCTAATTCCAGTTAAGGGCATGACTAGTAACAAATGCTTCAGTTGCCATGGCTGGCAGGGTGTCTATGACAGTGACAAATAAATAAAGAAGAGAAGGCACTTGGCACTGCAAACTCCCAGTGAAGTCAATGCAGAGCATGGTCTGTCAAGAAGGGCTGCATGTGCCTCTGATTTCCCAAATGACAGCTCTGTAGTAACCTGGGTAAGAAACTCGGCGTTGTGAAACAATCTGTAGCACTTCACTTAGCACTTAAATCCACAGCTAGTGACTCTGCTTTACTGACATGTCAGTATGGCCTTTTCACACTTTCCTGCTGGTTTATACTTTTTATCATATGATACACAAGCTACCCCATGTTTTAAATTTATAGTTGTGTGGGGGACTTCTGAATGTTGTCACAAACTAACAGCAAATGCCAGCGAGGGAAACACATGGGATGTATGCTAATCTGCACACCTGCCAACTTCACCTCCCCCATCACAGGGAATAGCTACACAGTGAGCTGTCATACACAGCAGCACAACCCTCTTGTTTTTCTTCACTGGGCTGTGGTGGTGAATGAATTTACTAGTTCAGAATGTTTCTCCATTTTGGTTCCTCCTAAAAAGCCCACTTCTCCTGTTTCCCTGGTTACAGTAGTCAGATTCCCCCATGCATCCTGGCTGCCCTGCAACTGGCTGTGATGTGGATCAGAGCATCAGGCTGCTGATAGATCAGATGTACTGGGTTCAGCTGCACTGAAAGCCAGCCCTCTGGGTAAGATGGGGAATAAGATCTGAGGGATCCTGCTGTAGGAAAGGGCCCATGTAATGGTGATCAAGAACCCTCAAACTTCTCTATCTCAGTGCTCCTTTAACCCAACCCTTATTCCCATCCACTTTGGCTTTTCAGGGCAGGAGCCTCTTCAGAGGGCCAGACTCCATGGAGGTGAAAAAGCAAGGCTGGATTTAGGAAGAATGTCAGAGCACTTACCCTTTTCTTTCACTGTGGGCACCCAAGATGGTAATACTCCTTTCTTCAGGCTAGCTGCTGGCTTTACATTCAGGCTGGCCAGCTCTACTCCATCTACAGCTCAGACTGCTTTGGAGATGCTTGCTGTGCAGCCAGGAACAGGGTTTTTTCTTTCTGAAGCAGAAGACCAAGACTCATCTGGGCAAGACCACAGAAAGCCAACCAGGAGCACTAGCAAAAGCACCAGTGTGAGCCAGTGCTGCTCAAAAAGGAGCCAGACTGAGACCTGCTAAAGGAGCAGACTGTCTCATTAACCACACATCTAGGAAAGCCCCAAGCAAACCTATTCATGAGTAACCAGCACTGCATGCCATATGGCTGGGATCCACAGAGCTCTCTCCTGGTTTGAAAGCTTGGGCCATCCTGCTCTGGTAAGTTCCCATATAGGGCAGAGATGTAAATTGGTATCTACTGGGTGCTATGCAATTACACTGCTCCTCCCTAGCCCTTCTAGGGTCTGCAGGGAGCTCTGTTCTTCACCATGCTGGGCATTACAACACAGCTGTCAGAGGAGGTCACTGCTCCATGTATGAGAGAGCTGGAACACCAGGGGACCCCCAACCAGCCTGCAAAACATGAAGAGGAGCTGTGGCAGAGAGTCTTTCTATGTGTCACATACAGGCTCTTAAACCAGCTGGAGTAGGTAAATGTCAACTCCATCCATGGGAAGATGACAGCATCAGTGTGCCCAAGTACTGGTATCCTTCCAGTTTATTCCAAATGAATTTGAGCCCACCTTAGGCCACAGTATCACATATTCTGCAGAGGATGTACATGTTCCACCACCACCCCAGTTAAATACTATCTCCTGGTATCATAGAAGCCCCCTATGTACAAGTTTGTAGGCTTCTATAGATTCAGGTGTGGAAATAGTTACTGGGAAATATTACAGGACACAGTCAAGATAGATATATGCTAAAAGATATTATATGAAAGTTTCCTAGGGGCTGATAAGCTTCAGAGATAACTAATCCTCATGCAAGAAACTTATAAACTTATAAAATTATAAACTTAGACCACCAGTGTTTAATGCTCTACAAGGCTGCCAGCACACATTAGAACCTGCACCAGGTTGTATAACTTGGATCACACCAGGAGGGCAGCGGCTGCTCTACACAGATTAAGATTACAGAGTTATGTGTGCAGGTGGTGAAACAAAGTGTCCTCTGAACGAATTTCTAAAGACCTGCCCAGAAGGCAGTGGTGAGCCGGGATGACCTTCTGCTTCCAAGCATTCACATTGGGATTGGCCTTCTAATGGCTGCTCCCACTAACGAGTGAACATGAATGAGTGATGTGTTGTGTGAATAGCTATCTGCTTTACTAATAACATCTTGATTCTATTAACAGCAGCTGATGAATAAAAGATATTTTAAGAAATAGCAGTTGTAATCAGAGTTTTTCCCCACGAGTATTCCATATAAAAGAAAATAGGACCTTATACAACCTCTTTGGGAAAAACATGTTAAAGAGAGTGTGGCAAGCATAACTCTTCATGGTGGCACCTGCAGATCCAGCTAGGACAGACAGTGCTAGCACAGGACAGCTTCTGTGACAAAACAAACCACGTGGAAAGCCCAGTGAAACACATGCTACTGTTTGCCAGAGAGAATTGGTGGCTGTGGGGAACATGTTCCTCCCCCAGAAATATACTATAGGAAATTCAGTCAAATTCAGCCCTGTGGAGGGTCTTGACAGGAACCACGTGCATGTCTGTAAGGGCAAGATCTCTTCAAAAGGAGAAGGTCCCATGTAAGAGCCAGCTAAGTGCTTTCTGCTCCACCACCCACATGTTGTCTTCCCTTCAAGCTTCAATACATGCATGGCTGGGGACCGTGAACTGGCAGACCCAACTCTGCCACTTTGTCACTCTGCAAACATGGGCATTGCTCGAGTCTGCTGTTTTACTAAAGTATCTCCACATGCCTTGTGGTTTCCACAGATGTCCAGAGAATCTGTGCAAACTCATCACTTCTAAAGCAGAAAAGTAACAAATGTTGGAAGTCACACTGCTGCAAATAAATGAGACCCCTGACAATTTATCTTAATAAGCCTCCCTTTTAATCTGCCTCCAGGTAATCTGCATTCCCATCTCTCCAGGGCTCTGAAGTTTGTACCTCCAATTAAGCAACAGTCAGATTTTTCCATCTATAAAAAGAATGTGAGGTTGTTTGACTACCTATTGCAACAAAACTAGCTTTATTGTGTCAGACCAAAGGTATCCTTTGACTAACCACCACCAGCAGCAGATGCTTTGAAGATGCTATAGAAGAACAGCCAGATTATATCTGGACCTCTATTTTTAATAACTACAATAACCTCACCTTCTGTGAAGCACTCCTTCCATGTAAGTACTGAAAGGTTTGAGCACATCACACAATCTTGCAGCTCCTCCCCAGAGAGAGTTTATAACCCAAGAGGTGAAATCCCCATCTACAAATACAGGCACAGAGCTTCCTTGCAAGAGGCAGCCCAGAGCATTCATGGCAAAGCTGAGAAGCAAATGCAGTCTCTTGCCACTAGGTTATATTTTCAAAACTATCTGTCCAAAACATGACAAAAGTGATTAAACTAAAGAAACAAAAGCTTTGACAGATGAAATCTCCTTCCAGATTTTCTGGTGCTGTTTCAGCCTGATCACTGAAATCCCTCGTGCACACCTGACCTTCAAGCATGCAGGAGCACAGTGCTAGCTCATGCCCAGCCATTCAAGCAAAACTTGCTGCTTGATGAGCTTATGGCCTCCAGTAACTCCTTCAGTACCAGCACACTGATATCAGCAACATTATGATTTATTAAGACATGCAACAGATTTTTCCAGTGTTTTCCCTCCCCCACCATTGTCCTCACTGATGAGGTTCTGGCTTTGAGATCTTTCTGGGTGCTGGCAGCTGGAGCTGGCAAGCTGTGGTCAGCAAACATTTGCAATCAGCAGCTGACTTCCCACTGTCACCTGCCTGCATGGGCAGATAATGAAATGTTTGCTTTTGTGCCAAGTACCTCATTTGGAGGGCAAAAGAAGGCCCTCCAGGCTGTGGGACCTCCTGAGCCTACACATTGCTTACAGCTGTTGGATTTGTTTAGTGCTCAAGTGAAAGAAGCCAAATAGTGTGTGATCGAAGAACAGGGAAAATGAGCTGGCTCAGCTATGCTTTAATGATATTACTAATGAATTTTTACTCACTCAATGTTCTCAATTCTTGCTTTCCTTTTTCCTCTAATCTCTTTCATCTGTGTCAAATGGGTGGTATCAGTCCCGCTGAGACAGTCCCGAAAACTTTGCTTAGCTTTGTTACTTCCACTTCTGCCTCAGACTTTAAGTAAAGCCTTTGGGGTGTAAGCACCCGTAGAGCTAGAGGAACTAATTTCTAATCCTCTCTACCAGTGCCAAAACATTGTCAAACCCCCACACTTCCACCAGAAGCCTCCCAGCTTCAGAATGCAACATGCCTTCACCTCTGCCCGTGCACCAGCAAGTATGGCAGCTGATGGCACGGCTCCAGTGCCCTCTAAAGCTTCCCCACTGCTGCTGCCAGCAACCTAAACAGAAGTCACCTCTTGTGGCATTTAGAAAGCCTTAGGGCATCAAGTGAGAGCTCTCCAAGGCTATATTGCCAGAAATGCCAGAGGGGAGCCAGCAAGAACACTAAGATTAAATCCCATCACTTTAGAAGATAAATTAATTACAGAGCAAGGGAATTTGTATGAGGTAATTTATACACCTACTCAAGTTAAACCCCAGTTACATCCATTCCTTCCCCTTAAAGAAGTGTCTCTGGTCTGGCTCTGTATGCAACAAGGTGAGCATATCAGCTTCTCCATCAATAGGGCAGAAATTTCCCACTCCCCTTTACCCCTGTAGAAGTCTAATGAGAATTTTAAAAATGTGGGTTTTTTCCCCCCCTGATGCATAAAACACGAACTGGAGCTTATTCTCACTCTGCCACTGATCAGCTGAGTAACCTCTTCCATATCTTCCTGTTCCTTCTTCACAAGAAGTACTAATCCCACTGCACCTAGCCCTATGCAACAAACCCCTGCTGCAGCCTGTGATCCTGCTGCACCCATTAAAGGACTAACTCTGGACCTATCCTATATGGCCAGAGGCTTGGCAGAGCAGTTGGGTTTGAACCATCCACAGCCTATTTGATTCTGCAATCTTGATTAAGATCTTTTTTGCAAATGAAGAAAAAAGTCAATTGTGGGCCCAAAAACCTTTTAAAAATTCACATCAGTAAGTAATAAAAAGGTTTGCAAACTGTTTATTTGCCTAGGGATGAAAAAGCAGGGGTATAGCTACTGGTAGCCTTTCAGGTTAATACCTGCTTTTCAGATATCAGAGATATCTGTTCAGATCTAGTAGGGGTCCCAGTGGACACTGTTTGAATATCAAACTCTCATTTTCCCTCAGACCAGTTCCTGTCCTGCAGGGACATGGTCACACTAACACAAATGCCAGATTTTCTGTTTGGCTACAAGCACCAGGGAGTTGCCAAATCTTTGGCTGAGCACAGAAACCTGAGAACAGTGACCCTCAGATAAGAGTGGTGCCAGGCAAATGTCTGTTTGATACAGTCCCACATGCTCTGACATGTGAGGAACAAGGGGTTACTTCAGTGAAATGTCCTGACCAGGCACTGCCAGCACACCAACCTTCACTAAGGATGACATCACCCAGCCAAGACAGCAGGTCAGTGACAGACCTCATCCAAGGATGGCCTCAGTCTCCAGACCTGTGATGGCACTTCCTGGAGCTCTGCTCCTCCACCCCTGTATCTGAGAGGTCATCAGCTGAGAAATACTCCTGGCTTGCCCAAAGAGATCCCACAGCAGACCTGCTCTGACACAGGGAAGAGCCTACCAATGAACTATTAAGATGTTCAGAGACCTAAAAGCCATAGCTTTCCTGTGCCTCTGGAAGAGGGAACAAAGGCACTTAAAATAGCATACTCATCCAAGTATGCTTCCCTCCCTGAGAGCAGACCATGCATTGCTTTGCTCCCCTTCCCCTCCATGGTACCAGTTATAATAAGTAGTATTCAAATTCATCTGTTTCCCCTTTTCTCTAGCAGCTGCTTTAGCCTTAAGCAACGGCCTAAACCACAGAGTTTCTGAGGCCTAATCTCCAAACCTGCATTACAGTTTTGCTGCAACCCACCCTTTCCCTAGCACATATCATCAATACCCTACATGCCTGCATCCCCCAGTCTTCCAGAAGTTCTACCCCCATAGTCCCCTTTTATAGGAAAGTCCAACTGCTCAGCTGCCCTCTATTCCCTAGAAATCCCCCCACCTGAAAGGAGGGATAGGGCATAACTGAAGTTCAGTGGGAGGCAGTCTACCTTTTTTCAGCAGAGTAGTTTCCAGCTTGTGCTACTTTCAGTACAAACTCTAAAATGCACAGGCTAAGCCCCTAACTAGGCCTTAAAGAAATTTATTAGCATATTTGACTGACCATAAGAGAATGATCCACCATCTTAGCCTTGCATAAAGGATACCCAGCCCAAGGCTTTTATATACAGGTGATTTTGGAAATCCTACCAAAGACAGTGTGAAGCAGAGTTTTCAGAGGGGAAGGACTCTATTTTTCAGAAACCAGAAATTTTTATGACTTTTTTTGTTGTTGTTGTTGTTGTTGATTTTGGTTTTGTGGGGTTTTTTGTTTTTTTTAAGATGTTTTCTGAGTTTTGCCCTTGGAAACTTGGTAGTAATTGCTAGTTCCTCAGGAATTCTGGCTTTTGTTCTGTCAAGATAGCCCAGCAAAGTGGGAGGAAAACCAGCTCCAAATTAGCATTTAGCTGATGCTACAAACAACATATTTGGGGCCACCTTCTCCGTTATTATAGGGCTCAGCTCATTTTGAATGTGTGTGCTTTGACATGCCTCAGATGAAGCCCCAGCTGTGTCTCCTGGTGGTCCAAGCCAGGTCCTCTGCTCTCAATGAGAGGCATCACATCTAGGGCACACTGGGGGTAAGGTCACAAGAGGACAGGGCACTGGACACTGTTCCCATCTGTTGTAACATTGAGGGAAGAAATCTCAGAGGAGTGAATGATTTTTTGGAGGTCCTACAACCTCCCTTGAGGCACATAAGGCACTTGCTCCTTTGGTGTTTGGGAAGATGGTGGACATGACAGGATGCTGCTGAATTCTCCTCTACTACATCATTAATGCAGTTGTTTTGGGAGAGAAGGGGAAAGAGACCCCTTGTTTAGTGGAAATGTTGATAGAGTCCTGATATCCAGATGCTTCCTCTGAGAGGAGAACCTGTTACTGGGGTCAGCTTAGCAAGCAAGATGCCATTTGATTTCTGGCAGTAGGGCCAGAAATGACTGCAAACTGCCTTGCCTTTGGCCAGACATTTGAGAGATTGCCACATTATTTATCTAATAACGGAGTGAAGAAATCTGAACTGGATAAAAATAGCAAGGCTTGGATTAGAAAGTGGCTGGCTAATGAGGAACAGAGGTTCACTGTTGCTTTGGTATGCCTACTGTTGCCAGGAGGATCCTGCACAGTGTGGATATGTGTCTATTGAGCTGGAGTGGAGGAGACACATAAGGCACCAAACTGGCCTAAGGAAGCACTACCAGGTCTTTTGAATGACTGACTGATATCTTGGTTAAGAGAGGTAGTAGTACACCAATGAAAAAAACTCTCTGGTAGAGGCTGCACACAGATCTGCTCCTTGCAGCCCAGCAAAGCTGGAAGACATACTCTTGGAGGTGAGGTACACTGGGGGTCTGCTCTTCTGCCACACAAGATGGAAAGTTCACTCTCTTAATTACGGTGAAACACTATTAATGGTTCTTACACTACTTATGCTCAAAATCTCTCCATTAAAATGTCCTTTGTGAGATTTTTTTAGTCAAAAGGAAGTTTTCCTTTAGAACTGATGCTCTCTATCTCCTGTGGTGTTTCTAGCCTGGACTTAAAAATGGAAAAGGGACTAGAGGGCTGGAGGGTCCAGTCTCCTAAAACCTGTGTTTTTGCCCCTCCTCAGATGGGTAGAGTGCTCCCTTTAAGGAAAGAACCAGTTCCTTCTCTGGTGCCAGTGTAGTACTCAGCTCTCTAAGGAGCTGCTCCCTGCAGAGCCACAATTGCTACAAAATTGCCCTTTGGGATCCAAGACTTGGAGTTAATTTCTTTTCTCTACTCAGTAGAAAACGTCTAGCAGGCAATGGAAATGGCACATACATTGTGGCTGAGGTGCAGCGCTGCCACTTGGAGGGCACCCACCTCCACTCAGACTGCAAAAGTTACATCTTCAGTCATTTCAAAGACATTAAATGGCTTTACATACACAGTTTCCTCTGTCACTTCTTATCATGTGTCTGATCTGGAGTCAGTATGGCCAAAGGATTGTTCAGATAAATTGTTTCAAATATAGACTCGGATGCTTTCATTAAGATAATGAGTGAAGTCTGCCATCAAGATCAAGATCAAGGTCTCCATTGTTCTGGGTGCTGTACAGTATCAGTACTACATTCTGTATTTCCACGCTATGAGACACGCACGGTCTCCAAAAGCTTAGAGTCTAAATAGACATTTGGATGGGAAGAGAGATTGAGGCATGTGAAAGAGGAATAATTTATCCATGATCAAAGGCTGAGCTGGAATTAGAAGAGCCTGTGTCCTGGGTGGGATCTGTTATCTCCTCTTAGCATAACCAACTACTGACACCATCTGTAAATACTCATAATAAGAACATCCCAGGAACAAGACACATGTAATTTCTTAAGACACTCTGTTCTTCCTCTGGTTACAATCCATGGGCAGGTAAGGGCTGTTGCAGCTACATGCAAGGCTTGGGATGCAGCAAAACCAGGCAGATCGTGGTTGTAAGAATGACTCCTGCTATATGCAATCATCTTTCAGCACACCCAGGGTGCTAATAAAAAAATCCTTTCACAGAGTGCAGTGTGCATTCTTAGCCGGAGTAAGAGCTGAGGCAGCATCGCCACCCTGGAGTCGGACAGGGAACTGCAGGCGCAATGTGTCTGACCTACAGATTCCCCTTCGGTCACCCAGATGGCATGAAGTCTGAATTATGTTGCCCTATTTCTCTAAACTGAGGAGAGGAAAGGTTGGACTCTGTCTCCAAACTGGTACTGCAATCTGACAAGACAGAGTCTGGGAGTTAGCTAGTCTTTCACAGTGGCAATGGGTAAGGATAAAGCTACAAAAAGTACATTATTCCAAAAAATACCACCCTGTGATGGATAAATATGAACATTTGTATAAAGAAACTATATAAATAGTGTCTTCTAATGTGGTGGTTGGGGTTTTTTGCTGCCTTCTCTCATGGCTTTGTCCTCCACAAAGTAGGGCTCATTCCTACTTTGCATATGTTAATGTGAAACCAGTGCAAGCTCTGATGTTTATTTTCATTCTGACACCAGATACAGGTCCCCATATAAATGCCAGTGTTTGGGAAAAGCTGACTTTATTCAGGATCTTCTTGTACTCCTGAGGCAGTGCCATCCCAGTGTACTGGGGTCTCAGCTCACAGAAACCTCTGGCCAGAAGCCAGGATGTTCTTGCATCTTCTGCTATAGGGTACCCTCCTTCTGAGCAGCAATTTGTTGTATGGGCATTCTCAGCTCCCTCTTCTCATTATTAACAGACTGTATCCTGGTTTGTTTTCAGCTCAGATGTACCATATGAGACACCATTGGGCTGCCTGAGTCTGGGCAAGTCATTATCTATGTCATGTCTCAGTTACCAGCCTCTAGTCAACAGATGACACTTCATAAGTATACTTAGAGGTTTCAGTAGTCCATGTCCTGGGACGCTGCAGTGATGGAGATGAGATAAGAATGACTTTGTAAAAGATTTATACAAAGTAGGCTTGACTGCTGTCACTTGTGACAAATGAACATAACAAGCCAAAAGTTTGTCACCAAGTATTGACTCCCCTCAGCAGCACCTGACAGCACAGACCCCTCTTTCCTACCTGTGATTCAAGCACTTAAAAAAAGCTTTTTATTTCTAGCCACAATTCTCTTTCCCTCATTCTCTGCATCTGCGGTTTTTAGGACTCAAGGAAAATCTTGATTAGGACACAGACCATCTCTTAACTTACAACTGAAATATCTGGTTCATTTTAGATGGGAAAAGAAACATCTCCTTCAGAGAGTGTTGTGCTTCAATAAAGCACCTCTTTGTGGTGGCCCACATCAGTGGTGAAATCTTGTCCAGGCTGGCAGTATGAAAGCCAAGGGGCTTGTTCCAAACAGGCAAACAAGTGTTGGTTTATTGTTTATGCCTCTTTCTTGGGACACTTATAAAAGGGGTCAGGGCTGTCCAACAACAGCCTGTCTGTAACATTTTTCCAACAACCATCATTAAAAGTGCTTCATGTTTTAGATTGTGACAGAAAGCCTGATAGCGGCTCTGTCAGCAATGACATTTGCAAAGGATTGGTGACAGATTTTGTGATCCCAGTTTATCCTGACCATCTTGGAGCTGTTTCTTCATCTTGGCTGCCTGATTCAGCCTCCAAGCTCATCATCATCATCATCATCACCATTTATTGGGACTGGCTGACTATTCTGACAAAAGAAATAGTCCTAGTCAATGCAGATGACACTGGGGAACGCTGGAGCTGGAGCCAGATCCTGCACCCTGGGTTTTATGGGGAAATGATTCAGCTTTCCTTACAGCTCACTGGGAGCCACCGCACCCCATGGGCTGATCTGATGTTCACCACTAAAATGCAGCCACTCCCAATGTGAGGAGTAGCAACAAGTATTACACGCAAGGTCAAGAGGAGTCCTTGGCCAAGAACAGAGCAAAATGCATCCAGTATTTTAATGTACAAACACTGAATGTGTGAGATCTCTCAGGCAAATAGCCTGGACCCACACTCAGCAAGTTTTGCTCAACACAGAAAGGCACTCAGTGTCACTACCCCCATAATTTCTGGCAAGCCTTTTGACATTAGGTGTTCATTGGAAAGTCCGATTGCCTGGAGCCCAGCTTGCCTTTTTTTACGAGAGAACAACATGTTCCCAGCTCTGCCATTTCCAGAGGAAACAAGCCCCAAGAGTACATTAAAGACTTGGACACAAATAGCTTGCACTATGTATTATTTTCAAGCTGGTCTCATGATTTTACAGGTCTGACTCATTCCAGATAAATGCAGAAGGTTAGTCATGATAGTCAGCTGTAGGCAAAGAGGAAGGACCTCACTGGACTTACCCCAGTGCAGTTTTCATTCCTGTTGTAGGGCAAAGAGCTGAGCCAGATTTGCTGGTCCCTGATCCTGGGTTTGTCCCAGGACCTGATAAGGGGCACATCAGTGAGAAAGTGTGGACACATATCTGTCATACTGCTGACAGCCTTACAGCTACTTTCCTGCTGAGAGCTGGGGAGCATCTGCTCGTCCCTGAGCTAAGGCCAGGTGTTGGTAGGGGTCTCATTGGGCACCACAGTGGCTGGCTGTGGCAAGTGTGCTGCAGCACACAGGTGGCACTGCTGTGACCTCCAGCTGTGGGCACAGCCACCAGCAGCTCCACACCACTGCTGTGACACAACCAGTCTGACTCATCTTTGGACTTTACCTACTCTGAGGCCTCAAGATACTTGGTCTGGAGAAACAGGGAGGAGAAAAAGAGAATTTTTATGCTTGGATCTTGTGCACAGCCTGTTGTCTGTGCTGGACATGGCCATGTCTAGAAGAGCAGCATTTCCCTGCACCTCTACAATCCAGGGATCCTCTTCCACAGGAGTGCTGAGCCGCAGCCCAGCTGCAGGCCAGGCTGGGAGCACCATCTGCTGGCTTTGACACAGCAGGCTGGCTCATCAGAGAGACAAATTACAGGGTAACCCAGAGCTGCACAGTCATTAGACTGCACAGCAAATCAGAGATCAAAAAATCACAGGGTTGGACAAATCCCTCAGCTAAAGATCCTCCTGTCAGCCTCACAAAAGGGGCTCCAAACCAGTCTGTCATTCTGCACTAGAGCCAAACAAACTGATTTGGGTGAAGGAGATCCAGTTGTAAGTTAGCTGGAATTATTTAGGGCTCTTGCAGAGCTTGTGAACAGTTTCAGCTAAAGAAGTTTGAAGCATGTCACTGAGCAGTCTTTTAAATTCTTCATTCTTACAGTTCAAAATGTAGTTTTGTTTACAAGTATTCCCAATAATAATAATATCGAAGGGGGCACTGAGAGACTGAAAAGGAAAGAAAATGTATGTCTCCAGTGCAACAGTGGGCCTGTTTAAGCAGCTCCCAAGTAGATTTTTCTTGGGTTCCTCAGGTCAAGTCACTTCCTCTGATGTATGATGGATGTGTCCCATCCCCACAGTTCACTGCAGTGGACAAGGATCCACTGAGCTGTCCCTGCATGAACCTTACAGAGAACCTACAAATGTGAGGATCCTCTCAGCACTGGTAAAGCACAAGCAGACCTCACAGGAGGCTGGTCTGCATGCGTCACCCTTGCACAGAACAGCGTGGGGGAACAGTGCTAGGTTACAAAATCAACCTTACAGCAAAGAGGTCGCACCACTGTTGGCATCTTCTGGTGTGTCAATACTGTCTTTAATGGCACAATCTCAGACTGGTACAGCTAAACACAAAAATAAACAAAGAGGCTTCTGGGCACACCAGCACCTTTCTTGCCTTTTCAGAGCCAAAATGCTAAAAATTCCATGTTTATTTCCATTGCATGCTAGTTGATCTCATGAAAGCTATTGCATTTCCCCAGCCTTTATTTGGCTTTGTTTCTGGAGCCACTTGACTGAAGAAGCAGAATAGCACAGGGCATGTCCAGTACAGGACTGTGAGCATACTCCTTCTTGGGGTGCTGCTGGATGTTTTGACAGACTTTAGGCACTATTAAAGATGCATTTAGTCGGTCCAAAAGGCAAAGCTATGGTCAAAACAATTAAAATTCACTTACTGCACTGGTAGCTGGACCTTCCTGAGACTATTTCAGCCCTTTCACGTTTGAATTCTGTGTGTTGCCTACATAATTAATTTCCTTTTATTTTGATCTCATCCCTTTTATATATCTTTTAACAGAAGAAATGTCAAATTCTTTCTTGACCTTTTTAATGCACATTTTGTTTTAACAAATCTGTTCTTTGGGCACTTTGCATTGATACCAATAAACTTTTGAGATATCTGTGAGCCAGACTTGGAATTATTACCCCCACTTCTTAACCTCCTTTTTCAAATGCATCTGTTGCATTGGTACTGGGGTGGAAGGAAGCAGGAGTGTTAAAAGGCCTTATTTTTCACTTTTTCTCTGACTTTTGTGATAACTTGTACAAGTTATTTTAGGATAGTTAGGATTTTCTCTGTACTCTGGAAATTAAACTTCGACATGTTATATTCAAATTTGGTGCTTTTTTGTTTTGTTTTGGGGTGGTTTATTTGTTTCTTTTTTTCTTTTTAATAAACTAGAAGTAATTACTGCAGATGGTGGCAGGTTCTCTATCTGCTGTTGTCCTCAAGCCCTGCCTGCCATTCTGGGAAATGAACAAATAGTCAAATACACATCACACTGCTCAGTGCAAAGGTCAGAAGAGATCTGTATTGGCCAGTGGGTCAGGTGGGGTGAGGTACCTGTTCTGGCCACAAAATGTTTTTTACTTCTCTCTGCATCCATTTAGTAAATGTACAGAGCTTTTGTCAGTAACAATACCAAAACTTGAGGAACATAATAAACAATTTTGTATCTCATTTCTTTACATAGTGCTTCTTTTTAATAGCTTTTGAGAATTGTAAGAAAATACTTTGAAATATGTTTGGGACAGTTTTGTTTCAGACTTTGCCTCCAGCTTCTTTGGTTTGAAAAACAGGCTTGTTTCCAGGAAAGTAAGTATTGCATTTAATTGGAATTACATGTTGGCAGAGGAGGCTGATGTTTCCAAAGCTGCTGGTGCTTCTGTGAGCTTGGAGAACGGCCTGGGTGCCTCTTGCAACAGTTAATAAAAACAATTAATTGCATCTGTTTATTTTAGATCCACCTACTATTATTTTTTTCCTACTATTACTTTTTGTAATCTTCTTACTTAATTTGTCATGGAGCAACAAGTACAGCTCACCCCAGTGAACCCAATGGTGTCTTTACTTTCCAATTGGTCAAGAGATGTCTGAAGTGTTGCATGATTTCAAAATGCTGTTGCTGCCGGACCTGAGAAATGTGAAAACTCCAGCTCAAGAATCCTGAAACAGACAGTTGGAGACTTAGAAGACACAACTGAAAATTCTTCCCCTTTCTACCATCAGAAATAGATGCCAAATGCAGGACGGTGGCATCTCCTGCATCTCAGCAGTGCTGTCCCAGTGGGACTGAGCCCCTGGGCAGACCCTCACTTCCCCTGAGGCAGCAGCAGCCTCTGCAGCTGCTCTCTACACTGAGTCCAGTTCAGCCTGGGAGGGGGAGCACAGCCACCTCCACTACTTGAATTAGACCACCAAAACCATTAAACTGTGCTAAACACCACAGCACTGAAATTTTGTTTCAATATAATTAATAATTAAAACCAGTATTATTAAAAAATAATTTAAGAATAAATAAAGGGCTCGTTTCCCTCACTTTTCAGTTTTTGGTGTTTTATCTTCTACTAAACAAATTCTCAATCTTTTTCTCACCATACTTAACACCTTAGTTTTTCAAATGCTTGGGGCTCCAGGACCTGGGGCTTTAATGAGTGCAAATACCATCAGTCTTGCTGTAATAGGACACAGCTGGGGGGCACAGCTAGCCCTGGGATAAATTGCTGCCACCTGCATTTTCTTCTCCTCTAGGTGCCCAGAAACTGCCCAACCACCCTTGGGGTGAGGGAGTGCCCTGGCTGGACAGGCAGGGCTCTGCCCAAAGGTAGTGTTTTGGCAGCAGTGTCCTATGTGCTGTGCCTGACCAGGGCTCCCTGACTTGAGCACAGCTGGGCTCGGTGTGAGACAGCCAAAATCCATCAGAGAGCAAATCTCTGCTGAGCAGCTTTCCTTTCCTGAGACTCTGGAATCCAAGAGGGACTTTGGTCCACCTGAAGTGTCCCCGAGCAAAGCTCAACCTGCTGCCAGCCCTGCCTGATGGCTCAGCCACACGGTCTCGGTCCTCTTCAAATCCTGCCTGGGTCCAGCACTTCTGCTTGCTAGCTGTGCCCTGGATGAAATGAGTTTGACTGGCCTCAGCCCATGTTTTGGCTGATCAAGTCCACAGCACAAAATTCAACTGCATTGTGTGGAGAAGCTCTCCCTGTGGCTTTGGGACATGGGATACAACTGGTCATGTTGATTTAGGGCCAGTCAGGGTATCTGTGGTGGGTGCTGTGACAGTAACTGGGATGTCCCGTGTGGCTAGCTGCCACAGACTGGATGCATTTCTAAGTAGCTCCAGCAGCTGTTGGCCTGGGATAAGCCCTTAGTGGGAGACTGCTAACCCTTCCAAACCAAAGACCCTATCCCATGGACTTTATAGGAAATGCCAAAAGCAAAAAATTAAGGGAGAATAGGAAGGTTTAGACAGAGGCCTTTCTCCTCTGGGGTGAGGATGGCCTGACGCAAACAGGAGGTGGGAAGAAAGAGCAGGTCACCATGATAAAGGAGAAACAGATGGAGGTAGGAACTGGCTCTGATCCTCCTTAAACTTCTGGGAGAGACTGAGGCAAAGACAATGATCTCATATCTGTGACCCAAGCAGCAGATGCAGACAGCCTGAGCCCAATCCTCCCCCGCCAGAGCACCCAGTGCACCCCAGCTCAGCAGTATCTCCAGTGGAGGAGGAGGAGAGGACACTTCAAAAGCAGCCCTTCCAGTTGCCTTTGCCGGGAATGGAGAGCCAGAGCAGTGCTGGTGGAGATTGAATCTAGTGATTACTATAAGGGATTTGCTGTCTCTTTCTTTATCCCTCTCTCTCTTTTTTTTTCTTTCTTTTTTTTCTTTTCCCCCCCTTTTCCCTCCCTCTTATCCCTTTCGTGGTGCATTTGTCTTCGAGGAACCTGGGGTGTTCTTTTCATCAGTTCAATCTCTCTCTGGCACTTGAGTCTTGATTGGCTGAAGGACTTAGGGGAAAAAAAAATCTTTAATTAAGTAGATAATCTCTTCTTAGGAAGTTCTGCGGCTCCATTTCACCAGCCCCCTTTAGCTCTTACTTTAGGATTGGTTATCCTTTGCAGAAGGTGGGATTCAGGAGGCATCCGCCTCTTCATCACACCAGGACTGCCGGGTGGAAAAGAACTCCATCCCTTCCCTAAATTAGTTGTGCTTCTTTTTTTTTTTCTTTTTTTCTGGTGGTGGTGGTGGTAACCAAGTTTGGGGTTTTTTTAGTATCTCCTTTCTCCCTCTTTATTTGGATTTTATATTTCACATGGACCCTTATCTGGGCATCTTCTTCCTCACTCCCTTCTTCCAGTCCTGCTATGCCTGGTGAGTATCAAGAGCATCACAGTCTGTGTCACAGGCAGGTGCTCTTCCCAGATACCCTAAGGAAATTCCTCTTCACCTTCCTAAATGTCTCCTCTTTCTCACTTAGCTCAGTTCTGTCTTTAATGGAATCAGATATTTAACCAAGTCCTTACACACTCATTGGCAGAGAGGTTAGATCTATGAAAGTCCCTCTTTTTCCCTGCACTTCCCAAAAATAACTAGGGGTCAGATTGTAAGCTGGGGTAAAATAGGGGAGAGTGGATGCTGAGACCTAGCCCTTCACTTTCAAGTGGGAAGATAACCCAATGGAAGAGCCAGAGACTTCTGTTTTTCCAAAGGCTCCCAGTCAGCTTGTCTTGTCTTAATTAAATGAAGTGGGGCTTCTCTCACACTCCCCAAAGAGGACAGTCTGTGATTAAGAGCTGAGAGCCTGCAGGGGTGAGTTAGATCCACAGGAGTGTCACTCTGGATGAGCAGCCTGAGAGCCCAGCTCCTTGGCACACACGGGGCAGAATTTCTTGTCTGAAATTCATGTATTAGGGTTTCCTGGGGAGCTGCTTTTGCTACGGCGATTGCTACAGCTCGGTTTTCAACCACCTGAGTCCCATCAGACCAGATCTGCTGTGCACAAATCTGTGGCCATCTCCTGTGGATCTCTTGCTTTGTCCTGAGGAGGGTGTTATATTTATTTCCCAAAAAGTTCTTTAAGGGTGAACAGAAAGAGATTATGCTTGCATCAAATCCTGTATTGTTCCTTGTGGGATATATCAGTCCCATTCCCAAAGGGAAATGATCTCTGCAGGTATTTTTCCTATGTGGTTTTTACTGAGTACCCAATTTTTTTTCTCAACTGCAGTGATGCCCTGGGGAATCTGCTCAGTGGGTTACAGACTTATCTCTAACGGCAAGCAAAGTCTTTTACCATTCAATTACTAAAATCCCCTGCCTTCTCCATAGCAGATCTCTAGGGTTATTACCATGGATGGAGAAATCAAAATTACAAAAAGAGAAACTTAAGAGTAAATGGGAACTCATTCCTGTTAGTCTGGAAATGAAATTTATGTTCTTTCAGAGATTTTCTACTCCTTTCATTAAAAGAATACGCAACAATTTGTATATGTCCAAGTACTATAAAACAGCAAACTCAAGATAAACCTTCCTTCTGGAACAAGGGTAATATGTATGTTCTACAGAACGGCTAGGCAAGAGCTCATGCTGATTTTATTGTTATTTTTCTGCTCTTCCTGTGTATGCCTTGCTTTCCTCAATAAAAATAGGTTTAGAATACATTAAAAGAAAAAACCCCAACATTTTAAAGAAACAGTTCAATGAGAAATTTCAGCACACAAAGTAGAGCTAAATATGGAAATCCAAGACATTTTCAGTCCAAAGCTGGATGTTTAGATTCCTGTCTCTCAGTAGTTTTTATCTAAGAGAAAAGTTTATAGATCAAGACAACCTCGCTTCTCTCTGCATGTTGCTCATAGGTCATGAGTTCCATAGAGAAAGGAAAATTGCAACCTTTATTTGAAATTATCATTTTGCAGACACTCTCCCTTAACTCTTTAGGAGAAAAACAAATTTGTGAGAGTCATAAAATAATTCTGCTTGAAATTTGTGCTGGTTTTCTCTATCTGATCCAACGGCTTAAAACACGTTATTTTTTTCTTATGATTTAATCACAAGAATTGGGAGTGGGAACATGGTGGGGGAGCAACATAGAACAACAACAAAAATGTTTTTTTGTATATATGTGGCCACTTCCCTTCTTTGCATGTGGATTAGCTTTTACCATTTAATGGACCATTCAACCAATGTACTATTTCTAGGTGATCAAAATGTCAGGGTTGCATTTAGGGACAAAATCTTCAAAATAAATATAACAAAATAGAGAAAAATGAAGAAAAAATAAGTAAAGTTCCAAAGGTTATTGAGTTGCTGCCCAGTTTCCTCTCCTGTGGGAATAATATAAAGATCTCTAACTCAGTAGTTTTCTCCTAAATGTATTTTTTACACTTCAGCTGTGGGACTGCCTTTGGTTTCCAGCCTCCCTGATTTTCTAATAACCTCGGGGAGTTCATATTGAGAACAAAACTCAGATCCAAAAGGAAATTCTATCCATTTTCTCTATTTACAATAATGACAGTGAAGATGTAAATCCAGCTTTATAATTTTCTAAAGAGCAGAACCAGCAGCATAGTAGCCTGAGTGGGTGGTAAGGTATCAGACAAATATTGTAATGAGAGATTAGGTAAGGCTCTCAGGGCATATTAAACTGAGAAGAGTGATGCTAAACTGATGAGTGTGATGTTATTGGTTAAAGTTGTAAATGAGACAGAATTATCAGAGGCTTATTAGTATTTGATATGAATAAAATATAATGGGACAGCTGCTTGGCAGGGTTCTTTGCTTTCAGATTCAATAAAACTATGACAGAAAACTCCTGCTGAAGATATTTACTAGCTTTGAGATAATTTTCTAATATTGGATCCAATGAAAATCTCTTGCCCTAGATTTACTTTTTACCTGGAGACAGAGTTGTGCTGAGGGAAGCAGCGTGTCCTGGCCAGGGCCCTGCACAGCCTGGGGAGAGGGCAGAGGAACTCGGGGGGTGTGTGTCCTCCCTCTACCCGCTCAGCTACAAGCCTGCTCCGCTTCAGCCCGTGTAATGCTGTCCTGCAGTTTGAAGATGGAGAGAAAGGGGGTTGCACAACTAGAAACTCCCTGAGCTTTCTCTGAGAACAGAAATTACTTCAAATGTCTCTTTTCATGTGTGTGATAGAAAAAAAATCACCGATGTCATACAAATTGGGCTGGTTAACACCAGCTATGAATGCAACTACTTAGTTTAGTATTACATTCTGCTTTCCTTTACAATGGAATGAAAATTTAGTAGAAGTACATAATTTCTTTTTTAAAATCACACTACAGACAAAACAATGAAGAGAGATTTTGGTAGTGATTCCTATTTGCAGTAGAGAGGTGATTCTAGAGACACTGTCACTATTGTACTGTATCTGTGTAAGCAGTGGCTTAATTGCTCTCTGCCCTTACTGGAGACTATATACAGAATGGAGATGCATTTTTCTTAGCTAAATTATAAGAGCAAAGAAAAGCACACAGATTCTGTCTCCATTACTATCTTTCCTTCCTCCTCAATACAAAGAAAAATTTCAGCCAGCCTCTAGTCATATGATAGTCCCATCTTCCCTTCTCCTGAACCCACCTGAAGCTGCAAGAGTTAAATGTTGGGGTGTCAAGTGCACAAAACACTTAAAACTTTGTGAATCCTTTACTTGTTTAAGTCCTACAAACCCAGCCAGCAGCCTTCCTGTCTGTTGATGTGAGAGCTCAAGGAAAATGCCTTCAGTCTCTCTGACTTTATAAACTGTTTAGAATATCCTGCTGGGAAAATGCTACTGTATCATTTGCTCAGCTGCAGATGGAGAATTGGCATATCCTGAACTTGGCCTTTTTGTGGACCTTGAGGTTTATCCTGGAAGGAACAGATCCTCTGCTTCAATGCAGTCATGTCAATTGACTCCTGCTAACAGGCTGGTTTGCTGTAAACTGACATTGCGGATTACCGTCCTCCTCCTAAAGCCGTCCTTGCAACTTCTCAGATGTTCCTAATCCAAGGGTTTGGATTAGGAAGCAAATCCCTTCTATATACTGTGAATTTGGGTTTTCCTACCCACATGGGAAACAACGCAGATGGGATATATCTCTTCTTTTGGTGACAAAACCAAGATAAGAGAGGACTTGCAATTTTCTAGCTCTTGCCTATGCAGGAGCATTTTACCAGAGTTTTCTCACAGCTGCTACCAGGGGCCCAGATTCACACTGACAACATCCTGAGTGTGGTCCCCATAGCAAAGCACTTAAGGTCAAGGCAATGGACAGAAGGGAAACCAGATGGAAAAATGACTTGTTCATGCTGCTACCCAGTTGCGTTAGGATGGGGACCCATGGAGCTTGCACAGTCTGATTAGCCCCAGGTTCATGGCCCTGTGTGATTCAGGTCACCCGATGCTCTAATCACTCGGCTACAGATGCCGTCTCTCCAAGTCCCAGGAAATATTTAATTAGCTGTACAATGCAGAAGCAGCTTCCAAAGGAAAATTCCTCTGCAAAACAACCGTCGACTTCGTGCTAAAGTGCCCATGGGGGTTGGAGCACAGCCGGGTCTGAATCCCAAGCCTGGAACAAAGGGAAAGAATCTCCTGTTCTCACAGCCCACTCCTGTTTTGACCCAGGGGAATCTTTCCCAAAGAAAGTTTCATAAATGTAAACACATTTTCACCAAAAAACCCATAAAAACCAAAGCAAAACAAAAGAAAGCTAGACTTGCCAGAATGAAATGTTGCAAACTCATTCTCCTAACTCTAAACCGTAACAGCAAAGATCAGGTTTCTTGTGATTTTGACCAAGCTAAAGTAATGAGACCTCCTTTTGTGGTGTACTTTGGAAAGGATCTCTGTGGGTGCAGTTCTGGTGGAGGTGAAGTGGGCTTGCTAACTGCACAAGTGGTTTTCCAGGGCAGGACAGCATCCTCTCTCAATCTCTCATGTGTCTCATGTCTGGGCACCAGTCCTGCCATCCTGTCTGTCCCCGTGTCGATGGCAGGGCTGCATTTTGACCCTCAGCTTTGGACAGCATTGCCTGCTTCTGACTGTGCTTGAGCCCACCCTGGGATGCCCCCACAGTGTCTGTGCTGGATTTGTAGCACAAAAAGACAGTATCTTTCTGTCCCTTATGCGGGAATATTTGTGACTCATTTGAAGCAGAACATAATTTTGAGAAGTTGAAGAACCAAGTTTCTATCAGTGCATGCTCTGTCATCTTCCCAATCACTCACTCACTGCAAGATCTCAATCCACTCATTCCACCTCTCTGGCCCCAGTGTCCTCTCTGGGTGATAACAGCAGTCACCCATTTCTCTTGAAGTGTTGAGTTCCAGCAGGGAAAATGTTCCACAGACTCAACAGAAATAGTGATGTTATTTTATAAACCCGGAGAGAGTGGAATTAGGTATTTTTAGGAGACTCTCTCTTTTCTTACTTCACTTCTGATTTGGGATATTTCAAATTGGCACTTGGGCTTCTTCAAAGTGTCAGTCCTTTCTGCCATGATGCAGCTAAGCAGGATTCACCCAGCCATTCTCCAAATTCTGCAGGTGGTCACTGCACCATATGGAGTCCCAACACCGACTGATCATTTGCACAGAAACAGTCTTTCTTACTGGAGAAAGACTCAGACCAGACAGCATCCATTCTGCAAGGCCATAGTGTTGGAGACAAGCCACACTGCCTGACCCTTGGAGATGATCCCTCCACAACTTCAGTGGGAACAGCAGAAAGCTTAGTGTTTTGTCTAGGACCTCCCACCCACCCCAAACCCTCAGGGTCCCCTGCACAGTGTGCAAGAGGATGGGAAGGACAGGTATATTTGTGCTCAGCCATCACCATAACCTGACCAAGACGAGAGTGTGGGCAGTAAGACATGGCACCACAGGAAAACAAGGGACTGTGATGTGGAGAGATGCACCTGGACTCATATTGCAAAAGAGCAGTGGTGTGATGCCCTCCCTCAGCATGGTCCCACTCCTGGGGGCTGGGAGAAATGCTACCCTGACTTTAGTCAAGTGAGGTAAAAAGCAAGGCTAGGGGGACCAGAAAGCTAAATAAGAGGTAGATTGGTACAAAGGGTAGCTGAGCAGAGGAAAGCAAAAGGAGGGAGCAGTGAAGGAACTGCAGCCCAGTACAGTCTGACTGAGGGGAGCAGGGTGGGGGGAAGGGGACAGCACTGTCCTGTTCCTTAGGGAGCAGCAAAGGGACATGGTGGAGAGACCAGAGGTGCCTGCAGCCAGGAGACAGGCAGACTGTGGGGGAGCGAGAGGAGAGCCCTGGGATGCCTGGCATTCCCCAGGCCCCTCCACCATCACCCCCTCCCTGCTGACACTGTCTCTATCTTCCAGGTCAGTGAATAATTTCCTGATGACGGGCCCCAAGGTAAGAGAAATCCCTTTGATCTCTGTCCCTGATTCCACTAAACACAGAGAGCGAAGGAGAGAGAGAGAGAGAGAGAGAGAGAGAGGGGCTCCTCCTTCCCACTCCTCTCCACTCAGCCTTGGCCAGAGCTCCTCTCACCCCCAGGTTTCAAGCAATAAGGCAAAAAGAAAGGCCAGGAACTTGTGAGGTCCTTGGGCTGCATGAGCACTGAGCAATGCTGACCTGGGGTTCTTTTAAACTGGTTGGGGCCAGATTCTGGAGATTTGTCTATTGATGCCAGCCAAGGCTCTCACCTGACATCTATTGCTTCCTGAGGATCAGGCTGGCATCAGGGTTCACACTGATACAGCTGGGAAGTATTTTCTATGGGCCCTGTAAAACATACTTCCTCAAGGAGCACAGTTAGAATTGCCAGGACTTTGTTCCATATTTTTGACCCCTCACACCTTTGTGCTCTTCTTTCAGAGGCTTTTTTTCTTAGCCAGAAGCAGTTGTAAAATTTACCCAGATTTTGTTCTGGCTATTCCCCAAGCCCATCTATCTCCCAATACACTGGTGGAGCAACCTTGCCCCAAAGCACTAGCTCTCCCCCATGGGCTGTGGTGAAGAAGAAGAAGGCAGGCTGAGGCATCTGCTAGCCTGGAGCTCCCTGATCTGAGCAGAAAGCTGTTCCCTCTCATGGTGGAGAGATAAGGGGTTCCCATGACAGAGGCTGGCTGACACATTTCCTAATGTGGCTAACAGCCAAGAGCTGAGCTTTCTCCCACAGGAGGCTCAGGCTCTGACCCAGCTCAGCAGGAAATGGGTGTGCTGGTGGTGGTGGTGAGCTTCCCAGGGAAGCCAAGCCAGGAAGACCCTCTGAGCTCTGTAAGTCTTGTCTCTGTAAGATGGCACACAGGTCACTTTCAGTTGAAAATATGCATTGTCCCCGTGCTGACCTCCAGCTCTGTTCCTAGGCCTATCTCATCTACTCCAGCAGTGTGGCGGCCGGGGCGCAGAGCGGCATCGAGGAGTGCAAGTTCCAGTTCGCCTGGGACCGCTGGAACTGTCCGGAGAGGGCACTGCAGCTCTCCAGCCACGGCGGGCTGCGCAGTGGTAAGGAAAGTATTGGATACCACTACTGGGACCCCCTTGCTACAGGTTAGAGCCCATGGCCCCCTCCTCTCTTCCCAAGTGCCTCCTTTTCTTCCCCATTCTCACCTGAGAAGAGCCTCTCCCAGGAATCACCCCAGGAGACTCCTTCACCCATCAGCTCCCAGATACAGTGGGATCTAGCTCCAAGGCCTCCTTGCAATGCCAGCCTTACCCATGGACCTGCTGAGTCCCAGCTGGGACAGGACCAAACCTTACACAATTTTCTCCCCACAAGGATGCATCCCCCTGACCTGCACATGATCTGCTGGATCCCATGCTAGATGGTGTCCCAGGGTATCCCCAGAGAGGCTGAGAACCAGCACAGGCTGCCTGGGTAGCAAGCAGAGGGATAAGGCTAAAGGGAGCAGGAAAGTTCATCAGCGGCTGTGCTCGGGCCAAGAGACAGGACAAAAGTCTTCCTACATTTCTGCCTAGGGTTCAGAATCACCCTAGGCAGAAATCCAGCATCATTGACCTGGGCCACTGTAGAGCATGGGGCTGTGGTCATTGTCACTGTATCCTATTCCTTACCTATTTGCAGGTCCCAGGAAATATTTCAGTGCATATCTGGCCCTCAGACCTATGTTTGATGCTGATACCTGCTTTGTAAAAGCAGGACCTGGGTGTGGAGGAGAGCCTCAGGCCTCTGGTGGGACTGGCAGCAGACAAGAGACCAGAGCCCCAGGCAGAGGTGGACAAAGGTTTCAAAGCAGGGCCTTGAGGAGACAGTTGCAGCACAAGGCCCGCTCTGAGACCAGAAGCAGGTCCTGGAACCATTCCTGTCAAGGTTATCCATACCATATTAAAGGAAAGCCAAAGGCTCAGGGAAGCCAGCTGATGATTCCCAGACTGATCCTGGTGGGTAGGTATAGTCACTGCTCAGAGCCCTTTCAGCAGAAGGTACGGCTCAAGGGGACTGTGGGGAAGGAGTTCTTTGATACTTGGAGAGAACCCCTTCCCGTTGGGGTGTGTTAGTGACAAGTGGGGGACATTGGCAATCTGTGCTATCACCACTGCTGAGGTCCCACAAGGACAACCAGGTACTATCTCCTCCACACCCTTTCAAATGACATGAGTCAGTCTGGATCATATTTGGGAGATTCTATCTTCATGCAGTTCAAGCCCAAATTAAGCTAATCTGACATGTAGGGCCTCTTCTCCACTCCACAAAGTCTTCCCCAATGCAGATGTCCTGTGCAGACTCCTGCATGGTAGGAACAATTTCTAACACTGCCCTTGCCATGAAATCTTTTGCACATCTGCTCTCTTTGTATTCCCCCTTGATAGCAAACAGAGAAACAGCCTTTGTCCACGCCATCAGCTCTGCGGGTGTCATGTACACGCTGACCCGGAACTGCAGCCTGGGGGATTTTGACAACTGTGGCTGTGACGACTCCCGCAATGGACAGCTGGGTAAGGAGGGATGAGCTGCTGCCCCTCACTCATCCCAGGTGGCAGGAGAAGCTCTTCTCTCCTCCACTGAGGCCTGCAGAAACACCTCCCCATCCTGGTCCCCACACCTGGGAATAATGCCCAGAGAAAAGCTTTCCCTGGTTCAAACCAAAGTAGCTCTGTGGAAGTTAATGGAGTCACCTCCAGTGTACACCAGCCAAGCTCTTGATGCTTTCCATTACTTTCTAAATGAGCAGGAAAGTAGAAGGGGTTGCAGTTTCCCTGGTTCAAATCAAGAACTCTATTTAAGCTGCTGGAGAGAATGACTATATCATACAGGCAGAGGAGTGGATCTGTTGCTATGCACCTAAATGATCTTGGTATAGCAGCACAGGTCAGGGACCTCAGGGTTCCCAGGGTCTGCAGGACCAGGTTGGCCTACAGCAGAATGACCATGACAAAAAGCAGGGTGGCATTCATAAACCTCTCCAGCACTCATCAGCATGACAGGCACACAGGAGCACAATCACTGTGGGTGCACACAGCCATCACACCCTCCACATCGCAGTGATTTCCAGGCCCTCAGCCACCAAGCACCCCTGGTGGGGAACTCCAGGCTGCACCACTTCAGCTCTCTGCTCAGCTTTCACAGAAAACACTGACATTTAGGGATTTTGTTTTGAATAGAAAGAGGTCAAATTTCACATTATCAAGATCTTGTAAAAGCCATGCCCTGCCCAGCTACACTAGGCAGTCAGTATGTGTCACTTTATGACAAACTCCTCTGGAGTGTCCAATATTTAGTAATTTACTTTACTGGCTGATAGTTTTGAAAACAGACACTACTGCAGAGGTGTCCAAAGCTTGGGAATGCCCGTCTCTAGCAGAGCAAGACTTTTGGGTAACAACACATCGAATTCTATCTTCTCTGGAAAACCAAGTTAGTCATGCTACATTTCCTTTCCCCCAAATATATCTGGTTTTAATACAAAACTTTCCATTGTGGACTTAAAACCTTGTAAGGCACAGGAAACTTTTGGGCTTGACCAAAACAGCATGATTCAATTCAGCCACTGGACTGAATCCAAGCTGGTGAAAGGTTTTTCTACTTCCTTCAGTCCCAGTTCTTGATTTGGACTGCATCATCCACTGCAATTACTCACCTCCCATGAAGCACTCCTGTCTCTCCCTGGGAGAGGGGATCACGATGCCCTGGGGAAGTCCAGGTGAGGGCCAGGCCTTTCCAGAGAGGCACAAGGCCATTAAACCACAACTCACAACATGTACCAATGTGGCATGTCAGAGTCAGAATGTTCCAGATTTCAAATCATCATTAAAATTTTGGCATCTTTCTCTAGGAGGAAAAGAACGGCATGATGTTTTTCCAGTCCCACTCAGCTCCCACTCAGTTAAGAAAAGTACTTTCACATATTTTTGTGTAATTTCACAGTTCTTTGCTGACTCCCTTGTTTCCTGATGGTAACTAGAAAATTAGACCCTTCTAAGATGCCAAACATCATCTCAGAATTCTGGGTGTGCCAAAACCACAGCCTCCTTGATGCACATGTGCCAGGTTTGGGCTGTTCTGGGCAGAGTGGGATCTGTTCCTCTGACCAGGATCCCTCCACCAGTTTGTTGATCCAAGTTAGCAAGATGCTGTTCCTGCAAGTCACTCTGAACCAGCTGAAGTCAGGGTTTGAGAAGTGATTAGAGACCCAAAGGCTTATCTGCATGTCTGCTAATGCATGGTAACTGATAGCTTCTAAATCCTGCTCTACAGAAAACCTGGAAAGCCCTGTGTTTGCTGTACAGGACATAACCCCTCTGCTGCCTACCTGAGCCACTTACTATCCAGGCCTCAGGAGAAATGTCATGAACTCAATGGGAGGGAATCTGGGAGTACTGTGTGGTGAAAGGCTGGATTTGCCCCACAGCCTCCATTCCCTCCCATCATTTCTGAAACCTCTTCTGTGTCTTTGACAGCACACATCTCATCTCCTTTCTTAGGGGGACAAGGCTGGCTGTGGGGAGGCTGCAGCGATAATGTGGGCTTTGGGGAAGCTATTTCCAAGCAGTTTGTGGATGCCCTGGAGACTGGACAAGATGCCAGAGCTGCTATGAACCTGCATAACAACGAGGCAGGTAGAAAGGTGAGCGCCTCTCTCCCTCCAGAGCTGACAGTGCATACCAAATTGGCTCTGAGCATTCAACGTGGAGAGTCACAATTTGATGTGGCTAAAAACACGTGTCCAGAAGAAACAACTTCCTGGGGGGATGGCAGCAGTACCATGGTGTCTGCTCTAAGGTAGCAAAGCTTCTGTGTTACGGTGTTAATGACTTTCTGCAGTCCTCCTTCTCCCAGTTCAAGGAGGGGAGCACTGTGGAAAAGCAAATCTGTGAGTTTCAGGACTACTGTGCAGGGAGAATTGATGCCAAACTCCTCCACAGGCCTGGAGCCATGGTTCTGCATGCATTGCAGCACAGAAACAGCCCCTCTGTTTTTGTTTTTTTTCTTGAACTCCTCTCTCTGATCACTCTGTAGGCAGTGAAAGGGACCATGAAGCGGACTTGCAAATGCCATGGTGTATCGGGGAGCTGCACCACCCAGACCTGCTGGCTGCAGTTGCCTGAGTTTCGGGAGGTGGGCACTTACCTCAAGGAGAGGTACCACAAAGCCCTGAAGGTGGACTTGCTGCAGGGAGCAGGGAACAGCGCTGCCAGCCGGGGTGCCATCGCTGAGACCTTCAGTTCCATCTCCAAGAAAGAACTGGTCCATTTGGAAGACTCTCCTGACTACTGCCTGGAGAACAAGACGCTGGGGCTGCTGGGCACGGAAGGCCGGGAGTGCCTGAAGAGGGGCAAGGCGCTCAGCAAGTGGGAGAAGCGGAGCTGCCGGCGGCTGTGCGGGGACTGCGGGCTGGCGGTGGAGGAGAGGCGAGCCGAGATGGTGTCCAGCTGCAACTGCAAGTTCCACTGGTGCTGCGCCGTGCGCTGCGAGCAGTGCCGCAAACGGGTCACCAAGTACTTCTGTGTCCGCAAGGAGAAGCGCGAGCGGAGCGGGGGTGGCGGAGCCAGCCGCAAGCTCAAGAGAAAGCTCTAACTTGCTTCTGCTCCTCCACAGTCCTGCCTGCCCCTCTCCTCCCCTGCCCTTCCCATCAGCTCCTGGCACCATTTCTCTTTGGCATAGTTTTGTCTCATTCCCACTGCTGCCTCACTGGCGCTTAGGCAAGGCAAAAGAGCTTTGTATGAGTGCTCGGGCCTTGCCCATACAGGGCATTAGTGCAGTGGGCAATGTCTTCTGGGGAGACCTCCAAGTGTTCACAAAACAAGGTGAGACTCGGTCCCTTCAACTCAGTGTCACTCTATCCAGTGACTATGGCATTATCTCTGAAAGCACAGGAGGTTTTGGTGGTTCCTGTGGTTTTGAGCTAGTCTGCTCTGGGCTTTTGAGTAAGTGAGATAAAAAGTATAAGGAAACCGAGATGGCACCAACAATTGGGCAACTCAGATCAGTAATCTGTAAATGAGAGGAAGCTTTTAAAAAAATAGAGGTACTAAAACAGTTATGGCCTCAGGCCTACACTATGAGGAAATACAAAAGACATGCAACTCCTTTCTCAGCAAGCCAGCCTCCAGGGACCCCACAGCTTTGCTAAGCTCTCCAGTGCTTTACTTTACATTTGAAATGGCAGCAGCAAGATCGAAACTGCTGCTTGACCTTCCCATTACACAGCTGTCCAAAACAGGGGTTCCATCACTTGATTTTTACATGCTTTCTCTGTGTCTTCCAACTCTCCACGTCTGGTGTCCCCTTTTAGGCCAGCATTGCTATCAAAGCCCCTGACTGATGCCATAAAGATGTCCTCACACTTCTCCACTACCTCCTTCCTCCTAAATTGCTCCCAGAGAGGAGCTGCCAAGCTGAGCCTCCTCCCCATGTCCTGGTGTACTTGCCAAGCACTCTTACCCTGTCAGCTAACTAACTAAATACTTCTTACTAGTCTGAGAAAATAATGTCAGTTACTATTTAATGGTGGTGTAAATAGGAAAAGTGAAGCACTTTGAAGTTTAATTTATTGCACAGTTACTGTGATGTATACATAACAGTTTTTCCTCTACCACTTATTGTATATATTCTATAGGCTAAGCAAGCAGCAGGAAGATTTGGTTGATGCATCTCTGTTCCCTTGCTGAGGCTAGGGGAGGGAGGTAAGAAGCTGCCAGGTGCAGGACTTGGGGAAGCTCACTGCACCATCACAGCAATCTTCCCCTGTGCTGTGATAAGATCATCTACTTTGCTGTTTGAAGTGTCCTTTAGCCAGACAAGAAGCCAGCAGAGCTGTTACTGGCCATTAGACCCATCTTGTAGCCAATATTTGTAAACCAATAGCCAATGCAATAAATCAGTAGCCAAGTGCTTGCAAAATGCTGTTGTGTCTAAGTGGCTGGGTGTTCTTTCGTCCCATTTTGCATGTGTATGTTGAAATTTAAGTGTCCTGGAGATTAAAACATACTGCTTACCCATCTGAGCCCAGGAAGACAACCAGTTCCAGCCAGCACAACCTCAGCCCTTACCACAAGGGGAAAGGATGTGCTCTCTCCTGAGCTTGCTTGAGGATGCATCCAACTGCAATGCAACTGCCAGGAAGAAATGGAGTGGGAGGGGGGGTAGGCAGGGCCCAGTTGCCCACTACATAGCTGATATATTAAAGACACTCAGCAGCCTGTATTTGTCTCTCCATTATCAATTAGTCCCTTTACTCTAGGACTACCTCAGAGGGAGCAGGAATTTGGATCTCGGGTCTCAGAGCAAGAGCATTCCCGTGAAGCAAGAATCTGGCCTTTCAAATATTGCAAGAAACCTTGGCCCATTCTCAGGGAAAACTGAAACACTTCCACTTCATACACAAACCACCACTGTTTGCACAGAAGTTCTTACTAGCACAGTGACCCTGCCCAAGGTCTCTTGCATTCCCAGCAGCAATTCCCCTACGTCCCTGTGGATGGTCAGGAAAGGAAGGAGGAAGCAAGAGCCTCTCGACCACCAGGGAAAGCTCCAGCATGGGCCTCCCTTTTCCTTCTGGCTCCCCCCGTTCCACAGTCAGCTGTAGAAGCTGTAGAAGCCGCTTCCCTCTTCCTGCCACTCGCAGTCCATCTCTCCCTGCTGACACTGCTGCCCGCGCAGGCCGTGGCACAGCCCCGGCGGTGGCGGCTGCTGGCGCAGGGGACATGCGGGGCACCTCAGCGACAGCCCCACCGCCACACGCTGCTTCCGCCGGGGAAACGGCGACACCGCAGCTGCAGAATGTGCTGACCTCAGCAGCGGGTCCCCCCTCCCGGCGCACGGAGCCCTCAGCGGTAAAGGCCCTGCTGCCATTGTGGGCAGGATTGGATGCTTCCATGTATTCATTTCGGTTTAATGAAGGCGCATTCCTCAGAGGAGAAATATTTACATTCAGCTTCCCAGGTGGTCACCTTCGCCCAGATGACACACAAACAGGCAGCCCCCCGCTCCCTTTTCCAATCCCAGCCTCTTTAGAGGCCTCGGGAGGAGGGGAGACAGCGGAGGGGGGGCTGCTGGGCGAGCAGAATAGAGAAGGGAACAAAATGCTAATAAATCAGCCAGCCAGCCCTTTTCCCCTCCCCTCAGTGGAGTCAATGGAAAGTGTCATTTCACATGCTAATCCCCCTCCGATCTCTTTACAACACCTTTTCCGAAAAGTGTTTGGGAAAAGTCCTTGTGGCCCGTTTACAGCTCCCCGCCGCTTCAGATTCCTTCTTGTCTAAGGCCGCGGCCCCGGTGTGGGTCTCTCCCTCCAGCAGGGCTCCTTACAAAAAACATCTCAACAAAGACTTTGGAGTTCATCAGCCTCCCACTGAAATTCACAGCTGCTGAACAAACTAATCCCCTCTCTTGGCCTTTCTTCCTTTCAATGGGTTCTTGGCTTCAAAGACACTTTGGGAAAGGACTTTGTGGGGACTCACACTGCTCCCTCAATAGAAGTTAGTGCAAGCATTATCTTCAGAGCAAGTGGCTTTACAAACAAATACTGCCTAACAATCTCTGCCCCTCCAGCTCCCCCAAACACACACAAGCCTAGCCTGCAGACATGATGTTATCTGCCACAGGATTAGAGCTCTGTTCTCTGTGCCCAGGGATCCTTCCCTGCTGCCCCCTTCCCCCCAGATTCTTTGTCAACCCAAAGGCCTTCTCACCCAACTGAAATGCCTTCTCTGGTGCCCGGGTGCTGTGAAGCCATGTGCCCACACGGGAGGGGGCAATGCTCACTGCCCACAGACTGGGATATTGCCAGCCAGCAGAGATGGTGCTATAAATGGAGTTTGAAGGGTAATATACCACACCAGGGCTGCAGAGACAGGACCTCTGCCACAAGCCTCTCAAGCGAGTCACCTCACTTCCCCCTCTGCTTGCTTTCAAAGCAAAGAGTTTCAGGGATGGTGCTTACAGGGGTAAACATGAAGCAAAACTAGCAACTGAGGGGCAGGTGGGAAGGATGCACATCAAAGGCAGGATAAACAGCCAGTCTCTCCATAAGTAGCAGTATCTCTACATGCTGGAGGGACCTAATGTCATTTGTATCTGAGAGGTATGTGGAAAGTCTGTGCTTATTTCTCAGCAGTAGAAGTGGCCTGAGTTAAAGAGAGCAAAGGGCTGCACTGCAAAGAGTACTGTAACTGAATCCAAAAAGGCAGAATCTAAGAAATGCCAGGCTTATTAAGTGATCTCAGAAAGCTGGAACATTTATACACTCATTAAGCAAATGTATGCCACCTGGGCTACCTGTGTGATAACCCCATTCTGATGCTGCTCCAGTGTTACCTTTGAAAATCAGCTTTGCTTGTCCCTGCTGGGGGACAGCTGTTAGGCCAGGCTGTTTGCTAACTGCTCCAGACCAAAAGCTCTTTAAGACTCCTTCACACTGGGTATTTGCCTCTGCCAGCAGCAGAACTACAAAAGCTTGTTTTCCTTGAATGCATGTGGTGTGTCCCTAACACCCACAACTCTCAGAAACCCCTGGGCCCTTCTCAGCAACAGCCCTTCAAATTTTCACCATTCAAACAATCTTTTCAAGCCTTTGCTTCCTTTGAAGTCCTCCAACCTTGGGCCATGTAATACAGTCCTTCATATTTCAGAGTTTCATGACTGGCAGGGCTGTACATACATACTAGCTAACTGACAGAAAAAAAAATCAGAATTTCTTTCTTTTGTAAAAAAGAAGTTTGATTCCCCCACCTTTATCACAATACTATGTTTCAATTCAGAATTTAATTCCTTCTTACCTCCTTAAAAGATTACATGAAATCAGCCAACAGATTCCTAACTTATTAACTTACGATAAGAACTGACAATTCAAGGGTATAAATTTCCACACAGGTCCAATCCTTATCCTAGTTCAGGCTGCATGGCTTCAGTGGTGTAATGTTTTTTTCCAATGGGAGACAATGCCATCAAGGGCTCTCTGTTTACTTACTCACATACTTCCAACTCTTGATGTCACGTGCAAAATCTCAAACATTGCTGAGATTCCCCAAGAGAACCTGAGTCTGGGGCCTTCTTGTGTCTGATGCAGATGAACAGTCACAACTGACGCAGGTGACCTGGAGAAGATCAATGCTCTGACCCTGCAGCCTTAGGGAGTGCATAAGACCTGAGGTCTCACCACACCAGGATAGATGCCACCCATAGCAGCAGAGCCCAAAATCTGGTTTGCCCACACAGTTCCCAACTGCCCCCTCTGTGGGTGGCCATGCAGACTGAGGAAGTCTCATGCAGCCAGAGTAACAAGCCTATGAAAAAAAGCATCACAAAACACAGCTTTTATTTCACTGTTCTGTAATTTCTCAGTGCATCAAACCGCAGCAATAGAAACAACACAGCAGCAACAAGGAGGCACTTTGACCTGGAAAGGAGTGAATGAGACAGGTCCTCTTCCTCCCTTCTCTGATTCTCCTCCCTCCTAAGTCTCATGGTAGACTAGGTTGATTTGTGTATGTCACTGAACCACAGGCCCACGATAGCATTATCACTCAAGCAGCAAGCAGAGCAAATAGGGACTGGCTACATCCAAATCTTGGGAATAAGCCTTGCTCTCAGCTATGGATCAATGATTGTGCTGCCTGGTTAATAACAAGGATGTTGAGAGAGCAGGCAGGGAGGGAGGAAGAGAGGGAAATAAACACACACAAAGATGTGCCCTAAAATCCCATCTACCTTCCCAGATTTCTTCCTCAGGACAGATATGCTTCATTCATCTACTTCCAGAGGAATTGCCACAGTGATGACAAGTCTCAGCACAATCTGTATCTTCAAGTCCTGACAAGATCACCTCCTGCAGCATATTCCTACCACCATAGTGCCAATGGGCCTTTGAGAACCACCTTTGCATCTATCTGTAGATAGTATGAATGCACCATACCTGTAGCAAGGAGCTGTCTCTCCCTGCTCAAGTCTGGGCTGGTCAGGGTAGCTCAAGGGAGATCTTTATGGGACTTAAACAATCCCTTCTGCTCTTAAAGCCCCTAGGCCATCTGAAAAACCTGAAGTAGGTGGCTTTTAGATAATACCAGTAGGTGAAAAGTCCAGCTGTGCTAAAGTAAAAGAAGTGAAAATGGCCAGGAGCCAGAAAGGGCAGGTTTTAGCCCCAAGACAGGATGTGACTGGCTCTGGGGAGAAGTGCACAGAGCACAACCTGCCAATGTTCCTGAATGGGAGAGTCACAGGAACTGGAAAGGAAAATTAGCCCTGGATCTGAAACACTGTGGGCTTGAGCCTGCAGATGATGGGGGAAAAAGATATAAAGGAAGGTGGATGGAGGGTAAACAGGAGACTTGACTTCTAAAAACAAGAGAGCTGGGTGAAGAAGAGAACCAAAGCTGTCCCAGAGTAGACTAGTAGTTAGTCCCTTAGCTGTAGCAGGATATGGGTGCAGAGGGGTGAAAGGGCGAGTCAAGGATGAGAATGAAGAGAAAGAAGGAGCCGGGAGAGATTCTTGCTGCAGCCCAGCAGAGTGAGGACACACCAGCCTAGGTTCCCAAGGCAGCCCAGCTACCACTCAGGAAGTTTACTCTGCAGCGGGGAATAGAGCTTGAGGCTCTTCTGTGGTGGTGCTGCAGGTACCAGCCCTGTTTGTTTCCTGAAAAATAGAAAGCAATGCCAGCCTAGAAGGGAAAGATTTTCCCCTTTGTGCTGGGGATATAGGGAAGAAGAAGGACCTCTGTGCAACCTGGACAGCCTGAAATTGAGATCCCAGGGCTGAAAAGTGGCCTCAGACTAGTAAGAAAGAAGACAGAAAAAACAGTCTCCAGGAGCTGCAGGCACCAGTGGGCTGTCTGGAAAGTGGATGGGGCCAGGCGTGCAGGCTTAGCACAGTTCCAGGCACTGGCACAGACCTATTTCTCCAGAGTCAGAAGGAGAGTCTGCAGCACATCAACAGGTGAGGCAGTCCACCAGCTCCTGGTGTGCACTGGTCCAGCTGCTCCACACTTTACACATTCAGCTTGCCTGCTATGGTCATGAGGACTTTCAGGATGGGCATGAAACCAGACACCTCACTGAAACTGCTGCTGCTCACAACTTGGGTGTGAACCAGGAGACCCTGTGGGTAGTTCTTAGCCTCAATGCATCGGGCAATTTCGTGGAGACCCATGAGGATGTTTGGAGAGAGCTGTGGAGAGGGAGAAGAAATGAGTCAGCATGTTCTGTGATATAACACAGGTCTCTCTCCCTCCACACCCTTCATTACTCTTCTCCACTTCATTTTCACCAAACAGCACCTATACAGTCAAGCACTGGCAGGAAGGACAGCTGCTTCTCCCCCTGCTTTCCCAGACTACAACTGCCAGCTGGCATCAGCAACTGGCATCAGCAACTTCAGAGTTTTCTAAGCTAGTTACACTATGTTCACACTTAACCACTCCCAATTGCCCCTTCCCATCCAGGATCTATGTGCCAGTATACTTCTCGAAGGGTAAAAGCACCTTTCAGATACTTCCTCAACTTCTCCTTACACGATGTCTGGGCCAAAGTTAAGATAGAAGATACAAGGCAGGCTGGATTAATGGTCATTACAAGGTTTGGCACTTCCCATGTCTTCCAAGAGAATATGTGCCAGTTACACAGGTACAGACATCAAGACCCACAGCCCAGTGCCAAGGTGTGCTCAGGGACCCAGCAGGACCACAAGGAATGTTGGCATCTACTTACGGCCTGCTCACGCAGCTTCTCGTACAAACACTCCAGCCGCTGCAGCGCGTCCTCCAGCTTCCGTCGCGTTTTCTGAAGCAAAACAGGTATTGCTTGTCTGCCAGAGCTTCAAAGGCACCTCTCCAGAGCCAAAGTGCTCTCACTCAGTCCCTCCCTTCCTCTGCCTTTCCACAGCACCTTACCATTCAGCTGCATCTCAGCCTCTGACAGCCAGGGTCTGTGATACAAGCCAACCATGCTCTTATTCTGCACATATACATACATGTACATGTATACACATTCTCTCCCCAACACAGAAAGATGGATTGTCCCTTTTCCCATCTCCCAGCCGAGGCACTCCTCCCTTCTGCCAGTACTTGCAGACCACAAGATAGACTGATGACTTCCTAAGTGTGAGAAACATCCACTAGTTAACCCATGGGGTGTTCAGACAGCCTCACCCTGACTGGCCCAAGAAAGAGCTTCTTCCTGGTCTTCTTAGGGAAAAGAGGGAATATCTTTCCCACTCTAGATAACCACCAAGGAAAGTGTGTGAAGTGAGTACTGAAGCTCTGATGAGACTGACCTCATTAAGCCCATCTTGAATAATCCACTCACAGGTAACTTATTCCACTAACACAAATGCCTGGCTCCGGGCACTGCTGGAACAGGCCTGAAAGCCACAGGAGTTCAGGTGCCTTGCACTGCTGTACAGAGCCAGCTATGCAACCACCACCTGAGCTAAGTGCTTAAGCCCAAACCAACAGGCCTTTCTGTCCATAGAGGGAACCTTTAGATTATGCTGCAGAAATTGCTATGCTGCACTCACAGAAAGCACAGAGCAAACACACTGAAGATGCTGCTCTAATTGCCTGACTCTGGCATAGCAGTCTGGGCTCAGTGTTCATCATAACACCTATCAACCAGATAGTATTCTGGAAGGCTTCTTAGTGGCCCCAAGCCCTGGGAAGACTTAGCAACCTAACACAATGTGCAAACACTGCTTTTCTGCTTTCAGATAGTCTGGCCTGACACATTGACCCAATGTGACAGGTACCAATAGCATTTCAGGAACCAGGGTGGAGAAATTACATTTACTTGGACAGAAAGATTGATTGGCTTTCTCTTCCACCTGGGATATCTCAGCCTTTTTTCTTTAAGTCTAAAGATAGCTGGTAATACCAGCTCTGCAGGAACTGTCTGCAGATCAAACCAGTGAATTAGCTGGGTAAATTCTTCTACTTTCCTTAAAAGAAAGAGCCAGGAGGAAAGAATCATTGCTCCAAAAAGGCAATGAGAAGCAGGGGATAAAAGTTAGAGAATGCATCTCAGTTCCCAAAGATGAACAAGCCTGCAGCCTAAAGGAAGGAGGCAAATGGACATTAACTTGGTTATAGGGACAAGACTTTTCCTTTCTTTACCCAAACAAAAGAAGGAAGCACCAGTCAAACATCTATAAGGGGAAAAATCCAATATCAGAGAAGGGAGGACTTACTGGATCAGTGGCAACAGCTGAGCAGCGTTGTACCAGCCCTTCAAATGTAGCCTTCAAAGCCTGGTGCTCAGGGGGCAGCTCCTTCCTCTCAATGCTTTCCCTAGGTAGCTGGTGATACTGACAGAAAAAAAATGCAGCTGAATGAATGCAACAGGAGCATGAAAGGCTGGAGCAGGTAGATTCCCCTCTTCAAACAAGAGAACAGAAAGAATTCCACCCCTTCACAAACCTAGAGAATATCTGGAAGCACAGAGTTAGGTTATCTTCAGACTGTGATACAGTTCCCAGCCTCTCTGGATTCTCAACTCCCAGCAGGCTGACAGCCTGCCTGGTCTCCCTCGCTCTCTCCCACCCATACCCAGGTGTCATTTTTCCAACCTGGCAATTCCTCTAATGCTCAGCAGAGATGCCTTGTAGGGGCTAGGGAGCAGCATAAGCCCTCTGCAGCTGCCAAGTAGTAAGAACCTCAAAAGCTGAGCTGTTTTTCTACTTGACAGGATGCTGGTGGCTGGGGAATGCCCCACTTTCCCTGGTACCTGTAGGCTGCCTTCCTTGGGTGCTCCTGGGGGTGACTGGCCAGATTCTTGCAACCTGGATAGCTGAGGATGGATCCCTTGGGTTTCAGCAGGCACGCCCATTACTGGAGCTGTGATGGGGGCCAGAGGAGTAAATTTCTCAGGCAACTGTCAGCAAAGAAAGAAAAAAAAAAATCAAGAAAACCAAGTCGAAGGAAGAAGGGCTGGTTGCTTCTCCACAGAAAAATTCAACATCCTTTCTAACTTGAAGAGTCTCCAGTTCTCAAGATGATGAAAGAACATATCCCTGTTCTTTCAGCCCCTGACTCAGAGAATAGGGCCCTTCCTCTTCCATCCTAGATGAACAGTCAAAGCGACAGCAAGAAAACCCTTCTGGAATTGCTCAATCAAACAGATCCGTTACTCCTGAGAGCACTGGTCCTCAGAAAGCCGCTTGGTCTCTGCAACGGCACGAGTCCTGAATGTAGAGATTAGCAGCAGTAAAGTGTCCAACTGAGCAAGTATTGGGGAAAATCCCACGACATGGGGGGAGATTCCTCTTGCAAACACTTCATCATGCCCCTGCTAAGCCAGAGAGTCATGACAGATTCTCTCCAACAGGGCTAGATCAAAAGGAGATGGCTTTAACAAGAGGCTAATCCTGTTGTAGTGAGCACAGCCTGAAGCAGGTTCCCAGCTATGCTGCCAGAAAAAAAGGGCGAGAAGTCTGTTCCAAGCTAAAGAAGAGGGGTGGGGGGTGGGAAGGATGCCAAAGATGCTTCTCATCACACCTGCCAGCAAGCACCAGTGATAGAAACAGGGTACTGAGAGCATTTGTTGCAGAAGAGCTCAGCTCACAGGCCCTCCAGTGCAATCACGACAAGGCAGAGAGCTGCAGGACCAGCACAGCAGGCAGCTCACAGCTACACCTGTTCCAGCTTCTCAGCACAAGTGCCTTATCATTTGGTATCAGCATCTGAGGAGAATCACTGTTGTGAGGGAAAATGCTGCCCCTAGCTGTCAGGTGTGAAGAGAATGTGACCTCCTCAGCCGCTATCAAAAAAATTGTGTAGGCAAGGGCATAAGATTAAATCTGTATTTTTAACAACAAATTATTGTAGGCAGCCTGGGAAGTACTGACAGAGGATGCAACACTAGAGCTGATAACCATATTACAAAACAGCCACCCTGCAGAACAGCATGTGACTTTGGATGGCAAAGAGTCAAGATTGCTTGGACTCTATTCCTAGCCATGAAGGCAGTGCAGACCTAGACAGAGCAACAGGGATAGAGACCTGTGGAGTTTGACAGCAAGCATTTATAGGAATGTATCTGTCACATGGAACTCCCTGGCTAAAAGACAACCAACACATACTGTAGCTGAAAACTTACCTTTTTCTTTTGAAGGCCTCCTCTTCCAGTAGAGGGATCACTCCAAGATTCCTGAGCTGCCAGGACAGAGGACAAGACACAAACCTCAGACTGTGAGAAGCTGGCTGCAGCAACAATTCATGCACAATTTAGAACTTCCTTCAGGAGATGGCCCTTTGGCTCCAATTCCCTTGTCATTGCACTTTTAGACTTTTTCAGCTGAGGAATTTCAAACCCAGCTCACAGGCCCATGAGATGCTCTTGCTTCCCCTTCCCATTCTTAATTTCATTCTTAGGATCCTAGTGTGTGCATAGCCTTAATGAGGTGATGTCTGATCAGACTGAACTGGCACATACCCACTCCCACACAGGAAACTTTTTTTCTAACTACCTGAAGCTTTCTGGATTCTGTATAAGCTGCAGAAGTCAGCCTCAGAGTCAGGCCTGAACCTTGGTGGGGACCTGCTAAGTGTGCGCCTCACATTTCAGGAAGTTCTTGGGGTTCCCCAGAGAATATGGCACTGTGGTAGCACAGCAAGAGCCATGCTACAGGTGAGAGGGCTTCTCACCAGTACTCACAGGAATGCTCATGGTGGCAGTTCAAAGCAATACAGGCTGTTCTGATAAAGGCAGAATGATTTAGGGGTGGGTTCCCTTCCAAAATCACGTTCAGAACCAAAGCTTAGCAAAATTTGCTGACTGCCAAATAGAAGGGAATAGACTTAACCAGTAAATGCTTTGGGAGCAGAAGGGTGTCTCAGCAGATGCTTCTGCGGTACTCTAACCTCACTCCAGGTAATTTAAAATCCATCAGACAACATGACATCAAAAGACTTGCATCCACTCTTTGTTCTGCAAAGGTCAAATTGCAACTACCTTGTCTGCTGCTGTCCTGTAAAGGTACCTGCATCTTTAGACAAAACCCCAGTATTAATAACCTCAAGCCCATGAGACAGGAATAATCTGTGAGAAAACAGAGGAATTCTAAGGGGGCAATATCAGAATTGCTGGAGCTCAGAGCCACACTTAATGAGCTACTGATCCTGAACTGAGCTTTAAAAATCGCAGGGGAAAGATGCAAAAGGTGCTTCATTACTTTAATTACCTTTATTATTAAAATCCTGGCAGCCTCTTTTTGCCCTCCTTTTTCCCATGATTTCAAGACTTGCTCTCTGATGAGTTTGGATCAGAAGTTTAATTAAGTTGGCACCTATTTCTAGCTTGGGGATTCTGTGCCCTAGAACTCTGCTGGCCCCCACAGAGTCTGTGGCCCAGCAGTCCTTGGCACTATTCCAACCCAGTGGCACTCTGTATCCTCACTGGAAACAGCTATTTAAATTATACCCTTTAAGCCAGGCATTTAATCATCAGACATGAGAGACAACAGACCCTGGTGCATTTTGCTGGGGTGAAATACTATCTTCCCTACGCTACTTGTGAAATAGAATTTCTCACCATCCCTGAAAGGAGTGCCCCATGTCAGCAGTCTCCAGCAATGCCTGTCCTAGAAAAAACAAGACCATCAGAGGCTGGAATCAGGGATTATCCTGGCCAGCAAGGAGATGAGCCAACATGTTGCTGTCTTTCTCCCTGTCCCTGACACTCTCAGGAACTTGGGATTTCTGCAGGTGGAGGTGTCTGTTCATTGTGTTAGTAATAATGTTCATGAGCTGTAGATACTATGTTCAGGAATGTCCAGAGCAAACAATTTTGGCCAGTCAGATTGAGTGATTTTACAGTCCCTTTTCAGATTAAGAGAAATACAAATCAAAACCAGAACAATAATAGCAGGCAAGAAAGCACTCTCAAGGAAGCCAGTTTGCACTGCTGAACCAAGCATGCCATACGCTGCCATTAAAACCAGGGGCAAATGCTACCACGGAGAAGGGAATTTCTCAGTAGTGAATTCCTGAAGGGCATCTTCAGCCTAAAGAAGTGCTTGAAATCATCTTCCCTTAACACGGAGAAACGGAGGTATTTTGTTTCTCTGCTGAAGGGACACCTCCTTCTCTGGAGTCCCACTCCATGCAGTCAGACTGCTTGGGGATCTAAGTGCCTGCAAGTACTTGGATTTCCTAAATGAAGCTGTGATATTTGTGCCTGGTAGATAGATGGTCCTGCCAAAGAGCAGCAATCAGAACAGTGACAGCCCACAAAGACATTGAGCCTTACCCCACTGACAGTGTAGATTAGAATATGACTACCTTCCAACACCAATAAATACCAAGGAGAGAAATCAGTACAAAGTATCAGTCAGAAAACCCCTTGGGTCCAAATTTTCCCCCACAGTCAAAGTAAGATTCAAAGCCAAACCTCACTCTTTAACTAAAGCCAATAGGGATTTCCAGTTCCCCTTGGAAGAGAGCCCCCAAATTCTGCTTGGGAAGCTCTACTCCACCACTGCTTCTACTGGGACTCCACCTCATCCAAACCACAGGAGGAAAGCACAAGCAAAACCATGCACAAGGCTGGGAGAGTAACAGGGAAAGATGAATTACAACCACTGGCCTGTTCCTCACCTAGAGAACCAAGACAGGAAAACTGTCTGCTTCCCTATCCTGCTGGCCCAGCAACTGCTTGAAAAGACAGAAACTGAAAAAGGTCTAATACCTCCAGAACTGGAGGGAAATAGAGAAGGAAGAAGCAGGAGACATTATTTTCTGTATCCAACCTCATGAGTGATAGCATAGAACTTTTATTTCACTTCCAATATCCCCAGCTGTCACTTACTAGTCCTCAGGACAGGTATGTTCCCTACCCCACCTGGACAGCTCCCCAGGCATGCAAGGGAACAACAAACAGCAGTGAGCATGCACACATGCACACACATCAAAACATGCATTTCACTGGAAGCAGCAACATTGCCTGCCCCACAGGTCTGGAGGTTTCTCTGGGTACTACCTGCATGATCCGTGTGGGGATCTAGCCAAGGGAAGAAACCTGAAAATCAAGGCAGGGTGGAAAAGGCATAATCACCAACAGCTTTAATTCAGTGAGTAATTTCACTGGAGTACTATGCCAAAAAGCTTTTCAGGAAGGAATCTGTCCAGCTGTAGCTTAGAGCCTTTGGTGTGTAGTCCCCACAGACTTCACACAGTGGGATTTGCTATCCTTGGATAAACACAGGTCAGCAAAGAATTTCAGGTGAAGGCAAACATCATAGCCTCAGATCCTTCACTCTCAGCATACATGGGGCTTGGAGAAGCATCTGCTCAAAAATCTATGGATTGTCAGCCTTGTTGTTAGGGATCTCCACAGCCTGGTTAAGCCTGTCCCTTGAGACAGCAAACAGAGAATTAATAAACACCAGATATTCTGGGAAATAGAAGGAATGCCCATGAATGGGGAACTAGGTCCAACAACACTCTTTCTATTCATCATGCTAGCAAGGACTTCACACAATAGACTGGATTCAAACTATAGACCCAGAGGGGTCTAAAACACTGCAGAGAGGAATCCGGAAGTGATTCCCAGACAAGTACTTTATGACAACAGGAAGAAAATGGTAGCCCTAGAGCACAGCAGACAGAGGAATTTAGTCCTGAGGCTAAATAAGGAGTATCTCATGGACAGGGAAGCTCTCCCACCATTTCAAATACGCTTCTCATGTAAGTTGCATGAGCAAGGGTGAGATGAGCAAACCTTCCATCAGGCATTCCATGGGAACCATGACCCTTTCCATCACAGCAGATGCCTTTGGAGTAGATGACTATTCAGGGTGCACTGAGGACCTGAAGAGACATCACCTTGCAACCACAACCTGGGAGACAGAACAACTGAGCAGGCTGAAAGAAACTGTCAGCATTGTTGTGTTCCACCACCACAGCAAGACTCAGCACTCTCTGCCTTTAAGGTCTGCCTCAACACCACATCCACTCTTTATGGAGACAGACCAGACCTCAGAAGATCCATGTCCATTACACACTGCAAACCCCACCTGGGCTTGTCCTGGGCACACAAGTCACACAAGCAGTACTTACCTGTGGGAGGAGGAGGAATGGCTGCTGGCAGTGGTTTAGTAGATGGAGCTCCGGGACCTCCCTGAGGATAACCCATGTTCATGGGGCAGTTGAAAGGTGCTGAAGAGAAGTCTAGAGGAGACTGGCTTGCCACAGGGAGAGGACAGGCTGCAGGAAGCTGAGATGATGGGGCTGAGGCTGGAGTGAAGAGGGCAGGTCTGGGTGGTGGAACACCAGGAGGTGTCATGGGCATCAACTGTCCTGGCAGAGAGGGCTGACTGGAGAAAGGAGCAGGACCAACAGGTCTGACTCCCACCGGTCCAAATGGCTGAGACTGTGACACAGCTACAGACAACAAAGGGAGTGTATCAGCATCACTTGTTTCATGTGCCAACTTCTCATGACACTATCCTTCTTGGTAATAAGCCTTCCCTTCTTCAAGCCATATCCTTTAATATTCCTGCCCCCCTAGCCCTGGCTACATCAGTGAAACTGCCACCAAGCCAGCTGTGGCTTTTCCACCCCTATCAGCACACATGCAGCAACAGTTACTACAACTAAATCTGTCAGAAGCACTGAGAAGCCTCTTAGACAGCTGACTTGTTCTTCCTCAGTACAATAGGCCTGTGAGTAAAAAACTAGAGTGGCCACCCACATTGAAGGCTTTAGTCTCAGAAAACCTAGAAATAGACACAACTATCAGACAATGCTTACCTGGCCCTGAGACAGTTGCTGGATTCAAGCCCAAGTTGTACTGTGGGTATGGGTATGTGTCTCTGGAATAGACACTTGTTTGTGGACCTGTGCTGGCCTGGGAAGGGGCAACGTGGTGAGGTGTCACAGGCATTGCTGGCACTGGCTGAGGTGTGAAGAGGGAAGGCACTGAAGGCTGAGATGGTGCTGAAGGGGCAAATGATGATGGATAGTTGGGCTGCAATCAAAAAACAAAGAACTTGCAAATGGCCAACAGAGTCATATGCATACACAATACTAGCAGATGCAATTTCTATCTCTGTAACTTCTCAGGCAACAGAAGCTGCTGCTGTTTTTGGTGCCCTGGATGCACTCAATCAAAGGCCTTTCCCACCACGTAACTTGCTCAATATGATGAGCACCACACTCTTTCAGAGTATTCTCCAGCTCTCAAAAGGATTAGTCCTCAGGAGCAAGTTCCCATATAATGACTTCCTGGAAGCACAACCAGGAGGAAATAATGAAGGAACAATAATGGAATAATAGAGATTGGAAGCAAAACTTTTTAAACAGTCTTCTTGTGCAAGAACTGAGATGAAGCTGTGAAGCCGTACTACACTAATTCTACTAAGATATCACGGTAAAATGAGCATAGCAAATTGACCCCAGCCCCTTTCACCCTAAGATTTGAGATCTCAGTGGATCACTACACTTGTAACATTCTCCTCCAGGATCTACATGTAGGACAGGGCTTTGTGAAAAGACGGCAGGCCACTGACTTTTGGATTGCCACAGAGTTCGTGTTTGCTCCAGTGAAGGACATCAATGAGGAGTTCCTCAGTGTCTGAAGTTTATGTCATCTCATATTACTTCTTATGCCTTCCACAACCCAGTAGCCTTCCTCCCTCTTCCCAAGCCATGAACACCTGTGTTTAGGGCCTACCTTTTCTGGATGTCTGGGACCTACTTTATGGGCTGCTCCTTCAAGGATGGAACCACTCTTGGCTGCTGTGGGTTTGATGACCCCTACATTGACACGAGCGTAGGGAAAAGGGGGTGGCTGCTGATCACCCACACTCTCTCCTTGAGCATGAAAGAGCCGGTCTCGGAGCTGTTCAATCAGGAGCTGAAACAAACTATGCTTTAGAAGAAGCACTTTGAGAGCCCCAGATGGAAAATGCTGGGGAGGCATTTAAAGCAGACCCTGACCTATAGCACTATGAATCAAACTGCAAAACTAACCATGTTCCCAACAGCCACCAGGAAAAAAATCACAACAAATGGTAAATGACAATCTGGGACATCACCTGCCATACTATCAGGCAGATGAAGTCTCCCTAATCCTTCCCCCAGTCTTTATAGTATTCCCTCCCCAATCCCTACCCACATTTAGGCACTAGATAGATTTATTTCAAACTGCCAGGTGACCTCCTCATTCCCATCCTCTACAAGCTAGTTTCAAGAAGAGAGGCAGCTTCCCTGGCAAGCTGCTTCCCAATGTTGTTCTCCATCAACCATTTTACAGTTCTATAACTCTTTCCTTTTCCTTGAATCAAAGGCACTACAAAGAAAATGCAAATGAAGACAAAACCCATATCCTGGAATACCTTCCCCTCTCACCCTCTATTCTCAAGTTAGCATAACTAAGGTGAAACTTTAGGTCCTGATGCATGACAAAACCCCAGCTTTCTCTCATACAATCTCCCCCCCATACTTCTCTTTCCCACAACAGCTTGCTGCTCACTCACCTCTTTAGAGCTGCTGGGTAAGTAATTCATTGCAGCTGCCAAGCATCCTTGTGATGCCAGGAGATTGGCATACTGGGTGATTCGTTCTGCCAAGACAGGGCCTGGTGCTGGTCCTGCAGTGCCTCGGAGCATCTCAATGGACCTGCTCAGCACCATCACCTTCTCTATAAGATCCTGAATAATACAGGGGGAAGGAAGAAATCAGACTACTCAGAATCTGACTGGTTTTACTGGTCTATCTCATGCTGAGACAATACCAGATAGCTCTTCCCACTTTCAGTTGACATCAGGGCCAATGTGGACAGAAGTTACTCCCCTCTGCACCAAATACTATCACTGATGACCATTTCCTCAGATGCACATGGAGAAAAAGAGGAACCAGGAAGCAAATCCTGACATTGCTACTTTAATAGTAAGGGAAAAAAAATAGTGAATTTCTCTTGGTATGGTTTTAAGCCTTCCTCTTCCAAGTTGATCGCCTGTAACAATAGAAGCTTCCTAGTACCTGTAGGGCAAGTGGTGATGAAGTCTCATGGTTTTTTACCCAGCATTCCACCAGCCTCTCCACATTGCCTGATGAGATATAGCAGAGGCAGGCATCATTGGACAGGGCTGCATCTCCCTCTGACTCCAGGCGGGCACCCAGCATGTCTAGAGAGAAGAGATGCAGCCAACATTTAACACACGCCCCTTTGGAAGAGCTCATTAACCCCAGTGCTTTGAATCTGCACCTAATTAGAATCATAGAATCATTTAGATCAGGAAAGAACATGAAGATTGAGTCTAACTATAAACCTAGCATTGCCAAGTCCCACTAAACCAAGATTTTAAGTGCCACATATACTTGTTTTATAAATAACTCCAGGGATGGTGACTCCACCAGTTCCCTGGGCAGCCTGTCCCAATGCTTGAGAACCTGTTGAGTATAGGTGGTTTTCCTAATGCCCAGTTTAAACTTCCCCTGGTGCAACTTGAGGCTGTTTCTTCCTCTCCTATCATTGCTATTTTGGAGAAGTACAACCTCCTTTTGGGTGGTTGTAGAGAGCAGTAAGGTCACTCCAATCCTCCTTTTCTCCATGCTAAACAACCCCAGTTCTCTCAGCTGCTCCTCATAAGACTTGGGATCTAGACCCTTCACTAGCTCCAATGCATAACTGTTGGATAACAGAGAAATGGGAAGGAAACCCAAAGACAACCTGAAAAAAACCTACTTTTGCACATCTGCCAATTTTTATGTCTGCCCAAACACATAAAAGAAAGAAACGACAGATTAATTCAGTGAAAAAATCCAACACTTTTTTTTTTAATTTCCAAAAGAGGTGTGGGAATTTCCAGGCAATAGTAGGGTGCTGAAACCTGTTTTAGGTGGAATGAAGCTCCACTGGACCTTTTATTGTAAATTAAATACCCTTCTCTATGGAATAAAAATCACCCTCTTCATGTCTCAGCCAAAGGATAGCAGCTATCCTGGTTTTTTTTCCATGCTACTTCTAGAGGTCACAGGAAATACCCACATACACAACTTTACACCATGATTCTCAGCTACAGTGTGCACCTATCACTCTCCTAACTCAACACACCACACTTATTTAAGTTCCAGGTAGCTGTAATGAGTAAGAAGTGCTTCCTTTTCTTAACTCTATCCACTTCTTTCTGTAAGCAGTCCAGAGGTACCCTCTGCAAGGGAAATTGTATCAAAACATAGTGCACTGCATACCACAGAGCTGAGTGTAGTCTTCGTGCTTTGAGTATGTTAACAAGATGGCCAGTGCCTCCTTCCAGCTCTGTAGATCACAAGTGCAAACAATATCTTGCCACTTCTGCTGCACAATGGAGGAAAGCAGCTGTAAGGGAAGCAGAAGGCCTGTCACTCACTGAAGAAAAAGATAAGCTGACAGTCTAAGTAACAGCTCACTTTGAAACACGCTTTCCACCATGCAGAGACTACTACACTCACTGTATATTAAGGTCCAACAATCTCAGCATCCCTACCTTAACAGTAATTGGAACCTGATGCCTCTAAGAAAAGTAAAAAAGCCCAACAAAGCACTTTAAAGAATATGGAAACAGCCACACTAGACAAGATTAAAGATCTAACACATATCTTGTTTCAGAGCAGCTGGTATCAATGACTGGAAGCACAGTGTTAAGATATCCAAACCTCTGTTACACTTCCCCATTTGTAAATTAATAAGCTAGGAACTTCCTAGTTGAGCTGTTAAGGGGCAGTATGCACCACAGGTTACAAGCATGAGAGGCTGAGACAGAAACCATTACCAAAAAAAAAGGAATAGAGAACACAGACATACTATGTAAAATTACCATAAAACTACCAAGATATTAGCATAAATGCAATAGGAGATGAAGAGATTCTGCTGACATTCTACTTCCTTCATTGAAGAGAAAGCATTTCCACATATATTCAGAGAAACATTTGGCAAGCCAGTGCACACCTTCCCCTGCTCAGTGTGTACACAAAACCATCACTCACCACGGAGAGATTTGTTTTCCGCTTGGCAAAGTAGCGCTTCTGGGTTTCCTTCAGGAGGTTATCTCCACCAGCTATGGCTAAGATGATGGCATCAGCAAAGCGTTCTGCTCGCATGCACAGCTCCACTGCACCCTCAAAATTCCCCAACAAAAGGGCTTGGCTGATGAGCCCATCTGTATCTACAGAGGTGAGAAGCAGAGTCAACCCAAGGAGTCATCACTCAGATGCATTGATGGTGCTTGTCTTAAAGAGCAGGCAGTAAAAAGCAGTAACAGCTAAAAGCCCACCTAAAAGAAAATTTGGAAACTCAAAAAAACCCACTGAATTGACTCTAGGTCTTCCATCATCTAGAAGAATCTTCTAAATTTTTAATGGGTCTCTCATCTGGAAGAAGTATTTCTATGTTCAATGTGATATGCTGCGTAACACTTGAATGGGTCATATGTTTTAAAAGTATCCATCTGCTGGTGTGAACTAGATTCTTCCTGGTCTATCTGAATTTTCTGGTTTTCCCTCCTCTCCCCTTTTCCTAAGAGGGCAGAAACACTCTTTATGTAACATACCTTCTGTGACAGGAATCTCCAATGTGCTCATATTCTGTGGGATGAGGTTATCAAAAAAGGCTGAAGAGGAAGAAACAGCAGCTACATCATCGCTGGAATTCATCAAAAGCTGTGCAAAAAGTGCAAGAGCTTATTTAATTCACTGCACACACATATTCTACTGAAAACAGTTTAGTGGATTACAGGGTGGGATGGGGCTGCTCTCCATTTGGTTGTGCATGCTCATATAAATCTAATTTCAATTTGGAAACTCCTGTCACTGTGCAATCAATCTGCACAGTTTCACAAGGGAAGCAGCAAGAGCAGTGCTGCAATTGGCAAAGCTTAGGAGATTGATGGTGCAAGACATGCAATGCCAACAGCACTGCTGGGCAGCATTCATCAACTCAAGTGTCAGCCCTTGAGCAAGCTGAACTATTTTGGATGGAACAGAGATAAGAACAACAAGTAAAATCTGTAAATAACAGGTTGGATCACAGCCATGTGTGGTGCTTTACTGAAATGCAGGACACAATTGCTACTCCTAGAATATCTCAGCCAGTGTTTGAGGCTTGTGAAGGTGATTACTAATCAGAGGATATAAGTTTTAGATACCTCAGAGGAGAAAAGTTTACAGTGAACCAGGCCTTGGAAGGCATCTGAAGATGGACATCTCAAAATTATGCGAAAATACATTTCAGAGGATAGAGGTGAAAAAGAAAGAAATACCACAGCAGAAGCTTCACAGAGGAAATCCAGAACAGTAGCCTCAAGTTAAGCTGGGGTGAGGCTAATTCTACCACTGAAGAAATCAACACAGGTGAAGCAAACCTTCTTGCAGGAATAATAGCCAGGAGTCCTTCATTGCTCACTGGTTAGTTTTAAAGCCAGAAGGGAAAGTTATTATCATTTAGTCTGACCCTGTGAGGGTTTGATAGGCCTGTGAACTGCCCTCTGCAATGCCAGCATTGAGCCCAACAAGCTGTGGTTGGAATTAGGCCTTCCAGTTCATTCTGCCCTCCTCTGCTCTCCCAAGCTGGCAAGATGTACAGGACATACCTGATCTGGTGCAGCATTTGTATCACCTGCCTCAGGAAGGGGCTGTTTATCTGGGATCCCATTACTCAAACATGAGGCAATCTAGAAAAGTAACAGACACACACAGAGTAAAGCAAAGTAAGCACCTGGACAGCAAAACTACCAAGAGACTGGCAAGCCCCAGACACAATTCCCCCAACTCTTTCACCTGTTTGAATACTTCCACCTCACCCTATTCCTGGCTGGCTGTCTATCAGTGACTATTTATCCTTTTCAGAGCATTATCCATCAGTGCTATGCCAGACTGTCTCCACCTGTCACCTTCTTCCTGTTTGAAGAATCCCCTGAGACGCAGAGAGCTGAATGCTAAAAGAAGCTCTCACAACTGCACAGTTGTTGAACCATCCCCAGTGCACCAACAACTGAAACCAAGATAACTGGGCTCAAGATCCCTTTGGCCGCACCCTTACAAGTGCTGCATTTGCTTTTTAGTGGGGTATACTTCATGTGACTCCCAGCTGAAATTTCACACACTTTGGTCATTTGTGTGTTGTGAGATCACTTGCTCAGTTCCAGTAGGACCCCACAACCCTCCTGCAGCAGCTTTAGTCCTGTAAAGGTTTCTATTTATTGGAAATACCCCTTACCTTTTTTTGCAGATCCTCTTTACTGTAGCCCAGAAGCTTGAGAAGTTTAGTCCTGGACTCTTGCTCCAAATTCACCTGAGTCCCAATGGATATTAAAAAGACAAAAAATATGTAATATCATAGACATCTACACACTGATAATAGCTGCTTCTGGCAGCAGCAAAGTTCAGAGCTCAGTTTATAGATAAAGAATTGAACTATGAAAAGTCCACCTAATAACTATTGTGTAAAGATGTATGGAATTTAAGTTATAATCATGATAAAAGGGCAAAACTCAAGTTTGCCACAGTTACAACTGAGGTATAACTGTGTATCAAGATCACAACTGTATACATACCTAGTGTACTTGGTCATTAATTTTCTGGATAATCTAGGAATTGCCAAGTTAATCTCTTCACAAAGAAAACTGACTGATTTGAATCTGGATGAAACTGAAACAAGGTGGTTGCCTGAACTGCTAGCTGGTGGAATTGCTAGCTAATTCACAAGAATTAGTTAACTGTTACAGAAGCTCCCTGGCTGAGGATATCAGACACTCCCAAAAATTCCCACAGGCTGCACATAGCCTAATTGACAGGCACTATTTATATGCTTTAATGCATGATTTACATTCTGCAATGAGAATCTGTCCGTCTCAGTTAACTCCCGTGCTGCTTCTTCTACACAAATGATCAAACTTACATGTGTAAAATACTTGTAAGCAGTCAATTTCAGAAACTGTTCCTGCAGAAGCAGGAATGGTGCTGCAGGACACTTTTGTACAGAACCCTAGTTTGTAGTTTAAGACAATCAATTGTAATATATCCTTTATGTGCTGGAGTGGTCTCTCAGGACCACACACCAGATGGATTATAAAAAGTGACTCAAAATGACAGTTTGATGTGTCTCATTTAATGCAACTGAAGACATTGTTGCAATGGAGACCACTTTCATCACCTAGATTAACAGCTGGCCATCCTGTTCAAGATTCCTCACACAAATATAATACTGTGGCAAATATCTCAATATTTTGCCCTTCACACAGTCTGCTACAAGTGTCTGTAAACCACTGCCAAGACTAAGCCCTGCCTCTTCAGAAGGATGACCTCTTCCTATTACCAAACTCTCATGCTACCAAATTGTCCACAAACGCTAGTCAGTCCTCATGCCACCACAGCTCTCTCCTTTGTTCTGGGGTATCTCATTGTCCATTTGGACTTCACCTTGAAAAATAACAATGTACAGCTCCACAGGCTGCAGGCAGATAGAGCTTGGCAATGTGTTGAGTTGAAAAGATCCTGTTTCAGGAAGCCCAAACAAGTCCACTGAAAAGACCATTCCTAATGAAAACCAAGATAACCTCCAAGACCTCAACTTTCTGTAGAAAAATAAGAAGTATATTCATTCAATTCCATTTTATATTTTAAAGAACAGGAATATAAAGGGCTAGAGAGGACCATATTCCACCCCAGGACCACAGAAGAACTGACCTCTGTATTTCACCACAGCCTTCCTACCTTCAAGAAGTTCCAGAGGTTCTCATCAAATGGCAACTTGGCTGTCTGGATCTTGCCCTGGCAGTAATCAAGGAGGTTCCCTGACTGCAAGGCCATCTGCAGTTCTTTGGATCGGAGTAAAAATTCAGTTTCAGTAGTGACTTGACTGATGAATACCTGGTGTGGATAAGTCTGCTGCATTTGCTGTCCAGGAGCTTTGGTTAGACCAAAGGTAATCAGTTTTCCTCCAAACTGAGAATGACAGAGGAAGACACAGTAAGTATTCTTATAAACAAAGGTGAAAGCTACTCAGTTCTTCATTTAGCAAGACAGACCCAAGCTCCAGCAGCAATCACAAGGAACCCAAGAATTTAGTGTGCATGGATGGTATGAGCACTGAGGGAGCTCTCATTACTAGCCCTTCAGCTGAACTGAACACTGATAAACTTGACACTTGTGCATATCCGATCAGCCTAGCCAATTGCAAGTGCCAGAGAGGCACAGAGGAAAAAGTACCCTTGAACAGAACTGTTAGTTCTTTTGTTACATGGAGAGGCAGACTGCCATGATAAAAACTATCAGGTGAAGAACAGGCACTACACAGACAAAGAACAAGTCAAGCAACAGGCTAAAAGACTAATTCAGCCATCCAATTTAGGAGGACAGATGTGAGGAAAATTAAATGCCTGGATAGGAAAGAGACAGAGGAGAATGGGAATGCATGCCAGCCTGCAAGGACAGCTTTTACAAATTTTTCTTAGATTATATTGACTTCTACTTATAATCTCCCATTCTCTGCTACAGGACTGTCTTGTTGAAAATATATCTGAATATTGAGAGTAAACAAACTTCACTTCATGGGACACTACAATGCACCTTAAACAGGCATTAAGACAAATAACAACAGGTTCCTCCAGTCAAAGCAAAGGATTGTGTCACAAGACAACACATCTATTGCATTTTCAGCTAAGGATGCTCCATTCACTTACTGCAAATGAAACCCCCACAGGCCTGCGAATCCACTTGGGTGGTTTTTTTAATGGTGGAATCAAGGTGGTCTGAGTTACTTGCTCTGGCACCTGCAGAGGAGGAAGGCTCTGTCCTGTGCCAAAGGGATCCAGGTTGTTGAAGGAGGAAGAGATCTAGAATCAGATGGAAATAGGAAGAAAATGTAATTCAATTCCTCTCTGTATGGAGTAAGCATGAAAAATGAAGCAAGTACAGCACCTCTTTCTGGAATACCACTGAGTCCCTATACAAGAGAAATGGCATTCCAAAACAGTTCCAGCAATCATTTCTCAAGGAAGTTTTACCCTAAGAGATTTTCAAGTAGTTTTCCCTTAGCAAGATGCAAATTTCCTAATAAAGCACTGCTAGCCCTAGCACACAGCTCAAACAGAGGAGTTGCAAAACTACTTGTTTTTTGCAAGACAATGACAACATATGGTCAAAAGTTGTCCAACTTATTTCTTGTTTTTCCCACAGAGGAATTCTGACTCCCTTTTTGTTGCTGGAATCTTTCAGTTGGGTTAGTTTCAAGGACTGTCTCAAGCTTTTTTGGCTTCAATGAGACTGAAGAAATAAAACTTTCTTGTCTAGACAAGACAGTGACAAAAGTGGCCCCTGAGCCAGATTTCTTACATTTAGGGAGTCAGTGAACATACATACAATGTTGTTCACAAGCACTTTTCATTTTTAACATTGTTCACATAGATTTGTTGTTTGCTAAAGATAATCCTGTTCAAGTTTGGACCGTAGGGAACAGCTTTATAACTCAGCTAACCAGCATGCCCAAAAGGAAGCAACATCAGGCTGATCAAGCTAAGGCTGCCAAATCTTAGAATCACAAGCAATATTTTGTCTTTCTTCAGAGGAAACCAATTCCAAAGAAAGAATAGTTCTTGAGGAACAGCTTATATCCAAGAGACAAAACACCCTAAACCTTAAAGAAATAAATATACATAACCAGGTCTGCAATAGAGTTTCTGTCCTAAGACTGTTGAATTCATAAGAGAAAGACCTCTTGGTCACAAACTCCCTGTCACCATAACTGTTATTATCTCCTGCTTGTGCTCTTACTTGATATTCAATTTATTCAGGAATTATTCAACACTACTGTTCCCCAATTTTGAACAGTGGAAGTGTGATGCATACACATGAAGAATGCAGAGAAAGAAAATTCTCCATGGGTTAAATAAATCCTTAATCTCCCGCAGCTGTTGCTTGATAAAGTATTTTCTGTCTCTTGCAAATCCTATGAAACTGAACTCAGTCAGCTGTAAATGACTATATAAATAACACTTAAGCCAGTTCATACGTATTCTCTTAAAACCTGTATTGTAAGGTATTTGTTGGCTGGGACAGAGGGAGGGAATTAAAAGACTAGACACCAGATTAAAATTAAAATTTTAGACAGTAGTGACATTTAATCTGTTCAGAATTTGCTCATCTATTCATTGGCTAAGTAATGGGTTTCAGTATCAAAAATATTAACACGCTCAAAGTTGTAGTCAAAAGACTTGAGGAAAATTGATAATAGTGCTTTATAAGCCACTTTATAAAATTACCTTCTAAACTAATGAAGAATAACATATCCTATTAATTAGTATCAATGTATTTAATGTTAACCTAATAACAAGAAAAGCTTGTGTACTGCTTTATTTTTAGGCTAATAGTAATAACAATAAAATATATCTTAACATCACAACTGCGCTCGCTCTCGGTTTTCTTTACACACCTTGTCAGAGGCAATGTGGTCTCTCTTTGGGATCTGGTGGGATTATTAAACCCTCATACAGGCAGCTTCTGGTTCCCACACCATACAGCCATAGGTCCAGGTGTGTGGGAAAGATTGTATTGCTTCAAAGTGACCCTGTTACACACGTGTGCTTCCAGCACTCTGAGAAGTCATGAGAGAAACTGCCAGTCTGTCAAGGTCTAACACGGTCACAGGACTTTACCTTGTCAGCCTGTGTCTTCTGCTGAGCTTCTAAGTTCCCACCCATAACAGAATAAACGTTGATCCACCCATCAAAAGTGGCAGCAGAGAAGACTGAAGGATTCCTAGGACACCACTGGACATCAAAGCACCACTGACTCCGAATGGGCAACTCATACACCACCTATCACAGAAAGAGAGAAGATGGAAGCACAACACAAATAGCCTCCTGCTTTCCCCAAATTACTTGCCCACAGCAAGCCTGTCACTTTATTTACATGTCATCATTGCATACAAATCTCTTATTTTTGCTTCTTGAAGGGTGCATTTGCAACCAAATTATAGCACCTCGAGTCCAAACAGCTGAAAGTCACAGAAAACTCACATTAAACTGGATTCTGACTGTAGAATAAAATCCAAAATTGAGAAGTCACTTTTGCTCTGCTTCCTGAGTACTACTTCATCAGAGTATTATAGCATTGTCACATTTGCTGTTAACTGAGGGAGAGACACCAGAAAACAACACAATAAAACCAGAAGTCAAGAGGCAAGAATGTGTCATGAGCAAGAACACAAACAGAAAGAATAGTGTGGAGTAACAAATGTGACAAGGAAAATAAAGAGCCTAAAGAAAAAAAAATAGAATAAGAAGAGAGGAAGGTAATAGCTGCACATGAACTATGAAGGGCATTGCAGCCAACAAGTTTATGGCTCAGCATTCAAAAAGCCAAAGTTCAATTCACAGACTTCCTGCCTGATGTTGGGCAACTCACTAACACAGCCTTGACTTTAAACCTCCCATTTGTAAAATGAACATATTTCTTCTATGGTTTACAGAAACAAAGTATAGACAATCACAGCTTCATCTTCTGTGGGAACATGATCTGTGTTTTCTGTTCGAGATAGAAGCAAATTAATAATTTGCTTATATTAAAATCTAGATTGCCAAACAGAAAAACTAACAAACAAATCCCAAGAAACCAAACATCCCCCAAACCCAAAGAAACCAATACTTCCTTCAAACTTACGAGATCAGCCATTCTGTATAACTGTATTAATTCTTAATACTGCAAAACTTCCCAACCTTTTTACTTGAAAATTTGCTGTTCATTGGTACCAAGTCAAAAAGAGCCCCCTAACAGTAGTTTATACACAGAAGTCTAATTTGAACTTGGACTGTGCACATCTACAGCAGCATGCATGCCAGCCACAGTATTTTTTTTTAAGTTTTCCACTAAAAGACAGTGAAAATATTTTTGTAAAAATTAGACATCAGGAACGTTTCAGAGTCTGAATCTCTTCTAACCACTAGATATCTAGACAAAGTGAGCATCAAATCCCATGAAACTACAAAAGCAGCATTGCATGCATTTTAGGAAAACAGATTCATTTTTTTCCTTGTCTCCAAGGCAAAAGTGGCCAGTGAGTGATATTGTCTCATGAAATTAATCTACCCTGGGGCTCCCATCTGGACTTTGCTCAGTATTGTTAGAACACTTTCCCCATGCTATCATCAAGATCAATGTCCAAAGTTCAGTTTTATCCAGGATCTCCACATTGAATGAATGGGTGTGCATAAAAAATTTTAAACAGCCCCACTTTAATTCAGGTGATACCTAAATATACCAAGTATGGTAATTCTGAGATACATGACTAGATAAGCACATACATGTGAAACCATTTTGCTATAAAGTTTACATGCATTGTTTAACTACACTGTTCCCTTCTCAGTAACCCTCTCCAACATGTGCTCCTTGGTCTCCTTCAAATTTCTTCCCAAATAAACTTACTATTCTAGGAGGAGGAAAAAGAAACACATGGAAAGAGAGAACTCTAAAGTGTTAGCATAGCAAGAGTAATCATAAGTAATTGAAACTAAATTTTAAGTTAAAGTTTTCTTCCCTCTCTGATCTCTGGACAAAGATGTATCTATTTCAGTCTGGATATGGACCACACTCATTCACTTCAGAAAGAGTGCATAAGACATGCTTGAGGGAATTACATTGGCACTCCACAAGGATAAAGGGAAGGACACACACAGAGCAAAGCACACAGTATAAAGCAGACCCTGTGTACTGATAGCTGTGGTTACGTACCTCTCCCATACTTGGGTTCCAGCACAAGATTCGGTTGTCTTTGGCACTACTCAACAGCAGTTCAGGGTCAGCCTGGCACCAAGAAACAGAGAGAACTCCCCTAAAATAGATCAGAAAGAAATCAGTCATATTTCCTGTACAGTTTGTTCTGCCATCCAGTCGCTAAGAAAGCACCATGCACCAGCACCTTGGCTCAGAAATGCAAGTTCTCATCTCTGCCTTCAATCAGATTCATCTGGGAAAGAAAGCAGGCCCAGGAGAAAATCATAGTTCCCCTAAGTCCAGTCTCCCAGCTGTCTGCCTTGAAAAGATGTAACACAACATGCAAGTCCTCACCTGGTGTGCCCTTCCAGCTGGCTAAGAGGAGAGGTAGCAAAGCGTAAGTCCCATATTTGGATCACTGGCAAACGGTCATCCTCAGAGGAAAGGATTAGCTGGGTTGCAACTTCTGGATGCCAGGCCATTCCTGAGCAATGCATCTAGGGACAAAAATAGCACAGGCTGAAAATTCAGCAATGCAAGTTGGCAACAGCACAAATGGGCCAAAGCCATGCCATTCTGTACTGAACTCGCCTAGAATGCTTGACATAAACCAAGTCTAGTAATGTCTTGCTCCAGGCAGCAAGCATTTCTACCATCTCTTCACAGCAAAAACAACCCCACTAACCACATAGAAATCAAAGCCCAAAGCTGACCTAGGAAGAAAGCTGGGAGGCTTCTCATAAATGAGTTGTGAACACAGAAACTGAATGCAAGAGTGCATGAATTTTAAGAACACTAAGAGGCCTTGTTTCCCCATTTCATTCAGGAAAGAAGAAAAAGAGGTGCCTTGATGCTACATCTCCAAGAGAACAAGTTCCAACAGCTCCTAGAATAAAACCACTTGTCCCAAGAGTCTGTGCCACTATGTAGTCCCATGTGGCATGTTGTAAGCTAGATAGAGATGCAACCTTTTCTCCACTCACTCTGTTGCTGTGGTCACTGACTTTGATGATGGGCTCATTCTTCCTGAGGTCCCAGACCACAGCCTTGCCACTGGGGTGAGCGGAGGACAGGATATGCTGCACCTGTCGATTCCAGGACACCACACTGATGTCTTCATGCGGCTGCCAAGACAGGAAAGGCCACACATCCATTATTCCCAAGCTGAGGGAACACTCACGGGAGTCTGTCAATAGTTTAACTGAAGGATTAGGGACTTGATGATACATAGATTCCTCTCTTCAACTGCTGATCAACTAACTGGAAATACCAGCAGCACTAAAAAAAGACTAGGGAAAGTCCTTTACTCAGAGTACAGTGGACACTAAAATTCTATAGGGGAATGTCACCTGGAAAAGTACCTCTGCATTTGATGAACAGGTACTGGATTCTACATTGGCCAAATGTGTTACAAATCACTCCAGACAGAACTGCAGCAAAGCACACATATATGTTTCTACCCCAACTTCTCAGATGAACTTAAATGGAAAGATGACCTTGTGCAACATTTCAGGAGTGCATTGAAATGGAAAACAATGAAGTATTCATGCCTAATTGCTGATATTGTATCTACTGCAATGCAGGAGATAGGCAAGGAAACAAACAGGAGACTTACTGGAGGAAAAACCTGGACTGCTTTTACTGAAGTTTACTATGATTTTTCTATTTCAGGAGTTGATTGCCCTGAATAATATAATAAGCATCAGAAGATCAGAAACTTCTTCCTCTTCAAACTCAGGAAATATTATCTGGGAGCAATAGGCAAGATGCATTTAATGGCTCACTGGCTCTGCTAGGGATATGACTTTCATGAGATATGAAAAGCCTCAGCTGAAGCCTGAAATAAATTCATTCCTCAGAGAAGGTCCAATAAACCTTCTTAATCCATCACACATGCCCCAGCTGGATCACAAGATAAACTGGTCAGTTACTTGATTCAAATCCACAAAGAGCTTACCCATCCATGCAAAGTGCATCCTTCCAGAGCTTGCCAGTCTACCTCCCCTCCCTTTACAACACTTCTTCCACCCCCAAGAATGAAATCAATCAGTCTCTTCTGATTCATCTCTCTCCTGACAGACTTCAAAGTCATCCCCTTTCACAGACTGACTGACTAGGCTAGGATTCTCCACACACATCTGTTTGTCTCGCCTACTGAGATACAAAACTGCACAAGTATTGCCCAGAGGAAAACTCATTTACCTGTGATTTAGTCCCTGGAGTCATAGGCACACTGAAATTATTCAAGTCCCAGATGAAAATTTCAGAATCATTGGCTCCAGAAGCCAAGAGATTATTCTGTAGGGAAAAAAAAGGAAATGCTCAGTTGCGATTCCTGCTCACAGATTTCTTAAAAATAAATGGAAGCAAAAACCCCAAAATCTTCTATAGTGAGATGAGAGCTGTATTTCACAGCCACTGGCATGCATAAAGATACTAACTGGATTATAAACCAAGCACATCTCTGGCCTCCGTGCTATCCACTGCAGCATAGTACAGACACATTTAAAAAATGGCTGCTGTTAATCACGACGCAATTCTGCCACAAGCCTTGAAGCCACCGTCTCTGGCCAGCTGAGCCTTTGCCTGGCATCAAGGACATTTCTTCTGAGAAGATGCAAGTTTCTCACAACTGACTGCAGACAACTTTCCATTTGCCTTTGTGCTACCACAAGAAACATGTTCTGTTCACTCCTCATTTATGTTGCAGTCCTTTCAAATGTGATCAGAGCCCCACTGAATTAAACACCAACTGAACAAATAAAAAAATAAAAGTTTTTATTTTGAAAGGACAATGGTTTGACATGTAACAATATTACAAGACATGTTTTTATAGAGAGGTATGTGATTTGAACAAGATCACAGGAGAATTCAGAGGCAAAGCTGTGAAAAGAACCCAAATCTGAGTCTCAAACCAGTCTTGTGTGACAACTACTGTGCCTCTTAAGTTAAAACTTGTCCCTTCACTTTATGAATCTATACACAAAGGAACATATTTTCTAACATGGAGATTCACTTTCCTTTGGTATCTTTATGTTACTCACCTGGAAAGGGTTGAAGTCAAGGGCTCGAACAGGCCCTGAGTGCTTCTCTGCCTGCGCAATGACGGGGTCGCCCTTGGAAGCCAGGACGCGGTGCACGCTGTACATGGTCAGCACTCCGTTATCCCCCCCACCAATGAGCACTCCAGAGGACTCTGCAGACCCATTGCCAAAGTTCCCCCAGATCAGCTTATGAAACCTAAAAAAAGAAGAAAATAAAGCTGGCATAGGCCATGATGTTTGGTGGAAATCAAGACACCCTCTTCATTACCAAAACTCACATCCCTGTTTCAACCTATCAAACATATCCATTGCACTTTAAACAATCATCTCCCTTGTAAGAGGACTGTGGCTCTTGCATACAAAAAAAGAAATAAGCTTCCTTCCAATGACTTTTCAATGGAATTTAAAAGGGAAGAGCTTGTCTTCAATTTTTCGGCTGTTTTGTTGTTTGTTTAAAACTTTTAGGACCTCACATGGGATTTGGTGAATACAATCCTCTAGCCTACACTTTACTGAAAATTAGTTAAGAGATCTATGTGCCTTCATTTGCAGACCTGTTATCTGAAAAATATGTTTACACCATTTAAAATCTGCTAGTTAGAAATCCAGGCTGTGTTTCACAAGGGGCAGACAACATCTACACTGATAAGCCTAAGAAATCATCTTGCTTTAAAGAGCTGGAAAGTAAGTTTCACTCTCTCTTCAGGGCAAATTGTTAGCCCCAGCAAATTCACACTATACATAATGTCTCTACTGACTGACTACCACACAAGTAATTTCAGACTTCTCTAATAGTCTACCTGCTCTACTTTTATAACCAATATGATCTCTATCAAAAAAAATGTTCTGTTTTTGAAGAGAGGTCAGTTAATTCAAAACATCACTTTATATGCTGTAAACATTCTCCTGCTCTCCTTTCTCACACCAGAAAACCTTTTTCATTTTCATTGATTGATACATCAGTATGAACCTCTAGTACCTGTTTGAGGCAGGAAGTGCTCCTTTCTGCTTCATATCCAGGGAGGGATCCCTGAAGTCAGCCTCAAATATTTCCAAGGTGGCATTTGTACTGAAGGACGCATCCAGTTGTTGGGCAGATGTTCCTAGTACAAGAAATACAAGAGCGATGCAAGTGGACATTTTTATCAAAAGCACAACATACAAAAAGAGTAAGGCACTGAAAACCTATTCTTCATAGTCAACACAACCTTGCTCTTGTAACAGTTCAAAAGAGGACATGTTTGAACACCTCAGAAAAAAGAATCAACAATTATGACAAACTTTGAAAGAAATTAAAAGTTCTTCAGGAACTTGATCACCAAAGTTACTGTTACACAGATAACTTTCTTTCTTGGGATAGGTGCAACTCATGCACCTTCCTCCAAGTAACTATGGCTTTTGATATTAATTCTTCTCTAAATTACGAAGGCACTGACATAATGAAATCCAGCTACAATTATGATCCCAAGTATTCTGCATACTGCTCCTCGATCATGACATGTCTTAATCAGACCTTGTAAAGCTACTCTACAGACTAAGTTCTTCAGCTGTAACCTACTAAACATGCCTCAACAACCCACAGACACTAGCAGTCACAAACTGGTAGGTTCCTTCTTTCTCCTTATTCATATGGAATAAAAGCTACAGGTTGATTTAACATTGCCTAGTGGGACACTGCCAGGCAAACTGTCCCCCAGTTACCACAGGGATGCTTACAGCATAGAAAGTGCCCAAAGGACTATTAAAAAGCAGTACAATTTATGAAACCACACAGCTTCTGATCTAAAGCAAACTGAAGCCAAGACCTTTGGTTCAATCAAAACCCTGGCCTTGTTGTCTGCAAACTTCCCCAATGTAAATCCTTCCCAGAGGCTGCAGCTCTTCACAGAGGATCCAGTGTGGGTCCCCTCCATGGGGTGGTCTTTCAGAACAGATTGCTCCAACCTCAGTTCCCCATAGGGTCACGAGTCCTGCCAGCAAACCTGTTCCAGCATGGGCTCCTGTCTCCATGGGGCCACAGGCCCTACCAAGAGCCTGCTCCAGAGTGGGCTTTCCACAGGGCCACAGCATCCTTTGGCATGCACCTGCTCCAGCATGGTGGATTGTAGCTGGGTATCTGTTCCACCACAGACCTCCATGGGCTGTGGGAGCAAGAGCCTGCCTCACTAAGGTCTTCACCAGGGGCTGCAGGGGAATCTCTGCTCTGGCACCTGACACGCCCCCAGCCCATCCTTCTGCATGGAACTCAGTGACTGCAGCATTGTTTCTCTCCCATATTCTCACTCCTCTCTTGTGCTTCAGTTACACATGGCATTTTTTCTCCCTCTTGTTAACAATGTTACCCCAGAGGCACTCCCACTGCCAGGCTCGCCCTGGGACAGGGATGGGTCCATCTGGAAGGTGGCTGGCACCAGTGGCAGCAGGCACAGCAGGAGCTCCTGACAGCTTCTTACAGGAGCCACCCCAGCTACCAAAGCCTTACCATGCAAACCCAACAAAACCACCAGAGCTGTCAGCTCCACAGACAAACTTGCCTGCTGCCAACTCAGTGAATAGTCTCACTTTCTGTTTCAGGAAATAAAATTACTATAAGAATAGTGATTAATTAATAAAATCAACAAAATAAAATTTAAGGTTTTACAAAAGTACCAAAAATAGAATGTTAACCAAAACAGGCAACTTTACAGATAAGAGGTTTATAGTATTTGATTGTCAAGCTACATGATTATGACTGAAGACAGAGAAGTACAAGTGACCTTAAACAAACATTACTTGAATTAACTTTTTCCCCCACAGGCATAGGACGTGTGTAATGCAGAACATCAAGCAGTGTTGGAGTCTTAATTAGAAATCAAAAAAATCATGTATTCAACCTTTGAAAAATCACTCACATTTAAAATGTCAAAGTTGGTCACAGAAGTAATTCTCTACCAGTTACTTTAAACATAAAAGCTGTAGTGTTTTTGGTATATTGGTTGTAAGTTTTCCAGGGCCTATCAAGGTGGAAACTGTTGAAAGCTAAAACCCATACAACTCCACATAATATTTTTCTGTGATTCATACTCTAATATTCACAAATTGTGAAGAACTTTACCTGTTGCTAGGTAAATAGGGTGGTTGTTTGCTGGACTCCATGCCTGCACAGCTGTTCGCTCAATTTCTTTTAGCTTCATTTTCTAGACTCTGAAAGAAATTTCACACAGAGTTTAGAACAGAGAGACACAGTTGATGTGAAAATATTCACATCAGAAACATGATGAGAACACCCTGCTCTCAAAACAGTGAAGTTAATTGCTACTTCCTGAGGCAGTGAATACTGGAATAAATCAGGATATTTGACAATTCATTAAACCTGCCCCAACCCCCCCCGCAAAATCCCACTGTCTGTCCCCAGATTTTCTTTCATATATAGCTCTCTTTTTGATATGTCCCAATTACAGGAGAGTTTCAGAAAAAAAAGAAGGGGGTCTAAATTAACATACTCAAGTCTTCACTGCAGGCTGGTTTAAATCAGCTGCAGAAATTAATTTAAACAAATGTATTTTGATCTAGCACTAGTTGCTCTCTCCAAACAAGCTAATGTCAGTATATACATAAGCAAAAAGGGAGCAGAAGGAATCTCAGGGCAGGCTAAATTCCAAGCAGAAAAGTGACGTGGCAACAGAAAACAAAGTGCAATGCTATCGTGTGCCAATTCAGTTAATGTACTTTGTTCTTGCTCCTCCAAAAAGCAAAAGGAAAAAAAAATCATTTGACTTTCTCTTTGAGCTAGGAAATGGCAGAAGGTGAGAAGAAGTAATCCACAAGTAACTACTGGGTTTCAATCTCAGCACTGATAGCAACTCTTTATTTACTCAGGATAGATTGAGCGACACCTGTAAAACGGGAACCAAATTTCCCCATGTCTCTGGAGAAAGATTAGTTGGGCAACAATGTAGCAGGTTAATTGAAAATCAAACATCAACAGCAGGCAAGTAGCAGGGTGCAAAACTGAATATAAAGACAACTGAATACAATACAAATAATTATTGTTCCGAGTAGGATCCCATTCTTACTAAGGAGAAATCACCCTGCACTCCATTCCTGACCACAAACAGGCCTTCTAAAGATCATAAATGATGTGTGCACATTCACAGGTTAGTGGGGTCACTCTCATGAGCACTGCCTAAACTTTTCAAGCTCGGATGCACTGCAGTCTTTTAACTTCAGCTAAACCGAACTGTATGCTTAGATGATATCATGCTGAATAAAGTAAAACTGTCAGCAGGCAGCACAGCAAAACCCTCTGCATCTTGTCAGTTTGCTGTGATTAACCTCTCCTGGTTCCTTGACACTGTTTGTGTAAACCACAACCTGCATCACATGGCCCTCCGCTCAGATGCAGAGCTTATGAGAAACTGTGGTCTCCCGGGGCCCGCACAAGGGGGAAGCATTACTTCTTGGGCTTGGACCTCCCAGCTAATAATTCTACACCTCTTTTTAGGGTTTCCTCTGCCTCAGGAGTCAGAAGTTAAGGACATCCTCTCTTTTTCTCTGTCTCTCCCATGCACTATTAGGATATGCTGATTGACTAGAATCTATTTAATGCTTTTTAGCATTAGTCTGCAGCAGTATCTCCCAAAGCTCACACTGCCAACTGCTATTTGCACATTAAGCTTATCCCAACTTAGGTGAGGCCCAACAGAATCTGAACAGAACTCTTGTACAATTAAAAAAAGTGCAACTATTTCTTCATGCCCCCTATGAATAGAGGTGGAAAGGTCATCTCCTCATTACCATAACAAATCTCTAAAGCTTACTTTCCAATCTTCCAGTACACACTTTGTGGGGTACTCGTTAAAGGTCTACCACACTCTCTCTGTGGTGCATCTCTCAAGATGTTCCAGTACCTACTCATGTCTCCCATACTACTGCAGAAACCCTGCCCAGGTCTTCTCCCTTCATTGGCAGAGGCGAGTGAAAATATCCACAGTACTTTGGTGAATCTTCTAGCAACAGTCTATTGCACAAGGCTCTAGCTGACACCACCACTATGGGGGACAGGACAGCTGGTGTGCACCTTACAAGTCCCGTTCTCGCCTCTTCCTCCTCCAGTTACAATCTATCAGTTGTAGGAGCTGGCTGTACACTCAGGCCTCACTGCTTCTTGGCTTTTGAGAAGGCAACTTCCCTGTGAACATTAATAGACAATGGCCAAGAGACCTCTTCCCTACAGGAAATTAACTGATAAGGAATCAGTGAAGAATACAACTATCACAGACTTGGTTGGGTAAATGGTACAAGCTCCCACTCATTACCTCTGTGCTGGCCCAACTACACTGCTGAAATAATTTACGTTTAATGTGCAAATAAAGATAAGCTGCAAAAATTGTGCAGAACAGTATTGATCAATTGTTTGGCTTTTCTTGTCAATAGAGCGTTTTACATAAGAAAGTCAATTACTGCATCATTAGTGTTCTCTTTTCACAAACTTAAGTCAGGACAGAATGTGAAGGTAAAGTGTCTTGGTCATGGTAACCCACCCAAATGGAGGAAAGCAAACAACACTCCATTTAGAGTGGCTCAACGCCAACAGAACAACTGCAGAAGTGCTGGATCATAGGTACTGAAGAGGTTCACTGTGTCTCTGGTCCTAAAGGCAAACCAGCAGTGGTTCCACAGACTTGAGGAGGCCCCCAGAGGATGCATAAGAAGCTAAAAGATCACAGTATCACACTGTCTCTTAGGAACGTCTGAGCAGTTCAGCTCCACTGCAGCTGAGGATCTGCAGAGATACAGCAGCACCCCCTCCTTAAGTCAGTGAGCTCTGAGTTTCAAAGGGGAAAAAAAAGCCTGATTAAGTGATCCTTCTATACACTATCTGTACCCAGGAGAGGACTCATAATTCTTAAAGAAGGAAAAAAACTCTTCTTTAGCAAACTCTTCTGGCTCCCTGAGAAAAATTTGCAAGAATTTAACTCTCCCACAGTAAAATTTTTAGGGAGAGGTTGCCACCTGCTGTCATCTCTCAAAATAGCATCTAAGACTTGCAAGAAAGCTCATGCTTTTCTCAGGACTTCTAATTAATTAATCATGACAATTCCTCACCCTTCCTCTACAGATCTAATATATGAATGAATCTCAGCCCCAAAGGGAGTGGACAGAAGCAGCAATTCCCCACAACTTTCCTCAGACATGACTTCCTGCACAGACCTTAAAGGGTAACAAAGCAAAACCTGACAGGTCAGAGCACACCTCACCACTGAGAAATAGAGAGCATGCTGCTAAACAGTGAGCATTCCCAAATTACATTAGACCATGCAAACAATGCTGTCAGAGGCAAAAATTTCTCACCTTTGCTAACCTGAAATACTTATGGCTTTACAGTACACTATAATAAGACCATGGTTGTTGTTGTATGAATTAATTGACCCTCAAAGCTGTCATAATAATTATCCCTGATAGCACCCTAGCGAGGTGCTCTCTCTTCTGCACCACCCCAATACTGTCAATCAGAAATCCCCTCCCACTGACTTTCCCAGTCCTCCTCCTGCCACTGGGCACCCAACCATTCCCCTCTGTTCCTACTGATACTGGACTTCCAGCACTGCACACAAAGGACCTGACAGGCTGAACTCCCCACACTTAGCTAAAAAGTGAAACTTGAGCAGAAAAGATTTGTCCAAGGTCACCCGGGTGACAAGTAGACACCCTAAAACCTGAAAAACATCCCCCAGCCATGACACAATGGTTAAGACACAAACTGTCCCTAGAGTTTCCACATCCCAGCATTGATTTAAAATCTCTGTACCGCCCCTTTTCCCTTAGCACTGTCCTGACATGACACGCTCCTTCCGCAGCTCCCCACAGCCAGGCTGTTCTCGTATGTGCTTATTATAAACCCCGATTACAGAAGGCAGAGACACACTCAGCTAATCTCAGCTAATCACTGGTGTGTGCAAGGTGGGGTTGTTGCAGGGCAGGGCTCAGCACATTCCTCCATGACAGCTCCAATGGTATTTAAAGAAACTTCTTGTGCTCTGCGCAGTTTCAGAAGCTGTTGCCCATTGCACGGCGCTGCACACACGTCCCAAGTGTGCTTGTCTGCACAACAGCATTACTCCGTGGGATGGTGAAAAAGAGCAGGGGTCTAGGAGGAAAGCATTGACCTCGGACACTGTGTCACACACAGGCTCCGGGCTACGCCAGAGGCCTCTCCGCGGCCCAGGTCACACAGTTGAGATCCCCGGCCGCTCCCCGCCCGCCGCCAGCCGGCGGAGGAGAGACAGGAGACAGGAGCCGAGGCTCCCGGGACAAGGACGGGGCCACGGGACCTGGGAGCGGAGTCTCGACAGAGGCGGGCAGGGCAGCACAGCAGCCCAGGGCTGGGGGGACAGGGGCGCGGCGGGGCAGGGCCAGCCCCGGCTCGGTGTCCGAGGGGCGCGGCCTGGCCGGGCCGGGTCGGGGGGCGGGCGGCCCTTACCGGCTGGCTGCCCTTACCGGCTGCCTGCGTGCTTCCCGCGCCGCTCGCTCCCGCAGCCCGGCGCTCCGACGGTGGCCGCGGGGAGCCCAGAGCGCCGCCCGCCCCGCCCCGCCGCGCCTGCGCGGGGCCGGCCCCGGAACACGGCCCGACCCGCCGCCCCGCAGCAGCGGCCGCGGCCGGGCCCGACACCCCCGGGCTCCTTCCCCCTCAGTAGGATACCTGAATCGGCTCCATCCGTCGGTACCGGATGGTGCGGCCGGAGGCCAAGGACACCACTGCTGGACCGCGGTGGTCTAACCGCAGCAGAGCCTGCCATACGGCTCATATGCGGCTGCCATACCCCCTCAGAACTTTGCCTTAGCTATACATGTAACGCATCCTGAGCGTGTGCAGAAAGGAAAGGAATGTATTTTTCTAAAAGTATTTTAATTGCCAGGAAACAATATGCAGAAGGACCCAGGCCTTCTTCCCGTACATCTCTCCTGCTTTAAGAAAAAAATTGCCTACATTACAAACTCCATTTTTTAGGATTTCTGAGCCATATCTGCCCAACCCATTATGCCATCCCCATGGATGAAAACCATAATTAAGCTACTGTTTAGAACAAACTGGGATTGGAAGCCCCCAAAGCGGGCAGCAGCAAACAGCACTGGAATGCTGCACAATGAGCTGGATGGGCCTAGCCCTGCCTCAATACAAGTGCTACACTATCACACACACCAAAGCTCCCATTACTGCTCTGATCACCTTCATTTTACTTGAGACTCTTACAGCTCTCATAACATTTTATACAGTGCTGCATGTAAGTGCTGTGGAATGGTAATTCTCAACTCAAGTATCCCTAAGGAGTGTTTTGCCCTGCAAAACAGAATTCAGTTTTAAGGTCCCATAGCTCATAAAAAAACACTTGAACACCCTTCTGAGATAAAACATCATTGACTATAATCTAAAAGCAAGCATTTCTGTAATGAGAAGGTGACAGCTAACAAAATCTATGAGGAATGTTGATTGTTCAGCACCTCCAAAGGAGTTATAAATATTTAGGTGCAAATAAAACTATGTCCTAGCATTCAATCCTATAATTTCCTTTAACATATATCCTTAAAAAAACCCTTACACAAAAACCTAGCTAACAGTCTCTTTAGAATTTGGGGTTTAAAATCTGTACAGATGGAAAAACTGTGAATCACTGTCTTTATATACCTGCTTCTCTTAAAGCACAAAACTACAAGTTGTGACAGGGTACTGAGAGCAGAGCACAGCACCCAGTTTATAGGAAGCACCTAGAGCGGACCAAGCCTTCTGCCTTCTGTGATCACCCACTCCTGCAACTAAACAGTGGGGTTAAGGCATAGCACAGCACAGTTGAGAGAAGATTCACTATAAATTAGTACTAAAGGTACTGTCTCCTCCAGCAACAAGAGGAAAAAAAATTATGTTAGAGTGTACCTGGCCAAATTTAGGAGCTTAATATAATTGTATGTATAACTTTCTCAAGCAAACTGTTGCTGAAGCTATAGGAGGTCCAAGACCAGTGGTTTGCAGTAAAACAGGCAGATGTCATGGGTCAGATGGAACTCCAGGCCAGGTGGATGAACTCAGGCCATAAAGGAAAAATTACGGGCACCTGTACACTTGTATCAAAGCAGATCTGGCCAGAGCTGAACTTGCTCATTAGCCTTTCCATACTGCTGCTATCCACACACCTCTGCTGTCAGCTTCAAGCTACACACTGCAAGGCTCTGTGCCTCACAGGTGCTTCCTACTGGTTATGCAAACTTCACTTGAGAGTGCATCTAGACCTGGAAGAGATCAAAGTCAACTCCCAGTAAAGGCAGACACAGTATAAGACTCCCAAGGACTGGCGCTTGCCAATCTGTTTCTGCCTGTCGTTTTACAGTATACAGTGACACTCCAGTTCAACTGCCAGCAGCACCTGCATTAAATGCCTTGGTTACAGGCAGTATTGCCTACATAAACAGGCACAGGTGAGGAATGTTTGTGCACAAGATACATAAATGACCAGCAGTCCTAGGTCAGCACTCATAATTTTGCCCCCTAGATACTATCTCCTTTAGAAAAACGGCAAAGGTCACACCATTTGATTAGCTATAATTCAGCCTTCTCAAACCAACAGATGACAACTAGCACAGTAGGCATCATTGATATATTTCACTGCAGTTAGCAGCTGAGCATTGAAGAACAAGTGTTAACATATGCCAGTGAACACTAGACAAGATTTCTTCCCCAGCAGAACTGACGGAAATGTAGGACTTGAACAACTTTCAAATTTCATAGTGTATCACCGCTGGTGGCTTTTTATTGGGGTCTCCTCCTCTCTCCAGATACAGGTCATTGAAGGGATATTGCTTCGGTCCCTGCAAGGAAAGACAAACAGTGGCAAATTCACCAAGCAAATTAAGGGGTAAGAGGAAAATGTCTCATACCATCCCACCCCTACCCAAATGAAGGCTTGTAATTTATGACCTAAATTTCTATTTCTTAAGTGCTTCAGCTAGAATATTAGAGTATGAGGAAAGTAAATTCAGAAATATAGGGTTCCTTGCATAAATTATTTTTTTTTAACAGAAACATCAAGGCGGTCTTGCTTTTAATCATAATCAACATTTTATCTCACAGCATGAGGATAACATATTGCAAAAGCTGCTTGTGTATTCAGACACATTTTTCAAGAGTACATTTCCCAAATGATACAGCTCATGAGATATAGTTAAAAACACAGGGCAAGAGAAGAGTTAAAGCATCTCACTTGAGTAGATGCACACACAGGGAAGTTGAATACCTAGACCAAAGAAGCATAGCTGAAATTAGTTCCCTGTGAACAGGAACTGCACACTATGAAGCAGCATCTGTGAGCTGAGCCAGACCAGCCCAGAGAAAAACTCAGGCGAGGTGAGGCCACAGGACATCTGTGGGCCCATCCACTGCCAGCAGCAGTTTTGCATTCACACCCATCACTCATCTTCAGCAAAACCACTCTTATGGGCATTGGCAATAACAAGAAATACAGCTACTTCTTCTCCCTTTACCCTCAGGCTTCACTCACCACAGGCCTGTAGGATGGGTAGATCTCTCCAAGACCAAACATGATCAGCATTATGCTCAAAAAGAGAAGGAAGTGTTTGCTCATGGTGTGCCAGGGAACAACAGTGGGGGATGTATCAACCCGGTTCCGAATGTACATGTCAAAATCCCAGTGCATCTAAAGAACAAAGGAAAACAATTGCACATTTACCAACAGTGGTCAAGCCGCTTCTCTCAAGGGAAGCAGCACATTACAGCATTCACAAAGCTGCAAGATGCTGCACTAAAAGGACTTTATTCAAATGGTGGCTTCTTTGCTAAACAATTCTGAACCCGGCTCTCATACTGAGTCTTATCAGGCAAATAAAATTACTCCTGCAGGGAAAGTTATGTTTGTTAAGTCTCCCTTCTCATATGTAACATAAGTTAACTGTCCTAAGTACTTTTACAGTATTTTACAGATGGCTAAAGCCTAACTTTGCCTTGAACTGACTGTCCCTGCTTGCACAGGCAACACACACTGGTGATGAAATTACACAAAGGATTCACCAGGAAGCACTAACAAGAGGTGCATGTTAGAATTTAGTAACAGGAGCATTGGTGAGCAACTTGAGAAGTGGAAATGGTGTTCCTACCGGCTCACCCCAGTTGTGCCTCATGTCTGGCTGGTCCCACTGGTACCAGGGGTCCCTCTCGTATTGAGACTTATTAGGGAGCATGGGATAGTCACCATACCTATGAGAAACAAACAAAAGACGAAACATAAAGAAATTTGTACTAATTTAGATATAATTTGTAAGAGACAGTATAAGACAGGCCTAAGGAAATAGTATTAAATACTACTTTGTTTTTATAGCTTTTATGCATATAGATTTTTGAAATGCATTAAAACAACTAGCACAACAATAATTACCTCGACACCAGTCACCATAACAAATGGCATTCCCCAAACTGGCCTTATTGGGCTCTACTAGTTGAAAGAAAATGCAGCTTAACCAAAATATGGAAACCTAGTTATGTTGGCATATGTAGAAGTATTCCCCAACATTTAAACATCTCCTGAAACCTTTATTCTAGACATGGCTTTCAGTTCATCCCACTTAGCCTTGTAGTACAGCAGCATATGGAGTCTCTCAAGTTTCTCTCACGAAGTCTCTCGTGTTTTATTCACACAAGCCTCTAACTCATTCCATTCGTTCCTATTTTAAAACACTGAAGTGTCTTCAAATCTCTAAGCTCACAGTAGAGCAAAGGCAGGCATTCACCAGGAAATACGAGCCTACAGCACGTCCCCACAAAGCCAGGAGCTACTGGCCCCGGCCCGCTCCCGGCTGCGGAACAACGGCACCACACAGCTCACCCCAAGCCATCGTCGGGGTAGGGCTGATAGTCCTCCACCCGCATGTTGTACTTCTTCGCAGCGGCCGCCCGCTCCTCCGGAGTCCGCGGATACGGCCCAGGCAGCATGTCCTTGGACATCTCCGAGGCTGCGGGAAAGGAACGCGGCAGAGTGGGCGCGGGCCCCGCCGGCAGCCGCAGCCGGCCCGGGGAGGTCGCGCCGCCCTCCCGCTCCGACCCCGCAACCACCGGCCCGTCGCCCCAGACACCCCGACCCCGCCGCCGGCCCCTCGCTCCAGCCTCCGCCTCCCCGCTCACCCGCCCGCGCCCCCAAAGGCGCCGCCAAGGCGGCCCGGGCCGCCCTGAGCCCGGCGGCCGCCCGGGGCCAGAGGACACCGCGGAGAGCGCCCGCCGCCATCACCCCCAGCGCGCAGGCGCGGCCGCGGGAAGCACGGGGTGGGACCGAGCCAGCCCTCAGGAGCTCGGGGCGGTGCTTGGGGCCGGGCCGCTGCCGGTACCGGCCCCCGCCGGAGCTGGGATTGATCGGCCGCGGGTGCAATACTGACACGGGGGCAATGGACGGAAAAGGCAGCGGTGCGATATTTCGCTTTGGCTGTCACCGTCTGAAGCGGGGCAGCGGGAATGTGTGGCAGGAACTGCCTTCCAGACGCGGGGAGCCTCCTGCGGATCGATGCTCAATCGGATCGATGCCGTGCCCGGCGGCGTTATGCAAATCGCCTTCTTTGTATCAGTATCAATATTATTAAATTCAATACCCAAATGTAATCGTCTTATCTCCATGGAGCCAGAAGAAGGTGGACCGCAGAAATGGCATGTTAATTTAGCAATGTGATTCTTCAAATGTAAGCAATGAATTATTGTAAATAAAATCAATATGAGCATTAAAGGATTTTGCAGTTTACTTCATTATGTAAACTCTGTGGTAGTTGAACTCATTTTCCTTCAGTTATTCACATCAGCCATAATGGGTAATGTCTCTATAACGATTTACATTATAAAGCTTTGCAGCTCAAAAACTATCACAGACAGTTTGTCATTAAAGCCATTCCTTCTAATAACAACATTAATTTTAAACCTAATAATTGAATGAAGATAGTGATGAACCATAAAACTATATCTGAGATACAGCATGCCTGAGATGGGGGCTTTGTTGCAGATAAAGAACAGGACCCTTTACCTATCGCAAAGAAAGGCCTATTGATGTCACTTTAATTCAGCCAACTCCCTTACAAACAAGTGTGCACTGAAGTTACTCAGTTATCTAATAAAGTTATTAACTCAGAGCCCAAAGTTCCAGTGCAGATGCTGCTGCTGTTTTCCATGGAGCAGCATTTGGAGCCTCTCCCACCTCTGCAGCCCAGAGAGCTGTGGGGACAGCAGTGTGGGGATAGCACTGGCAGTGCTATCCATTGACTTGGGCTCAGGCTTGGATTGTGTTCAGCTGCTTCTTACATCAGCTCTTCACCACTGGGTATTTATTTTCTGAGCTATGTTTGAGTTTTCCACAGCTGTGTTTCAAGATTCCTAAGCACCCAAATATATTTGCAAATACACTGTAAAAAATGTTGTTAAACTGTACAGCAGAAATGTTGTAGGTTTAAAACGTGAGAAGACACTCATTTTCCCAGAAACTAAGTCTATTAATAAATTTTGGAAGGACAAAGGGAAATGGCATTATTCTCATGAAGGCAAAGTTCTGTGCAGGCAGAACAAATCCCAGCCAGTGTAAGATGAAAACCACTGTATGCCAGAGGCCAAAATCTCCAGAGCTGATGCCTAACGTGGCGTGCATTCTTGGGAAATAGCGATCATCATTCTTGCTGTTTGCAGATTAAAACCCAAATGTAGACTTTGTCTCAATAAACATACAAGAAAATAATTCAACGGCTCAGCTTCAGTCACACAGTTCATGAAATCCTGCTAAAATGATGTAGCCGCCACCACAGGCTGGGTGTTAGTTGCACCAGGCAGTGCTACATTGTTTTTTGTAGCCTGTTTTTTGTAGCCGGTGTTAATTAAGGATCTCGTTTTCAGGCGCAGAGCTCCGCAGCGCATTTCCCGCGGCCGGGCAGAGGCAGCGGGCGCTGCTGTTTCCATGGGCAATGGAAATGCCCGAGGGCAGCGCTGGCGCCCGCTCCGCCGCCTTTCAGGGGAAGGGGCGGCCGGGGCCCGGCCAGGAGGCTGCAGAGCCGATCCTGCTGTTTTCTGCCCCTGCTGCGCTCCCAGCGCCCAGCGGGGCCTGGGAGCCTCGGGAAGGGACCGAGGCCCGGGACAGCGGAGCCCCTGCAGCCTCCGCCCGCGCGGGGGCGCTGCCGCCGCCGCCTCCGCCCCCTCTCTCCTCCCTCTCCATGTCCTCTGCCCTCCGCCCCTGCCCTCCGCTTCCGGCGTTGCCATGGGTGCGCAGCTTCCGCTTCCGCCTTCCTTGGGACGGGTTCTCCGGTGGAGGCGGCGATGGCGGCGGCCTCGTCCTCCTCCTCCTCCTCTTCCTCTTCTTCTTCCTCCTCCTCCTCCTCTTCCTCCTGCTCCTCCTCGGCGGCCGCCGCGGGTTGCCGGGAGGGTCCGGCGGTGGCGGCAGGGCCCGGCTGGAGCGACTCCCAGTTCCGCCGCTACTCGTTCGAGACGCGGCCCATCCCGCGGCTCAGCCACAGCGACCCCCGCGCCGAGGAGCTCATCGAGAACGAGGTGAGGGGGTCCCGGGCGCAGTCACCGCCTCATCCCGGCCCTGTCCGCCCTGAGCACCGCGCGGGCTCTGCTGTAGCCGCTGTCCCATTCCTCTCTGCTGTGGTGGGCATTTTTCTTCGGTGCTACAGCGTTGAGTTGTGAAATTGGCAGCAAACGTTTGTTTTAAGCCCTTTGTTGTCGGGATGGAAGTTGTGGGAACGTTGTGTAAACCCCTGGGCACATATTGATTGTTTTCTAAGTGCCAGCGACCACAGATGTAAAAGTTCCTTTACAGTGGTGGCTCTCGTACTGGTTTTCTGCCAGCTCAGTCTCCTTTTGGTAGGTTCGGTAGTTGGGTTTTTTAAGGAAAGTCTGCAAGAAGTTGTGTATGCACAGCTTGGGAACACAGTGCTGCCTTGGTTAGGTTGCTTACTGTTAGATGAGATAGGTGATGTACTTTGTCTTCCTTTTGTAGAGGTTCTTTTTTTGCTGTAGAAGAGATGGTCCGTTTTTGGATGGTGGTTATCTGCAGTCCTCTGAGAAAAGAGATGAGTTCTGTTTCTGGATTCAGAGGGATCTTTTTGCTGGCACATACCCTTCACAGCTGAGGCTGGAAGTGACCTGCCAGAATCTACCGTGTCTCCTGGCTACGTGTCAGGACCAAGCAGGCCCAGAAGTGTTGCCAGCTAGTGTTTGTCTAACCTTGCTGATGGAGACTGGCTAAGTAGATAGTGCAATCTGTTGTCCATTGCTACCAGGAGCTTACTGTAGGCCCAGGCCACCATTTTCTTAGAATTTCCTATCATGTCTTGCTTGGTTTTCTCCCCAGAACAAATATACGATTACTTCAAATGCCTTTTCCAATTCCCCATTTTGAAAGGGAGTTTTTGTGGGTGCAATAATGAATGTGTTTGTTCTTAAGTTCAAGAGGTCTTTGAATCAATAAACTTCCTGTTTCTCTCCAGGAGCCAGTGGTGCTGACAGATACAAATCTGGTTTATCCTGCTCTGAAATGGGACCTGGACTACCTCCAGGAAAACATTGGCAACGGGGACTTCTCAGTGTATAGTGCCAGCACACACAAGTTTTTGTACTATGATGAGAAAAAAATGGCCAATTTTAAGAACTTCAAACCCAAGTCAAGTAGGGAAGAAATGAAGTTTGCCGAGTTTGTGGACAGACTCAAAGAAATACAACAAAAAGGGAGTGCTGAGAGGTAAGTGGAGTGTGGATGTTTCTCTGTTTCTTCAGACCTAAGTAGGAGCTAAGTTTCTCTTCAGTGGGTGTTGATGATTAAAGTGTCATGAACTTTTCAGAATTTTTATTTGTTTCTTCTTAATGACCCTGCTTTTCCTGCAGGGCTTCTAGTTGACAGCAGCCTTGTTACCTTATTAGAAAAGTCAAACCAAACAAACTGTTCACACTGGCTGTAGGAATTTATTTATTTTTCCCCCCTCTGTTTGTATAGAGAAAGAATTAAGCTTCGCTTTTTTTTGGCAGACTGTGGTATTGGTAGAGAAGCTTGTTGTCTGATGTAAAGGTATAGGCTATGGCATTCAGGCTTTCCCACAGAATCCCAAGGCAGCTAGAGCTAACCCTCTTTGGGAATATAGACCAGGTTGTGCACGTGCTGTGTACTGGGGGTGATGGCCTGTGCCACTAACAGAGCTGTGGGTCACTGAGAGGAGCTTCAATTGGACATGGAATAGAACTGTCAGCAGCTTAACCCTTAGTGTTTTCAGTCACAGCCCTCTAAAAGGAATTACAGATATTTAATTGTGTCTTAATTGGAAGCAACACTGCCCACTTGTCATCTGTGCCTTTCTCTTCTTTCTCAGCTTTGGGTGTGCTTTTTCCAAGAGAGAAGTCAGTCCTTGCTCTTGGAAATGCATTTTTTTCCAGCATTGCAGACAGCAGTCTGTAATACTCTGATTGTTGGTACAGAGGTTAGATTCCTCTGATCCTCTATGTCTAAATGTACTCATGGCTTTAAGTAACTTGATACTGAAATGTGCAGGCTCTCCTGAGCCCTCTTTTTCCCTCATGTAGTTCTGCTAGAAGAGGTAACTGATATTGCAGGTGAGTTAGAGGGGTGGCATTCATCTAGGGATTTATTTGATATTTGATAATGGCCAGTCTGTTTAGAGTTTCTTCCTCCTGCCCTGCGAGAGGGTTGTTCTTCCTTAAAATTATCTTTTTCCCTTGTCATTGTTCAAGTTGAACCAAGATCTGTTCTCTTGTGTACTGGGAAACCTTACAGCAAAGTTTGTGGACTTTTTGAAACTGTTTTCTTCCACAGGTATTGAAGCTGTGTAGTGACAGAACAGAATCTCTAGGAAGTACTTCTCTGTTTTGAAATCTTTCTGAAGAGACAGAGTATGTCTGTGCTCATGACAAAGTTTAATACTTGATTTCTGCTTTCTCTCTTGGACAATTCAGGCTATATCTACAGCAAACACTGAATGACACAGTTGGAAGGAAGATTGTAGTGGATTTCCTTGGCTTCAACTGGAACTGGATTAACAAGCAGCAAGGGAAACGTGGCTGGGGTCAACTGACTTCTAACTTGCTTCTTATTGGCATGGAAGGTAAATAGCTTCCTCAGACTGAAGGAGAAAGGGAGAAGATTGCATCAGCAGTTCTGTATTTCAGTTCCAGAACGTCTTTCAAATGGATTTTCCCCTAGATCTGTGTGTTCCTTTAGAGGAGGTAGTGTAAAGCTTTGCTGGGAGGAGACTGTTGTCACACCTTGACTTGGGAAACAAGGAAAGGAATAGTCTGTATTTTGCCAGGGATGTACTGTGAATGCCTGAATGTAATGTGCTCATGGAAAGGCTCTGTGTGATGCTGGTGGGACTGTGTTTCTAGTAACTGCTAATGATATCCTGGGATCTGTTTTCTGTTTGCATGCTTCAGGCACTGTAGATTTAAAAAGCTCGAAGCCTGCAGATTCGAAGTGCAGAAAGGTTTGCAACTTGAACAGTGTTAGACTTCTGGGCTTTTCTGAGTATGTCCAATGTCTGCCCAGGAGGAAGTCTGATTATTTTGTGAAGCCTTTATTCTTATTTGAGCTAGTACACTGTGAGGAGGAATTCTCTTTTGATTAAGACCTGATTTTTTTTTCTTGAGAGCCTATAGGACAGTGGGAAACTTGAAGATGGGTAAATTCTAAAAGTATTTGGATAGAATAGAATTCCAAATTCATGTGGAGCCTGACTAAGAGGCAAGTGCCTTAGAAGACAGAGAAACCACTAGACTGTTGACAAGGAGAACATTCTTTTAGAAAGTAATCTCGATAACTGGGGAAGACATGTACACTGTTCTGTGAAGTGGGAGAGCCAGTAATCAACATGGCCAGTATATCCAATTATAATTGTTCAGTTACACAACTTGGATGGTTTTTTCCCCTTTGCACCAAGTCCTACTCAACCTACAGTAGTTTGTCTTTGCCACTTGTTTTACTAGCTGAGAAAACATAATATAAAATCAGTGGACCAACACTTCCTTACAGGCTATATAGTCACTAAAATCTTATTAACATGTTAGTACAAGAACCAAGGAATTGTCTTGAGCCATCATGTGCTAGAAAAAAGAATCTCTTTAGAGCAGCATGTGATCATATGATCTATTTAATGAAATTATGGGGTTAACTGTTATCTTAATTCTTGCAGGCCAAGAGAGTAATATCTGAATTGGCAAACAGCCTGAAAAAAGGTTGTGAGGGGTACAAAACAACCCCCTGCATTTAAAGATTTGATTAAATTTCAGATCTAGTGGCAACAGTCAAGCACTGTTAATCAGATTTGAGCGGGTGCTATTGGGAGCTCCATTGACAGAGATTGTTTAGTTGTTTTCTTGAAAAACTTCTGGGACTTTTTTTCAAATCCAACCACTGAACTCCTTTTCTCTAGACTAATAATCTTTGACAGTCTGTTCCACAACTTGTGATTTAAGCAAAGTGTTTTATGAAAAAGCTGCCTATCAACATTCAGCATCTGCTGTTCATTGGAACAAGCTGGAATTCCTAACCCTGTAGAGCATAAGTTGCTGAGTATGGATTTAGAATGGAAATTAAGTGGAGTAGCAGCTCCTCAATAAAGGCTGATGATAGGGTGTTTGTAACATTCCTATTGTCATTTTCCTTGTTTAGTTTCTGAATATGTGGGAGTATATTTTCTGTCTTCAGCAAGGAATATAACTTGCATCCCTTTCATACCTGAGAGCGTCTTGATTTTCTTTTCTCTCTGTGTAGGGAATGTGACACCAGCTCATTATGACGAGCAACAGAACTTCTTTGCTCAGATTAAGGGTTACAAGAGGTGTATCCTGTTTCCTCCTGATCAGTTTGAATGCCTCTACCCTTATCCTGTGCACCATCCATGTGACAGACAGAGCCAGGTGAGAGTAGCAGATCTGTTCTCTGCTCCTTGCCAAAAATGGGCATTTGTAAAGATGCTAGGTGGGAGGAAGCTGCACTGGAGTTAAAGCTGCAAAACACTTGCTGAGCTTTTGCAAAACCTCTGCTCAGTTTTGTTAAGTGGGGAATGCATTGGTGGTTTTCTGTTTGTGTCTGGTTCCGACTTGCAAGTGCTAGGGCCATAAAAACCTCCTTACTGATACACAGTGGGTCTGCAGTTGCTACGTCCTCTGTTCTCTTTCACTGATCACTGGTCAAACACAGATTTGTTGACAGACAAATTGCAAGATTCCTACCTATATTGCACTTGGAGGGTACTGCAGGACCTCACAGTAAAGTTAAGATACAAATGGAAATGTAAAAGTCATGTAAGGGGAGACCAGGATGATTTGACACTGAGAGCCAATAATGAGGATTGTCATTGCAGGAGATTCTTCTGAGTTTCTTAATGTTTTCTCCTATTAGGTGGACTTTGACAATCCTGACTATGAGAAGTTTCCAAACTTCCGGAATGTGGTTGGCTATGAGACGGTGGTGGGTCCTGGGGATGTGCTGTACATACCTATGTACTGGTAAGAAGGATGGCTGGACTGCACTGTGATAAAAAACAGAGGTTTAAAATGTTTTCTACTTAGTGTTGGGTTGGCTCTTAAGAGTATTTTGTTTTTACTTCTCCAGCAACTGTGATATTTTCTGTGATATCTTGGGCCAGCATGCTTCTAATTCCTATCTGTTGGATGGGAATAGTAATTCTCCCTGACACCACTTTAATTGTACATGTACTTACTAACGTGTGAGAAAAGGATCTATATTTAAATAAGGAGAGCTTTCCAGAAGTTTTGAGGTTCTTGATGCAGGAGGTATAGGGCCAGGCTTGTCTAGTGCTGTCTGAACTCATCATCCAAGGTATTTCACTATAAGCTACAGCAAAATAGTTTCTTTTCTTTTTTTTATGTGATTTCCATGCAGGTGGCACCACATTGAGTCTCTCCTGAATGGGGGGATTACCATCACTGTGAACTTCTGGTACAAGGTGAGTACAAGCACAGCTTGGTTCGCCCCATCTCAGATGATTTTTTCAGGTAGAGATGTATTGGGACACGTTGTCGATATGAGAACTTCGTGGCACCAAGTCCTTTGCTTCTGGAAGCTACTTTTTCCTCTTCAGAGTTGTGTGTGTGAAGAACTGGGTGACTGGGTACAGTGGAATAAGCTGCCAATACAGGAAGCGTGCAAATGACCTCTTTTTGATATTTCAGGGTGCCCCAACCCCAAAGAGAATTGAGTATCCCTTAAAGGCTCATCAGAAAGTGGCAATAATGAGGAACATTGAGAAGATGCTGGGAGAAGCCTTAGGAAATCCACAAGAGGTATGGAAAGAACCATGTGGTCACTGCTGTTGAAATCATTAAGGCATAATGCAAAACTTGAGATGACAGCTACTTGGCTCTCTAGGTGCCAGAGTGAGGGTGGGAAAGCAGGATTGCTCTTTGCTGATTCTTCCTGCAGTCTTCAGAAGGTCATTTGCTTACAAAACTGCAAGCTCTTAAAATTACAATTATGGAAAGGACCCCTACAAACAATGTTTGTTGTTCTTGTATGTGGGAAAAAGTGTACTTTGACTTTGGGCACTTCAGGAAAGTGTTGTTCCCAAAAACTCCTTAGTCTTCCGTGCAGCAATGATACCCATTTACAAAAAAATTTGAAACTGTTTCACCTGTTGAATCCAAGTCTCTTAAATAACAGAAATTTCCTCTATTAAGTCCTGTGCTCTTTAACATGTCTCTTGCTTGTGTCTGAATTCTTTGCAGTCTTAACTATCTGGTATATCAAAAAAAATACACTGAGGTACTAAGTCTAAAAAGACAGAGGTACTAAGAGTATGCCTTTGAAGATCTGATCATCTGAAAGTGGAAATGCAGGTCAAGGATAGAAATACTTTCATGGTCTGTAATCCTTACCACTGTGGAGAAACTCCTCTTTAGCCTTTCCCCTGAGATTTTTTTACTGCCGTAGCATTCTGAACTTCCCTCCATGATTAGGCAGTCCTGAGATGTGGGAGTGGTCTTGACTGAAAAAAAAACCTGTAGCCCCCCCCCCCCCCCCCCCCTTAGTGATCCCAGGGACCAGAGAGGATTCAATGAGTGAGAATGTTCCTTCTCTCCCTGAAAAGAGCAACCCGTGATGACTATTGATTCTCTTTAATAGCATCTACTTAGAAATCACAAAGGTTAGGTGGGAAGTGAAAATGTTTCGGGCATGTTTCCACTCTGGATGGAATGTTTTGGTGTCACCTGAAGTCAGGTGTTGACAGAGAACTGCAGTTTCGGTAGGGTATTTTAAGAATGTGTTCATGTGCGCCCCAGTGTTTTTCTAGAAAATACTTTGAAAGTGATTAGGTGTATCTTGGGCTCTGTGATGCAGAGGGAGCAGGCTCTGTGCTGCCATTTCTGTGTAAGTGTCCTGGCTAATGACTTGTTTTTGCTTTGAACAGGTGGGTCCCTTGTTGAATATGATGATTAAGGGCCGGTATGACTAATGCCTGGTGGCCCTGGCTGATGTTGGAGCTGCTTTGTTCACAAGCAATGGAAGATACTGAGCGCTAGTATTGCACGCAGCACTTAACAGACTGATGGGTTTCCTGGCCTGTCCTGCCCCCACTACAATAAAGGGGCTACTGGAACTGCAAAACCATTAGTACCCTATTCATCCTCCACTCTCATCTAACTGAACCTCCCAAGAAAGAGTCTGCACTTACTGGAAGCTGGATTCATGCTCACTAACTTGTTTATTTTCTTCCCTCTGCCCTGTTTGCCACAACAAGGAGCATGGCTTCTGGCACTCGGATGTGTTACTTCAGGATTTTCAGGCATATGAAGAAGAGCTTGGAGGATAACCAGGAGCAATATTGTTTCCTCAGCCTCGTGGGGTTTGGACCTCTTGGCTGGGTTTGTGTGTTGGTGGCAGCAGTGGATATAAGGCGGGAAATGTTAGGTTTCACAGTCCTCTGTTGTTAGAGGACCTGTCCCTGCTCAACTCTGGCACCTTTTTGTATTAATGGAAACGAACATGTGAGATGGCCTGTGTGTATTGAGCAACTGGACAAATGATTCAGTTCCTTCAACCTAAGACATCTATGCTTTGGATGTAGTACAGGGTAGAGATCAGAATGAATTTATCTAGTGTGTGAGCACCAAATCCTATGCTGTCCAAATAACATCTGTCTTGTATGAGTCTAGATAAATCTCCTTTCTGACAGCTTTTTCTGGGGAGTGAAGGCTTCTCTCCTGCTCTTTTGAAGCTGCAGTATGGTTCAAAGGAGATGTAGCATTATGAAGGGAGATGCATAAATGCCAGGGCACTCTCCAAGTCATGAATGATTAAGCCACATTTTTAAATTAAATTTCCAAGGGATGCTGAGCTCAACTGTCACAAAACAGTGTGAGATAGGTACAGAGCCTCACTTCTCCCCAGCAGGGTGCTGGCTCCTGAGACTAGCACAGGAAAGTGCCCTTTTTACTGAAACTGCAAGAACTCAAGTGTGTGTGGCTGCGCACAGGTGCGCACATTTGTGTGATTTTGTGTGGCTCCTGTCCATCAGTTAAATCCATGCCAGTGTGTGGTTCTCTTCCTTGTACAGTCATGTGAAAGAGTTCAGGGCGTTTTGTTTAAATGTGATTAAGTTTATCTTGATCCTTTTTGTGTTCCGGGACTTGACATGGCAGACTGGAAGTGACAAGACCAGAGCACAGGAACCAGAAGAGCCTCTGTTTGAGTCCTCAGTAATCACTCTGAAAAGTAACTTTGCTTTTCTGCTTCTCCTCTTCCATGCAGAAGCCTTAGGCTCATGTGGAAGCTGGCTTTTTATTCCCTGAGGTGTGCTGCACTGCTGTCCCTGGTTTGGGGAGCGGTGCAAAGATCTTGTACTTGTGATGTGGTTGTAATGGGTTCCAAAAGCTAGAGGTGGGAGAAGCTGTTTCATAGCCAATGTATCTCATCCCAGAAAGTAGAATTTGTTTTGTTGAGACCTCCCAGTGTTTCCCCTGTTGTGCTGGGCTTGTTCTGATGTGGGTTCTGATAAAAGTGTAACATGCTACTTGAGAAGTGCTCCATCTTTGGTCTCAGGTCCCATCTTTTTCTGGGACAGTTCATGCACCACTTGCAGTGGGCTTGTCTTTCACAAAAGTGAAAGGCTTCTCAAACAGGAGGAAACAGGAGGTCCTGAGGCAAGTTTTCTGGCTGCTTTACTGGTCAGAATAAATGAAGTTTAATTGGCAGCTACAGGGTCCTTGTTGAAGAAATGTGTGTCACTGAGTAGTCTGACTGCCATGTTGCAGGCTCTCCAGAGCTGTGGTTAGATCCAGACGAAGGTCACTCAGCTGGATGCTTATCAATGCTCAGCCTTTGGACAACTGGGGAAGAACCTTTTGACTGGCCAAAAGCAAGGCCTTCCCAGGAATCTTGGGCACATGCCCTTTGTTGAAAGATGCTCAAATTAAATCCCATTCTGTGCTATTTATTCAGCACATGGTAGTCTTCAGTACTGCTTGTTAGACACCATCAACTCTTGAAGCTCAGGGTGGGAGTTCATATCCCATGTGGAGAGAGAATGGTACTTACAGAACTTTTAGGATCCTTTTTTTTTCTTTTATTTGCCAAAGGTCTAACTTTTAAAGTGTCTGAACAGGTTTTGCTGCACTTGACTTTGTGAAAGCTCATTTACAATGCACTGATGGACTGACTCCCTCCCCCTTCCCTTTTCACCTTGTGCTTTCAATGCCCCTTGCCATGGTATTGGGAAGCTGTGTGTTCTCTGCTAGGGGTGTGTGTACAGGGGGTGGGGTGTGACAAACACATGGTACCTTCTGAAGTGTAGTTCTTAAATACAACCAATGTTGAACAACAGAATGGTGTGGCTTTTATTTTGTGAGTGGCTGTGTAGAAGGGCTCTATAAGGACGTGTGTCTAAATCTACCTTTCAGTCTGACAACTCCACTTGTGTTCTTCACTGGTGAAGGCTGTTGGTCTCCAGAACTGCCTTCAAAACAGCAATACCAATTGCATTATTATGAGTCTTCACAACTTTCACCATACTACTGCCAGAAGCCTGAAAGGAAAACTGAGAATAAGATAGTGTGCTTGTACCCTGTCAACAAGAAGTGTTGGTGGGCAGGGAAAAATTCCCTTCCCTGCTGACCTGAATGGTGTCACCATACTCTGACTGGATGATGGAGCAAACTACACAAGCAGGCCTGATGAACTCAATTAATTGTCCTGGAGATTTTGGGGGGAAGCTTATTGTGTGTACCTGTGCTGTATGTTAGCAGCCTTGGGAGATGGAGTCCTCTCTACCTAGTAAACAGAAGTTATTTTACAGTAATATTAACTCCACAGCAATCTTGAAATGTAACCATTGGTGAAACGCTGACTAATTCTGAACAAATGGCTAAGATGTAGTAAAATATGGAAGAGTCGAATAGTAGGTGAAGGATGTTGGCATTGTGGGAGAGCGAGATGCCTCAGCCTGGGCCACCGCAAATGGCACTCTCCTCACACCCTTGGGGGACAGGGTGAATGTGAAGGGAGTAGGAAAGCCAAGTGCAGAAGTCTGACTCTGGGTGCTCACCCTTCCCTGCTGTGCCTGCTGGGATCATCATCTTTGAACACCCTTGCTTGTGCTCCACTGAACTTTGTGATCTACTATGTCTGATCCTTTCAGCTCTGCATTGCCTCTTGGATAACGTACAGGTGGCATCATAAAGCTCAGAAATGTTTTGGTTGTGCAAAGAGCAGAGGAAACTGAGATGAGAACTGTGTCATTTGAAAACTAGGTCAGAGGCCAAGATTTTTCACTTGTACTTATAGTCTTTTTCTTGTTTTATTTTATTAACTTAGGTTCCTTAATACCTTTATTCTCCCTTTTTTTTTCTCCTCATTTCCCTGTTCCTTGAAAAGAGGGATTCTTCTGAGGAGAAGTCTTAATCCTTGTAAATCATAGCTGCAGAATCTTTCCTGTGTAAGGAGAAGCACATGGATTTTTTAGCTGATCCACTTGTTCACCCCCTTGTTGATCAGGGTCATGCTCAGCTTAGGTATATTTGGAGTGATAAATCAGGTCCAAGGCGAAGCCAAGAGGTGAGGATCAGGCCTGGGCTGAGGAGGTATCAGACACAGCTGCAGTGCACTCTGACTCAGCTGGGGGCAAGGGGTCACCCTTGGCATCAAAGCAGCTCTTGAGAGAGAGAGAGAGGGGCAGGCCTGGGCAGAGACTTCTTTTGTTTGCAACGGCTCTTATCAATGGCCAAGCTGACCTTGAACACAGCCAACTGTCCTTTAAAGCCCTAGAATGGGGGTAGTGCTCTCAGGGTCTCAGTAATCTCCTGGCAGGCCTTTGTTAATGCATGGTCTCAGCTCTGGAAGCAGAGCAGCAATTGCAGCAGAGGTATTGCCTTTGCTCATGTGTTTCTACACTTAGAGAAATGCATTTCTGCCTCGTGTGTGTGAGAAGCTTCCTTGCACTCTTGCTTCTGGTCTTCATCTTCTGTTGCTGTTTCAGAACAGAAAGCAATCTTCCATCAATGTCCTCAGAAGCTCTGAAGCCACCATCTTCCCTGGGCACTTCTCTGCATTGCTGCTGCCTAGACTGAAAGGGAAAGATGCTGTTACTGTGACAAACACATGCAAAGTAAGTTCTAATTACTGCCTCGAAAAGTCAAATATTTGTTGCAAGCAGAGGACTAATTGTGGGGGGAGGGAGCGGAAGTCGAGGCTCTTGGAGTGAAAGTGGAACAGATGCCCGGACGCCTTGGGGAAACGCAGCTTTCCTCTACAAATCAGAGCTTTAAATTACAAGGCTTTTACCAACGAGAACAGTTGTGGGAAGTCGTCTGCTCTCATTTGCGTAATGGCTTCTGTCACTGGTGATTAGACACAGGATGAAGGAAAAGAAATTTGACAATTAGGAATGAGCGATCATTAATCAGAATCTTTGTTAGAAGGAGGGAAGGGGGGGAGAATATCCCACAAACAATGGAGGCAGCCACTAGAGCCACCGTGAAGTCCACAAGATGCATAACTAAGTGCTCCTGTTGCTCCACGGAGCCATCTCTGCCTAGGTACAGAGCAGCAAAGAGGGTTTTGTGAGGCTTGGAAAGCTTGGGGAGGAAGGCAGTGAGGCAATATCCTTCCAGTCCTACTTAGTAAGGGAGAGAGCATATCTGGGAGACCAGTCCTTCCCCCACTGACACCTTGCACTTCCATCTCGATGCCTGGCCACAAACTGACAGCAAAAACCACAGAAACAAGGTCTTAAATTTTCTGTCTCCTTTCTCCACATTTTGCATGCAGTTTGTGGTGTGGAAGAGAGCAGGCAGGGGCCTTGACTGGCATGCAGCAAGCTTAGGATAGGCAACATGAAAGCAGTCTCAGGCTCTTTTCCTGATAATGTCATTTTCTACAAGAGCAATGAAGAACCTGATGGACTGCATGACAGGTAAAGAAAAGAAGGCAGTGGTGACTTCTCTGTGTCTGTCATTTGCTGTCTTGCCTCATCATCCACTCATGCACAATCCACTATATGCTTTTGTTTGGGTTTTGTTGGCTTTGATCAAATTATCATACATATGGAATCTATGTTACCTGGTTTTCCTACAGCTGTCATTCATGGTCTTGTCAGGTTAAACACTTTGGTGTAGTTTGCATGAAGAGGCATTGCCTCTGATTAAATCAGCAGTTCTAACCTGGGAGGGGGCATGACAGACCGTTTGTGGCATACAGTGTTGGTTGGTTCATCTGAACACTTAAGCTTACTGGATCCATTGATTTCAGTGGCAGTTCCTGTCTTTGCAAGGCTGGGTCATTTACTTGAGGTGAAGGTCTCCATCAGGGTGATTATTCTTTCTGCGACTGGAAATCAAAGCAGATACAAAGGCAAAACAGTGGGAGCTCATACCTGTGGCCCACTGGGCCCAGGACGCTGCATTCCAGCAGAGAGGGACTGATAACAGACTGAGTGAGCTGAGCTACAACCCACAAAGAGGACTTTCCGAATTTGTCATCTCTTCCGAGCAGCAAGAGGTTTTGTTGTTTAGTATTGTTCATTTTTGTGCTGGTGAATGCTTTGCTTGCTAAATAAACAGTTTTTTTCCACTTTTCTCCAAGGAACTATTTTCCCAGACCAGTTAGGGGAGGGGCTTGCTTGAATCTGCTTTCTAGAGGAACCCCTTTAGAGGTTTTCTCCCAAATTTGCCCTAAACCAGAACAAAAGGGGAGAGCTGAAGCCATGTTGTCTCATTCCCTGCTGGCTCTGAGCTCAGACAAATGAGAGCAGCTTAGATTTTCAACCTCTTCCCATGGCTAGTGTTCACCACAGGAACTCAAATGAAAGAGAGAACAGTAGATCTCAGGACAGGATCAAGCAATGATCTAACAGGGTTTTTCATCCAGAGCTCATCATGACAGCAGTTAGGAGAATCACTGGTCACATTGCTTACGATAGGAAGATATGTCAGGTAGTGACTTTTATTCCCTCTTGAACACAAGAGGAAGGCTGCTCCTCATTTACAACACTTTTAATGTGTGCTTACATTTGGAGTGCACCTTGTGCTCTTTGTAGAGGGGGAAGGTAGGTTGTGCTGTAGTAGGTAGCAGGGTCAGAATTCACTTAACAAACTTGCAGTAAACCCTGAGCAATCAGACTTTGACATGGCAGGGCATTGCCCTTTCTGTAAGAAATGTCACTCTACTGGATGGCAGGAGCACAAGTGTGACTTTTGTCCCAGTGTCAGCTGTGTTTTTGGTTTTTTTTTCCTGAATAGTCAGGATTTGCCATTGAATGCCTTGATGGGGAGGACCTTTGGATGTGACTTAACCTCTTGGGAAGCCAGGAAGGGAGGCTCTCCTGTGTGTAGGTAATCTGTGTTACCAGATCTGCTGCATGCTCTGTGCCCCTTGAGCTGCTTAAGCAGTACTGGCCTCATGCAGTGAGCTGTGTGAGGGCTCAAGCTGAGCTGAAAGCAGCTAAAGGGGTGAGGTCAAATAGTTTGCTTCTATAAAAGGACATTCTCCATGTCCACAGAGAGGGCACATGGGCTGATAATAGCATCCAAGGGGATAGTTTCTGTAGAAGAGATTAGTAGCACCGGCAATGGGCTGATTCTGCTGCAAGTTCCCTTGCCAGGACCTCTGATATTTCGAAGCTGCTCCCAACCATCTGTGTTTCATTGGGTTAAAATCCTTCTGGCAGCAAAGAATTACTGGTGCTGGTGGTATTTGGGTCAAATGCCAGTCAATACAGGCTGTGGAGCTGGAGGCAAGGCCTTGCTTGGTGTTTGAGGTAATAAGCTTCTGGTCTGTCAGCTCACGGGAACTGCAGAGGTTTGTAGAACTGAGGTGTCACAGGACCATGTTACTTGGGCTGTCAGGTCTGACACTGCTCTGGTGGAGCAGGCCTTAGTGCTCTTTGAGCCTGTGTTTGGGAGTGGTGCACACCTGAGGAAGAAATCTCCAAGTGGAATTGGGGGCTGTGAAGGACCCATTCATCTGCCACCAGTTCACTCCAAGCACAGCCTGGGGCCTCTTGCTTCCAATTCCTCCCCAGCACAGAAGCAATCCTGTGTCTCCTGCTTTTGCTATTTGTTTATAGCTCTCCCCATCCCATCTGTCTTTCTCTTCTCCTTCCTCCCGTTCCTTTTCCCTCCCTCCTCCCCCTCATTCTCTGTAAGCGATTAATCATTTTGACAGGCTCAGCGATGGCCTTTATTTCCTTGAGGCAGCCAAGAAATGTCTGTGAGCACCTTCTCTGCCACCCCTCGTGTTCCCTTGCCAATCAGATCAGCCACTTCGCTTGGAGTGACTCCGTCAGGAACATGGAGAGGGGAGCAGGGGGGAAACTCCAGCAGGGTCAGCTGGGAAATGGGCAGTGGGGCAGCATCCAGTTGGGGTGCCATGTGGGCCCCCATTAGCTGTGATGAATATGTCATTTCACTATAGCTTGAATATGTCATACTTGCTCCCTCCCTCTCCTGAGGCTCCCCTTCAAATCTTGGTTTCAGTGCAAAGGCAGTTGAGAAGAAATTGGGCTTCTCAGGAACATATCAGCCTCCAACAGAGTGGCTGGAGGGAAAAGCTGTCAGAAGAGAAAGAAGAGCAGGCAGAGATCATCAAGAGAAAAAGAATGAGGATGATTTTGCAGATGGATGTGGAAGTCTTCCTGGGAAACTCCCTTTTGTCATGTGCAGGAAGGAAGTTGCTTCTGAGTCTCTGTCATGGTTCACCTGGACTTGTCATGTTGTCATAAGGATGCTTTCTATTCACCTGCAGCCTGAGAACCTCTTGGGCCACAGTACCTGCTCTTGCAAATGCCCTGTCACCTAACTAGGATGAAAATGGGGTACATCAGATGTGTGATAGTCCCAAAAGGATTTTATCATCTGCTGTTACCAAGCTTTACAGTACCCACTGTCCCATCAGCATGGAACCGAGGAATGCTATACATATAGAATTCTCTTCCCTCTCATGGATGAAAGCTGATATCCTCCACAGTGTGAATGAGAAGTAATAATAACCATTCTCCTTAGGGGCTCTGGGGATCTCTAGGGCCCCTTTGTGCAGGGCACTGGACTGTAACTAACATTTACAGAAGAGGTTGTGAAGGAGAGAAAGAAGATGTAGGTGATGTGCTAGAGGTCAGATGGAATGTGATGTAAAGATCTAGGACAAGGTGGTCAAGTATCATAAGGTGGGAGACTGAATACAGAGACTCAAGGGATCCTCTCTGGCTTCGTGCATTAAAACAGTAAATAAGCCTTGAGTTGAGCTTAGAAGAGAGTTAATAGTCTTATCCCAGATAAAAGGCTCTAGCATGAGACTGCTCCAACTCTATTAGACCAAGGAGCATGGTGGATAGAATGAGCTGTGCTTTCAAGTTGCCACATCTTGCAGTGAGAGGGAGGCAACAACACAGGGCCAAACCCCAAAGCTCAATGCAGCTTCTCCTTCGTGAGATGCAGCCAGGCAGGTGATAGCTCCCAACTGAGTCTAGGAAGCTCAGACCCTCTTACTATTTGCCATGTGAGCTTGAGTTCTTGCCCTACATGAAAGGCATGAGAGTTCTAGCAGCAGGCTGAATGGGCTCAGTGAAGCAGCCAAGGAAAAAAACACAATCTCGCTCCTACACCTCTTGTTGTTTGTTTCCTCCTCAAAAAAGTTGCCTTTTAGGTACAGACCTAAAAACTGATACAACCTGAGTCCCAAGGGAGGGCAATGAACTCATCTGGAATAAACACCTGTGCCCCTTGAGGGCTGACTGCATCAGATGTCTGGAAGGTAGGAAGTCTCCAACAAAAGAGGAGTTAACAGGCATTTTCCAGCAGGCAGTGTGTGCTCCCTCTGACAGACATGCTGCCCCATGTCTTGGGAGTGGCCTCTGCCAGGGTCACTGCTGGGTTTCTCTCAACCAGCATTTCTCTCAAGTAAATATTGATTTTGTGCTGGTGGTGCTAATCAGTGTTGTTGAAAGAGAGGCTGTAAATGCTTGGCAGAACAGTGGTGGCCCTTCTTGGCAGCTAGACTCTCTCATTTGCCTTGTTTTCTGCACACTTGTGCTCATGGGTCCAGGGTGAGGAACGCTGGCTTTGGACTGCCTGACTAGTGACCACTAACAGCTTTAGTGCCTCTTCTCCTGTGTAGGGTGGTTATGTTTGCTCCCATGAGTTCAGTCAAGGATGTTCATTAGCAGCAGACATGCAAACTGCCCCGTCCCTGCTCAGTTTGCATCCAGTAAGAGGTAGTAACATTTCTTTCTTGGGCATAACACAAGAAACAGTCTGAAGGCAGAACATAGATCGGAAGGCAGATGTTATCCCAGATAACCCAGGATGTAAGGGAAGTATCAGGTGATTCTATTTCTCTATGTAAAATCTTTTGTGGATGTTGTAGGCTATGTTCTTTGGTCTCCAGAGTCATGAAGAGCTTCCTCACCAAACTAGCCTTATGTCTGTCAGCAGAGCTGGTCAGCAGTGCCAGCTCAGGCAGATGGTGATGGAATGAGAGCTGTTGATCATGACAGATGTTTGCCACTTCCCCACAGTGAGTGTCCACACCAGGCAGTGGAAAGGGTGGGACATTGCAGGGCAAGGACTGTAGAAGCAAAAGCACTATTGCCACACCAGCACAGTATTGAGGCTTGGCTCACTGCTGCAGCTGAGCCAGCATTCTCTGCTCTGTGCTGTGCTGAACTGGTGAAAAGAACAAGCTCACATGGGGATGCCAGTGTTGCTGTGTAGATCATGTTGCCTCTCCTCTCCTGGAAGACTGACCTGGTTGACAATGTGACTTGCCTAGTTGCAAATGGGAAGGTTTAGCCATCAGGAGTTGAAATCCCCCACAATAAGACAAGCTGGACTATGTCCAGTTAGTTGAAGACTAAATGAGAACTTGCCTTCACTTTTCGGGGTTCGGGATCTAATTTCAGAACTTGTCTGTGCTGCATGCTGTGCTGTTGCTGTCCCAATGGATTTTTTTCAGGTTCAGGTGCTAATCAACCTTGTAGCAGCCTGGGTCATCCTCTGTCTCCTGGAAAATCTGAGATATCCTTGGGTATTGGCAAGCATGTCCATGTTGTGTAGCTGTTCCAGACTTACAAGCAGCACCTGCTGCTTAATGGGAAAGCTGGAGCATGACGTTAACTTTGCACATTCTCTTAGGTGACTGAGGTGTTTGTGCCCTTGGAGACTTCAAAATTGGAGACCGGGTCAGTTGGTTTTAAGAATCTCACATTTTGCAGTGTCCATCCAGTGGAGACATTTGTGTCTGAGCTCTGTCTGTCTGGGCTGCTCTGAACATTATGGATGTGTTGCTGCTGTCTTTGCGGAGTGGATGAAAGTGTTTGTGGTAAAATGTAATCAAGTGGAAAATTGCAGTGCATATAAACACATATGGCACTCAATGACTGGGCATTAGGCACAGTGACTGCAGGCAAAAAAAAAATTATCTGTAAACGTTTCGCAGCAAGTTTCAAAATCTTAAAGAACAATAAGATATTAGCAATTTAATGGGGTGATTCAGCGAGGCAGCGATCCTTGGGTTGGGAGAACAAGGATGCATGCAGCTGCAGTGACGGGAGTGGCTGGGATTACTCAGCCAAGCTCAACAAGCCCTGTCTCCCAGCACAAAACAGCTGCCAAAGGTTTCCTCCACATGGCAATGTGGCTGTGCTTGGAGAGGAGAGAGCCAGGAGGTGGCTCATGAACCTTACCATTGCCACCTTCCAGCCCCCTCCAAGAGCCTGCTGTTTACAGCAGCATTTGGAAGAGCTTGTGTGTGGTCAATGAGGCAGAACTGATGGGCGAGGTGGATCAGGCCTGGCTCAGGTTGGGAGCTGTGAAGGCACTGCAGGTCAGTGGCTGCCTTGGCCTCCCAGAAAGGGAGAGCTGGGTCTTGTTCATCTCCTGTGCCTTCAGGCTCCATCTGCTTTTGCTGCCCAGGATAGCACCTTTCCAGCTACTGCAGAAAACACAGCAGCCCAAATCCTTCCTCAGGGCAACTATTTTGCACCTTGCCAAGGAGCTCTGTCATCTGCTGGAACTGCACTTGGATCTTGCACATCTAAAACCATGGGAATCACTGCCTGAGCAAGGTGTCTGTCTCCAAACCCGTTGCTTTGATCCTACCACTTACAGTGAACATGCCAGCCTGTGAAAATGATTTTTTCCTGAGTGACAGGAGTACCAGAAAGGTGTTTTTCTTTTCTTGCCATATGCTGACTCCCCTTTTTCTCACAGGAAAAAAGTTACCTGTGAGTAGGGGGAGGAAAGCACTTTGCCAGTGTCACTTGGCTGTACCTTTCCCAAAGGACATAGGAAAGTAGCTTGAATACTAGAAGGAATATAGTTTTGATGGCTCTACTGACTGCCTTGAGATCCTGGATCTGGGAGACAAAACTGCACAGCAGTTAATGGGAGAACAGCTTCTGAAAGAGTAAAGAGGGCACCAGCTAGGAAAACGAAGGCTATTGGCAGTTTGGCCCAGCAAAGCCTGGCTGATTCCAATGCTCTCTGGGGAGAAATCTTCTCAAACTAACCTGTGAGTAAGATCTGCCCAAGTGAAATAAAAATAAACAAAATCAGTGTTTCTTGACCATAAGTGGCTGCTTTCCAGGAATTCAAGGAACACAGTGGGGCCCAAAGCTGTTGCAAGTAGAGCAGTAGGTTCTCTTCAGGTTTCTGCACAGGTTCTTAAATTTTCAGACTGGTTCATATATCACCCTGAGAACATGCCTTTTCCTGTATTCAATCCTGGAAATGGAGACCCAAGTACCTGGATCATTAACATAGTGTAACTTTGGTGAGATTACAGGCAGGCATGTGATGGTGTCCTCAGCTTCATCCAACAGACTGCCTAGGGCTGGATTTTGGTAAGACAACATGCCTGCCTCACTTGCATATTCAACTCTGTATAAAATTGGTGAAAATAATGGTGGGAGAAGCTTTTAATGAATTGTTATTAAATAAAGTTTATTTTCAGTATATGTTTTTATCTATTTAAGAAATTCTTGCTTTTAATCTAATCTCTTTAAATGTGGTATATTAGAAAGAAAGCTTGTATTTCTTGCCTTGTGTCACCTGCTGGTTTAGGCAGTTGTGGTGTTTACATCTCTAAGCATTCTTGTTCTTTCTGATATATAAGTACCATAGGGAGGTTGTACAACTAGGAAATCAAGCTGATGAGGCATGTCTAGCACTACTGAGTACAGATACATTTACCTACAGAATTCCCCTGTCTTTATAACAACCAGATGAAGCCAGCCCTCCAAAGATTGTCCAGGAAACTCACAAAGTTCTCTGCTGTGGTCAGTTTTGAATGTGAAATTTTTCTCAAGACTTGTCTCTTTTCAAAGGCTCTGCATTTGCATGAACTAGCTCCCTGCCTGTTCTACTCTCTGCTTTATTACCTATGGGCTGTAGCTTGTTGCTACCTTCCTATTTTCTCTGGGTGTTTCCATGCTCCTGCAGCACTAAACCCAGTGGATTTGAGTCTCCCTCCCTCCCTCCCTCCCTCCCTCCCTCAGATGAAAGGTTACTAATCCCTGTCCTTTGCCAGCTTGATGTCATCAGTCTGCACAGATCTGGAGGCAGAGGTCTCCTAGACCATGTACCTGTGGTGTCCAGAGCAACAAAGTCTTTACCTACCTACCTACGTCAGCTTTCTGCTGAGAACAGCAGCTCTTACCCCCTGCAGCTGAGAGAGAGGATCACATCTGCTGGCTTTTGGGTGCAGATCTAACACCCAATTTCCACAGGGAAGGGCAGGACTAAAGAACAGTAAGGCTTTCCCTTTCTGGGTACACTGGTATCATGAGACCCTGCTACTCTCTGCCCTCTTCTCTGTCCACCCATAAATCCTCTTGTGAACCTTGCATGCATGGTGCTAGATAAAAACTCATCCTCAGGATCTGTGGACTACTCAAAGCTCCCCACTCTGGTTAGTGTCTGCTTCAGATGGATTTCAGATGCATCAGAGGTAATTTCACTCATCCTGCCCTGGGGTCAGATCAGGCATGAAGCCTCTGGATGAAGGAAACAGAGCTGTGATCCAGGGTTGAGCAGATTCCAGTGCAGATGGAAGTAAATGTGTGATGGCTGGATTTTCTTGGAAGTATTTATTATGGTGTGTTTGTCTGAGGCATGCCTTGGCCTAGATAGAGGTCTCTGGCATCAGAGGAGGCTTCTAGGTGAGCTCTCAGTCATGGAACTTCCCTTCAGCATGAGCAAATGAACTACAGGCTGAGGCAGGACCCCGCACTTGTGAGCTGATGTGCACCAGTTTCCCCAGGGAATTGCTGGGAAAATGTTGGCTTAGTCGGGAGAGCCTTTGCTGAGCTGCTTTACAAGGGGAGGTTCTTCTGAGGAATACCAAGAGAGGGAGGGCTTTATGGTTCCCTGTGGGCAGCTGGTATCTGCCCTCACCCTGAAGGTCCTACCTGCACTGGCAGCTGCTTCTGTGCCCAAGGATTACAGTACTGTTGCTGTCACCCTGGTGAAGGTCCTTTGAAGAATGACACATGGATCTGCCTTCTGTCTTATGACCCCAGGAGGGGAGAAAGTCCATGAGACTTTTGTGTCTCATGGCAGTTGTGTGAGAGAATTTCTAATTAGCTGCTGAAGCAGAAGACTGCTCTCTTTGAGTAGGTACAGTCACCTTCACTGTTCCTGTGACTCAAACACCTCTCTGAGACAGGCAACTGATGGTGTGCCCTTAACGCAGGTCAAGAACAGAAAAATACTCCTCAGCAAACTTTACTTGCTTGCTGTAGCAGGTGGTTTGATGCACAACAGGCAAACTAGAGATGGTAGGGTTGATAGAGTGCATGTGCTGGCTATTGATATGACAGATTATGAAACCACCTGAGTCACTTGTCCCACTGTCCCCACCCACATGGAGGCTATGGTACTTGAGGCAGGTCTGCCTGTCACACCTGAAAGAGCTGTGCAGCTCAAGCACAGCCAGGGAGAGATTTTTAAGTCAAAAAGCAGCTGTTCAGTCACTTGGTGTAAGCTGGTAGATAACTGAGGGAATTCTCCTTGTTTCTTTTGTCTAAACCCCTCCTTCCCAAAGGGGTTCCTGTCAGGGTTTGAAGGCACTGGGACAGAAAATGTACTGTTGCTCTGAAGACTTTGCTGCAGAGGTGAAAGGCTCCCATCACTTCATATAAAACCCATCACTGAAAATGGGAATTTTTGACTGAAATTTGTCTGCATTTACTGTAGGTCCTTTTTTTTTTCTGTCAGCATCTGAAACTTGTATGGAAAGGGTTACACTCCCCTGGCCCCCAATACTCAAGCTGCCTTTGACCTCTGAGTGCTGCTCCAGCTGCTGCACTGATTTTTGGTTTATTTGGGCTGCAGATGCCCTTGCTGATCAGCAGCTGCACCTTGCTGGTTGGCCTGGCCTGTCCTGCAGGAGAATTTGCCATCAGGCCAGCTCCTGCCTTTTCCATACCTGCAGTCCCTGATGCTGTGATGACAACCTGCTTTCCCAAAGTGACTCTCCAGGTCTGCAAGGGAGGACTCTGCTCCTCAGGAGCAGCTGTGATGAGCTCTCTCTTGGTGCAGCGGCCAAGGCATTGCTGTCACCTCTGGCAGTTGCTGTACAGCTCTCAAACTCCCTTGCTCCTTCCCCAGCAGGACAGAGCTGGTGCTGATGCCTGCTGATGCTGGGATTGCCTCCTGCATCCAAGAGACTGGATGGTGGTTGCTGGTATATTAGATGTTGCCCGTGAAAGGTTCTGTCAAATACTGATCTTGCATCCAAGGCACAGCCAGACAAACACTGCCCAGCCATTTCCAGGCACTGTTCAAAGTGTATCTACCTGATGCTGGATGTGTCTGCAAGTGCCCATTCACACTGAGACTACAAAAAAGCAGCGGTGGGTAAGCAAATTCCCTTATGTGTTATGGCCCTGCACGACGGTTACAGTGAAAGGGGGTGGCTGTGGTGGAAAATGAAAGCCCTGGGATCTGACAGTGGCAGTGTTTTTCAAGTGCTTTAAGGCAGACAAATAATCGGCTGGTGAATATATTGAGAGCCATCCTGTGCGCCAGGAAGAGGAGAGCTCAGACCCAAAGGGGCCGGGTTTTGAAGTGTATGGACTGTGATCTAATTCGGGGACAATGGTGTTGAGGAAGGCGTCTAAGTGCAGGGGGAGAGCAATGAAAAGGCCCGGCTAAAAGCAAGGCAGACAGACAAAACCAGCCCCTTCCCTTGTAGGAAAGAAAAGACGGCGAGGGCAGGGATGGGAACGGGCGGCTCTAGGGGCACGTGGCAGTGACGCGCGGTGGGACAGTGACCCGCGGGCACAGCCGGAGCCGCCGGCCGGGCAGGGCCGCTGGAGCCGCCGTGCGCTGCCCGGCGCGGCCACGGCGTGGAGCCCGCGCTCCGCGCGGCGCTGCCGGGGCTGCCGCGGGCACCGCGCCAGCGGCAGCGGGGATGCTCCCGGCCTGCGGAGGGGCTGCAGGGGCTGCACCTGAGCCGTCAGCAGGGTCAAAAACCTAATTCTGAGCTGAGAGACCTTAGGAGCATTTTTCCCATGGAAATATTCATCTCTGGCACAGAGCCCTCGCGTCAGATACACCAGGCATGAATCTGAATACAGTTTCAGCCTCAGTTTGGAACCTATCTGATAGACCTGGGTTGGACTTGCCTCTTCTCGACCATACCTAGAGTTTCTGCGGATGTACATGAGACCAGGCGCCTACACTGAACACTGGCATTAGGAAGGATGCTGTCTGCTGTGCTAGATGCTGTACAAGTACAAGCATATGGTGCAAGTCATATTTTCATTGTGCCACATATGTTGTCATATACCAACACAAAACAAACCTGCTGAGGTCTGTGTGTACTCTAGTCACACTGCCAGGAGATCTTGTATATATGAACTCTAATTTTGGTATATGTGAACTCTAATTTTGGTTACTCCCATTTTCCTCATTCCACCCCCCCTGCCCCACTATCTTAAAACAAAAGACAAATTCCCCCCAGTTTAATCCGATTCTCTAGCAGATAAATCAAATCCAGACCTGTTTTCCATGGCTTGCATTGCTTTTTTCTTTGCCCCACTGGCTACTTTTCTATCTTTCTGTGCACTGGAAATAACACTGGGGTGTACCTCACCTCAGCTTAGAAGAAGCTTCCAGTATGTCTCTGTACTCACAGCTATGGAACAGCCCAGCAGCCTGTGGGTACCCTGGCCTCAGCTGTGATGTCTGTCTGTCCACAGGAAAGGTGGAGGGACAGATGACACACGATGCCCCTTCCGAAGAGGTGTTGCTCTGACTACTGTGATCACTGTTGCCGGTGCAGGGGGTTCTTGTTGTGCACCCTGTTTTACACCACCAGCAGGATTGGGACCGGGTCCTGGGGCCCCTCTCAGTGCTCCCCGTCCCACCTCCCTCGGTCCAGACCCAAAACGGGGAGCTGCCTGCCTTTTTCGCCTTGCTCTTCCTCCTGCCAGGGAAGGGAACAACCTGTGCCTTGGCTCTCCGCAGGGAAGGTGCGGGGGGGAGCCGCGGGGCCGGTGCGGGTGCGGGGCTGCAATGAGCGCTCTGGACCCACGAGGGCAGCAGAACACTGCGGGAGAAGCGGGCTCAGCCCGAGGTGTCCCCGGGCTGGGGACAAAAGGGACCCGACTCGGGGCTCCTCACAGGCAGGGGGGTCCGGGACTGCTGCCTGGGACGCTCAGAAGATGCTGCGGAACAGGTTAGGCACGCTGCCTGTCTGGGGAAGAAAGGATCCACCTCCTGGAACCAGGGCTCCCCCCAGGGTCTGAGACTTCGGGTCATGGGAATGGGGCTGTGCCCCAGGCAGATGCCAAGGCGATGGATCTAGAAAAGCACAGCATTACACGGCTGTGTCCTCACCCTGGTGCCAGCTGGAGCACTTCTGGGTCTGCCCTATGCTTGGCCATCACCTCCTGTGCAGAGGAGGTCTGTCCCAGGAAACACATTGGAAGGAAATCTGTTTTGGTGGTTTTCTCTGCATCTGCATGCCAGAGCTCTCACAATGCTCACCAAGGATCATCTGTATTTCTCAGGGCTCAGAGACGCCTGAATGCTGTTTTCAGTGCAACTAAGGAGAGAGCATTCTGACTCTGGCCAGGTAGTGTGGTCAGGGGCTGAACTCACACCTTCCTCCTCTCTCGGCAGAGGAAAAACCCCTCAGGTGGAAACAAGGGAGTTCTGCTGAATTCTGCAGTGAGCCACACAGCTCTGAGTCCCCAATGCTCCTGAGACCTGGGGATGCCAGTAGCTAAGGTGAGCTCTGACCTAGGCTACAAATGCAAAGCTCTGAATAAAGCAAAGCAATGCTGTGAAGAGCTCATAGCTTTCCCCCTGCTAGTTATGTACCTACCACTGCAGCCAAGCCATACAGTGGCTGCAGTGTGTGACTCAGAGACCCAGAGAGCACAGCCAGACACTGCCACTCCAGACCTCTGCTCACCAGGTCTGTGCTTCTAGCCCTCCTCTGGAGCCCCCTCCCATTCCTTTCTTTCCAATCCTCTTGTACTGTATTCTTGGCAAGGGTGCTGGCTCTCAGCCCCTGCACCTCATGTGCCCTATTGATAGCTGGTAATTTATGTAAATCTCCTAATATATGGATTCTGGGATCAGGACGGAGGGTTTGTGTGTGAGATGAGATTAATATGTTTGCAGATTCTCTCTGCAAAGAGAATGAGAGAGGCAGGCAGGGCTGGGACGCTCGCCCTAGGTCTCTATTAGTACCTCTGCAAGCACTCACCGTGCCCAGGCTCTGCCTCCATGTGCAGGAGCAGTGCAGGGGATTCTCCCTGCTCTGGCCACCCTGGTCACCCACAGCCATCCTTGTGAGCCAGCTGCCCAGGACTGCCCATTTCTGGGAGTCCACAATGTGCCTGGTAGTGGTTTCTGTCTCTGTGTGCTCCACCAAAGTTTCAGCATCTCCGGAAGGTGGCCAGGCTGAGCTGTGACAGGGACTGCTGCTGCTGCAGGATTTTGTGGCCCCCTGAAAGTGCTGGAAAACTGTGGCTCAGCTTTATTCTCACCGTGAGAGTTCAGGGCAAGGGAGGCTGCTTGTAGCCACTGGGCTCAGTGTGCAGCTGGGGCTCAGCCCCTCCTGCTCCAGGTCAAAGTCGGAGATAGCAGGGCATGGTCTGGGGGGGACCAGTGTGACAGAGGGGCAGCAGGGTACAGGGCCCCGGGCAGGGGGAAAATGGTGATGCCAGTTTTGATGGCCACACACTGGGCTGACATGCTGTGCCCAGCTGAAGGATTTGGCAGCAGGCTGCCATGTGCCCCTGTGCTGTCTCTCCTGAGGACTGCAGTCTCCCAAGTGAGAAGTGCTACCTGTACACCCAGCCCTGTTCAGGGTGTGTGCCTTATCCATACACATCTCCCAGCCTGGCAGCAGCACCCGGCTGCCTGGGCTTGGCCTGGATGGGAAGGCAGAGCCCACCAAAGCATGGTAGAGGCCAAGAGAAGTTGGGGAGCTGGGGAGTAGGTGGCAGGGAAGGAATCCACCCTCTGATTCAGATGTTCCTGAGGAGTTCCCGTTCTATACCTGACATTTAGAAACCAGGAATCCTGCTGATGGATAGGATTTGATGTGGTGGAGTATATTTCACACTGTGTCATTTATCCTGGTGCTGCCTCATGTGAAATGTCAGCCGTCCAGGAGGCTTTTCTGATCGCTCTTTGAAGTACTGAGTTTCTGATAAACTCAGGAGAAAGGTGCTTTTACCAACCCAGGTCAGGAACCAGGAGGGGGAACAACTTTTCTCCTCTCTGTGCAGGTCCCTTGGTAGGACCTGCCAGCTCAGCCTGACTTACGGAGGGTCACAGGGGGGGTCCTGCTGCCCTCCTGCCCCTGGTGTATCCCTTGTCCTGTTTGGGCCATACAAACCCCTTTCTTCTGCCCCAAATCTCTCTGACAGCACCCTGCCTCATGTTCCCTCTCCCCGCCTGTGTCTGGATTTGCTCCCAATACTCTTTTTAGCCTTTGGAGGAATATTTTCAAGTCTCCTGGGGTTGCTGCTGTTGACAATGGAAATCTATTGTGTTTTATGTGCCTGGAAAATGAATTTCCATGTCAGAAGAGGAGAGCAATTACCACAAGCAAGAGAGATCAAATTGGGTCTTTAAAAAGAAAATAAAGTTCAGATCTTATCTGATTAATGAGATTTCTTCCAAACCTTAACAAATCTTAATTACAGTGACTCTGCTGGAAGGGATGAGGTAAAGCTAGGATTGGGGGCTATCTAAACAGAACCACTCTCTTCCGAGCTACAGTACATCCCTGCATGAAAGCAGCAGGGACGGCCATTGAGTGTGGAAAGCTGCTCAGCTGGAAATCAGCAAGGGAGGATTCTCCATGGAGCCTGAGCAGCTCCTTCCCCAAAGGCTCACGGTGCTGGGGGAGAACCCCACCAGCCCCAACCAGCAGCGAGCCCTCTGCTTTGCTCTGCCCCAGATCCTGGCATTCTTTTTGCTCCAGATCCCTCTGCTTCTACAAAATTTTCACCTGGTTTTCTTTCATTTTCTGTAATAAGAAAAAATACTCAATTCATGAGGATTTTTATTCTCCCTTCCCCAAATTTTTAAAAAGAAACCTCCTGCTTAAAAATAAGCTGAGGGGTGCTAAGTTGTTTATTCAGTTTAAGCTCACAAAATATTTTTTGATGATATGACCAGATTGCCAGCATAACACAGAGCAGAGATTGTCCCCCTGCTACCCCTTTATTGCATTCAATAACTTTCTTCCCGAAAGAATACGAGTCTTGAGCCGAAGATGTTGAGAAAGAGAAACTCCAGTGCTTCCCGTAACAGCTGCTCTGATGGTTAATCACCCTGACTTCCTTGGACAAAGTGAAACAAAATTTAAAAAGGTCCAGTACTTTATTTTTAATTGGACTTGTCTGGCTTCAGCATTTATCCATTTGCTCTTGTTACAGATTCCTCTGGCAGATTAAAGAGTTTTTTAGTATCTGGTATTTCTTCCCTGGGAAGAAATTTATATACAGGAAGCAAGTCACCTCTTGATCCTCTTAATAAACTCAATAAATGGTTCCCCTTGGTGTAGTGCATTTCCCCCCCAGTTTTGGGTAATGTTTGGGGTTCTTCTATCCTGTTACCAGAATACTAGCCGAGACAGAAAGAAGGGGACATAGGAATGAATCCAAACCACTAGAAAATCAGACAGCCAAACCTTCCCTTCTCTTTGTCTCAATGTGTATGAACACATTGCTTCCCCTCACATTATCTTTTGAACAAATTTGGGAAAATATTACTCATCTAAAAGGTATTTTCTCAATCTCTATAATTCTAGACTAATTATTAATAGCCATAACCAGAGCTAGAACTGGCCGTCAGCATCTGAGTGAGGGGTAAAATGACAACAAATCAGTGTATTTAGGCAGGTGTGGGTATCAGGTACTGGTGGGATTTAGGGAGGGCTGGTGGAGTGGCCGAGCCTCCCCCGTGTGCGGCACAGGGCAGAGCCGGCGGCGCTGGGGAGCGAACGCCCCGCCGGGAGTTTGCTCCCTGCTCGGCTCGGGGAAGGAGGCAGCCCGAGGAGCTGGGGCTCTGCAAGAGAGCCCGACACAGCAGCATCTGAGCAGGAGCAGGAAAATCAGGCAGCTACCAAGGATGCACATATATCCTCTAAAAACTTTCTGCTCTTGGGCTTCTAGGATCTTTACCTAGTGCGTTTCCAGCTTAAGCTGCGAGGCACAAATATTACTTGTTTTCCTATTCACCAGGATTTCACCCTCTCTTCTCAGTCCAGCAAAGTTTCAAAATGTGTGAATAATTTGAATTATTTTTGCCTCATTTCCACTGCCTGATAAGATTCTCATCTGCCTGTCTTGTTTGCCTGATTTATGAAGGTTTGGGTTTTCTAGACATTGCTTCTTGTTTTACTGAGGGAGAGATTTTTTTTTCTTATAATAAATTTTGGGTTTACTGTCAGCTTTCTCCTCAAGGCCCTGATTTGGTGGACTCCCTCTGCAGTTACTCCACTTCAGGCTTAAATCTTCTCAGAAGAAATGATCTTGGGCACAGAATTTAAAATAAATATTTTCATAAATCGAGAGTCAAATCTTCGGCACATATCCAGTTTTGCCTTGCTCCTAGCTGTGATTACATTTGCAACTTTTAATTTCTTTCAGGACCATGAGTGGGAGAGGAACAACCACAAATACATTTAGAGAAAACTGTTTTTCTCCTTCTGTTTCTTTACACTTTACCACAAAAGCTGGTTTTAGCATTTAAAGAAAGGACACTTTTCCCCTAGTATAGACAATTTTAACTGCTCAAAAATCACAGAGAAAGCCCTCAAACCAGGAAGATTTTAAAAACAACATAGTTGGGATTCTTGTACTGGCTTTCTGTGTTAAGGGGATGCATGCATGCATCACATTTTCAAGCCATTCTTTGCATTGTCCAAGGTTAGAAAGTTACTTTTTAATTCAAGTCTGAATTCCTGATCTGAACACATACTCCTTTTCTTCCTGTGCCTCCTTCTTCCCCAAACCCTGCACATTATTTTTAGCCCAAGGATCTAATTTCTGCCCGTGATACTGCTCTCCCAAGGCAGTGCCACTGGGTTAGGAGCAGGAAAGTGGACACTGAAGCTCACCAAGCCAGAGTGAATCTACAAGCCTGGCTTGACTGTGCCGACTCTACAAAAATCATGGGCTTGATCCCCATTCACCTTTCACAGTTGCAAAACTGGCTTAAAAATCACCATGTTAAAAAAAAAAAAAGGGAATTAGCAAGTGGCTTCTTTTCTGATGCCATTGTGTTGTGGAACAGCAGGCCAGCTTTCAAGCTTTTTGCTGCACCCACAACAAATAGTTATTTCTTAAGAAAAAGGATTAAAAAAGTCTGCTCAGAGCTTTGCATATAATCCTATGACTCCAGGACCCAAGGCTTTGAGTAATATCAAAATCGAAATAAATTCTCCCTGTGAGAATCATAAGAATCTGCCAAATTAGTTCACAGGGGTAAACAAACAGCCAAATATTAGTATTCTACACTAAGAGCTAAATCCTATAAGTGGGGCCAGGGTTGCACATGGATTATCCTTTTATAGTTCAGGCATGGATTTACCAAGGGGATTATAGGCCTTCCCCTCCCCACCCTCCCTTCCTGTCCTCCATCCCTGGTGCTGCCCAGTGCTGCACACTCCCACTGCACTGCAGAGTTCCTCCCACTGCCCCGACACCCTTCCCTGGGCACAGGGATGCATCTGCCCCCTTGCTCTTCCACCCCAGCACCTGGGGGCACTCACCCCCCTTCTCAAGATAACAAAGGCAGGACAGGGAGTGATGCAGAAGTCAGTTAGTTCCAGGTCCTGAATGGGTGCAGAATTCCTAGGGGATGGGGGATTAGTCCCCAGATGTCCCAACCTCCTTTCTTCCTGCGACTACTTTGCCTTGCCCGATGCTGTTTCCTGAACAGGGATAATAACAATTCAAACTGACACTCTGCTTCAGTTTTCCTTCTCTACTGGTCTGATAGTGCAGTCCTGATGGCTTGTCACTCTTAATATCCTGCACACTTCCACTGAGTCCCTCGGAGCGTCGGAAGGCTTTGATTGCACCCAGGGTAGCCTGCATGATGCTGAGGTGCCACATACTTACAGATTTGATGAACTTATTCCTTCCTTGACTCTTTTTCCCTACTGTATGCACCTATATATCTGCATGTGCATGCACAATCACACACATAGATTTTATTATCAAGGCAGACATGGGTATTTTTAACTGGAATTTTGCTGCTCCTTTTAGGCAGAAACAATTTTGCAACATCATTTGTTGGCTCTGATATTTTTATTTGTGCATTTTATAGATTATTACTATTATATAAAAGTGCCCAGTGCTTTACGAGACACAAAATACAGATAATCTCTGTCATGAAGAGTGCACAATCTAAACAAAACAGACAACATAGACAGGGCTCCCTGAGAGGCAGAGAGGAGTGAAGATGAGTCCTGTTTCGGTTTTATAAATATACTGCTAAGATTATTGGACAAGAAGTAGGCATGTTTTCTTCTTCTTCCCCTTCCATCATCTCATTTATTAATGCTTCCCTCTCATTCACACAATAGAATTATGATGCAACATGAAATAAAGCCTGGTTTAGGCTCCTGGCCCCAATTCAACAACCCTGAATCCCATCCTTGCTCCCTGGCGCTCACGTGCTTAAGATTTCTCTGGATTGGTGCCTTAGATCATGCAGTCTATTGACAGCTGCCCTTTTGCTTACAAATGAAACCGACCCTAGATCAATAAGGAAAAAGCGTTATTCTCTTCACCTGTTTAATGCCACGGCTGTGGGTTGCTGTAAGATTTGTAAACAAGCTGATGTCTACGGGGAAAGCTGTAAGACAAAGAACACCTTCCCTACCGAAGGGAGCGGGTGTTCCGTGTTTACATACAAACCACCTTCTGGGGCTTCTTTCAGTGGGCTCCAGAAATTTGCCAGGTGGACTGACAAGCAGGGGCTGTTTATTGTCTGGTGTGTGTCTGCCTGATGCACAGACCCAGCACTATAAAAGGGCACTCGCAGCTTGACCAGTTTGACCAGTTTTCATCAAGGCACATTTTGGAAAGAATCTGCATTTGAGTAAAGGGCATTTCTGAAATACTTTTATGATTCTCTCTTTTTTTTTTTTTTGCCTCCTTCCTCCACACCCATACTATACTTACCTCTCCTCCTAATAATTTAAAGGATTTGAGGATTGTAAGAGCAATAGAATTGTATGACTCAGAGGAAATAATGTGTGCAGTCCTGGTCCTGGACAAAGGCAGTGGAAGAGGGGTTAAAGTCAGTGCCCAACCACATCAGGTACAGGTCCCTGGAGCAGAAGAACAGTCTGGCTGCAGGGGGCTCACCTGGCACTTGGCTGACAGATTTACTTGCATTGTGACCCAGGTCCAAGACACTGGATGTCCTCTATGGCTCAGATTCCTGTATGGAAGATAGAGAAGCATTATGAAGTTAGGGAAATTCACATGCACAAAAGAGAATCGAACGTCAGTTGAGATGCTCTGCATGTGTCTCATTTCAGCATACTTAGTTACTCAAACTTCACCTTCCCGGGATAGTGTCTGTAGGCACCTCCCCCCTAGACCTCAGTCACAGAGGTTTGGAGAGCTGGGGAAGGTGCTAGGAGAGACCCCCTGGGTATCCCTAAGTGAGAGGAGGACACTTCAGGAAGGTATACTGGAAAATGCAGAGATGAAGCCATGATGTTCCTGCCTGATCTCACTGAGTGAGACACAGCGAGGCTGGGAGGTTGAATGTTGGCGACAACTGTGGCTGTGCACTGGCCTTGGACCAGTCACTTACCCCTCTGCTCCCTCTTTCCTTTTTGCTGCTCACGCAGTATTTCAGCATTCTGGGCAGGCAAGTCCTTTCCTTTGGCCATCCACAGTGCTTGACTGCCACTGAAACAACGGCCCACATCCATGGCCCATGGTCCCCTCCCTCCTCCTCCAAGCAGAGCTCAGTGGGTCACATTGCTGGCATGCCATGGCCATGATTCAAACCCTACAGATGACCCACATTTGCTTCTGCACCCAAGTTGTGTCCTGCATCAGACCAGCCACTTCAGCGGGGGGCTTTGGCTACTGCCCCAGCGAGTGAGATCTCAGAGCCTGTTGGTCTGATACTGGAACTGGGGCCTTCTCCCTGGGGGTATCTCCACTGTCATGGCTAACCCGGCTGATTGTTGTTTTTGCCCATGCACAGTTTCATTCCCAGCACATTCTTCTTCTGAAACTGATACATCAGTTTTAATTAGTTGGGTTTTCTTTTTCTGTCTAGAGGAGCCTCCTGCCTTCAAAGACCAACTTTCAAACATTAACTCTTCTAAATGTTTCCCCCCACATGTGAACCCCTCCCTATCCTGCCTTGTAAATTATGTCCAGTCCTGTCCTTTTAGCAGGCAGGTACTTAATGTGATAAATTCAGCTTAGTGTCTCCTTAAGTGTATGTATGTGTGTGTTTATCTGTGCGTGTGTGTGTGCATCTGTGTAAAGAAGGAACAAAATAAAATTGTATCAAGGCATAAATTACTCCTCTAACATCATAAATTGCCAAGGTGAAGCTCATTTTTTTTGACTTTTCTTTCAACTAAATGAGATTATTAATGTAAGAGGGGGAAAAAAAAGGGGGAGACCTTCCTCCTCCCTGGAGCCCTTAGCCTTGATGTTTGGCTATGAAATGCCCAGGTTGCTGTGGGGTGAAGATCTCAGTTCTGGAGTGGGGGGAAACAGTGAAGGAGACGGAGATCTGGGAGGGTGGGGGTCATGAGGATGGGCGAGTGCTTTCATTTTGCCAGGGCTGGTGGGAGGGCCTGTAATGCGGGCTGTGACCCTATTTAATAAAATGCCTAGGAAAGTAAGGGGCCAGAAGGGGGGGTGAGAGGGAGACGGAGTGGCTGGGGCTGGCAGGAGACTGTCATGAGATGAAAGTGTCCCTTCGTCCATCCCTTTCCTCCCTCTCTGCTGTCAGCACTTTTTAATGTCAAACAGTGTGAGTGGTCGATGGGGCTAGCTTCTGTCTCCTCATATGTACTTTTTTTTCACTTTCCCCAGAACTTTGGCCAGATGAATTCACTGCTTGGGAGCAACTAGAGAGCGGTGCGGGTGGCCCTGCAGGCGTCCTTTTCACAAGGACCTTGAGCTGAACTTTTTTCAAGTCTTTCTCTGAGGCAAAAGCTTGTCAGGGAATGTCTCCTTTCTGCCCTGCCACTCTCAAGTCCTAGACCACCCTGGGTGTAAAGCTGATCTTACAAAGCTTCCCTTGAGAGCAGTGTGGGCATCACACAGTGAATACTGTCCACATGATAATCCAGTTCCTGCACACTGCACTGAAATTTAGGGAACTTGTGTGTCTCTTTGGTCCCTGCCACCAGTCTGTTGAGAGACACTAGGTCATGCATCATGCAATACCTCAGTTTCCCTGCCTTTAAAATGGCAGTCATCATCACTACTTCATTTGTCATCAGCTTGGAGGTGTATGAAAAATGCATGGTGAGAAACTTGCTTTTTTGAGGTGTGGTAATCTGTAGGTGAGCTGGTACCACACAGCCCAAAAATGCCCTGTAACAAGGTGACTGGCCTTGCTGGGACTATGGCCACAGGGCTAGGTCATAAGCAATGCCACAGTCACTGCACATGTGACATCAAGATCTTAACATCTCTGCTGTGCCTGTGGCCCTTGCTTGGCAAGCTGAGCAACTGGGGGAGTAGGTTCAATTTTGATTGCCCCAGCGTATTTCAGAATGGCCCAGGGGTGCCAGCCCTTGTGGGTGAAGAAAATTCATCTTTGCAGTGAAGCTGAGCCACAAGACCCCCCAAGAAAAGTGATTTCTGTAGCTTTGCTGATGGGAGCTACCTGATTAAAGTACAACAAACTGATTGCCTATGTTCATGAGCCTGAGCTGTGCTTTGTTCTGCAGCTGCAGGTGAGGGTACTTTTTGACACTGATGAAATGAAACTATCACCTTTTTTAAGTTTAAGCTCAGGTAACCCAGCAGAGGCAATTGCATTGTCTGTCATTTGTCCCCATCCTCTCCATAATGTTTAACCTACCTGTCAATGTCAGCCATACTTGACACACGGACAGAGACCACAACACTATTCTATGCCTACAAAATGTGTTTAAATTAATGATGGGGTAAAGAAGCAAGGTTCACATTGGTGCCAGCACCAGGACTACCCCATCTTCTCTGCTGGCCAACCACCCCTCCATGCCCAGTGACCAAACAGCACATGGCTGTGACAGCACACAAGCTGAGAGTCCTCCTGGGGCAATGAGAGGCACTGGAGGAGAATCTGTCCTCTGCAGTTATTGTAGTGGTGATGGCGGGAGGACAAAGGAATCAGGACACAAAGCTAACAGAAAACACGTTTCACTAGTCTTGTCAATCCTAAGATTTGCTTTGAATTCTCTTTTTTATATCTATGGAAAATGTTCTACCTCTTCTCTGGCCTAGCCATTGGCTTGATTGATTGGGACAACCTAAAGCTGCAAGTCATTTTCTACCTGGAAGGGTGCAAATGGGAAGGAGGGGAAGGGTTTGAGATGGGCACCTCTTCTGGGGTAGTCAGAAGTCCAGGTGAGCATGGGTGGAAGCTCTGACACCTTTTCCATGCCGTGGGGGTGTGGGGCAGGGGGATGGTGCCCATGTCTGGTGCGTGCTGTGCGAGGGGCGGGGGAGCTGGGCTGCTCTGCAGCCTGTGGGCACTGCTCTGCTGCTCACAGCAGTGTGTGTTTGGTGAGGAGCTTTGGCTGTCTTAAGCACCTTTCGAATACATTGGGCACAGCTCATTGAATCCTCTAACAATCCAGCTCCTGTCTCCTCTCCCCCTTCTTCCCAAGAGCCAGTGTCTTTTTTCAAGAAACAGCAGCAATGCCTGTGCCCCACACTCCCGTGGGCTCTGTCCCTGTTCCCTCCCATCCACAGACTGTCTCCCCTTGCTGCCCCAAGACACAGGGCCCCTCTGAAAAGAGGATTTTGTTGCTGGCAAATGGCTCCTTGCTGGTGAGGATTTTCCAGAATTCAGCACTTCCCAGGCCCTACTCCTGCATGGAGAGAGCTAGTTAATGAGCCATTAACCAGAGGAAGGGAACTCTCTGGTGACTGCCAGCAACAATAGCAACAAAATAACCCAAAAATAACAAAGCATACCCAAGAAAAATGCACCAAATATGAGGAGGAGTTTCAGGGAAAAGAGAAGGAAAAAACAAAAGCAAATCCAGAGAGATGTGATTGTAATACCTTGGTTACAAACACAATCCTTGGTAAAGTAATTGCCTTCTCTGGTGAAGAGAAGGGTTTAGACTGATTCATGCAGTCCCAACAGCTATTCTTCCCCTTGCCCTCTACAGCCCTGTCCCAAAATTCTCAGTTTGGACTAGGTGCAGAGCAGGAGGACAGTGAGGAATGGTGCCTTGGGACCCAGCATGTCTGCCCAGGGTAGTGGCCCTGCTCTAGGAAAGGTAGGAGGCAGTGTCAGGAGATGAGGGCTGGAGTGGATACAGGCTCTGGAATGTGGGTAGTCAGGGAGAGTCCTCTTTGGAGAATGCAAAGATGTGTTAAAGCTTGGGGAGTGAGAAACTGGGGGGCAGGGGTGCTGAGGGTGTGCAGATGGAGGCTATGCAGGGGTTTGAGAATGAAACAATGCAGGAGCAGACTTGGTACATGCAATAGCCACAATGTCCCAGAGCTAGCTCGTGCCAATGGCTGGTGAACCTTCAATGGCCTACCCAGGGAGTTGAGCTGTGCACCCAGTAAAGCCCTCTGGGCAGGGAATGAGCACCCACCTGGGAATTAGACCCGTGTTGCTAAACTGAGGCACTTGTCTCACTAGCACAGGCTGGGGAGAAGCTCTTTTGCAGTAGGACTGCAGAGTGCTCTGCCCAGGAGATCCCCGGGTGCCTGGAACCTCCAGCACCACTGCAACACAAACAGTGAAAGGTATTCTTTCCAGAACTGCATCCACATTTTCACTGTTCTCATTGCAAACTTGCTTGCTTTGCTCTCCAGCTAAATACTTTGCACCTGGAAACATGCACTTGAATGCCATTTTCTTGGTGCTTGCTGGTTGGAAATCAATATTAATTTACTTGTGCGTGTAAATACAGAAATGTATTTATAAGTTTCAGATCAGTTGCAAACACATGCAAATTCTGTACATAAATTCTCACTCATTTATGTAATCTGTTCAGTAATATCATTAAAGAGAGCACATCTACTGCCTGACTAGAGTTACATTTGCAATGTGCTGAGATCAGCTGTGACTATTCACATACCACACTCCCTTGCCCATGCAGCTCCCAGCAGTGGGTGATGCTCTGGCTCCAGGTATCTTCTGCTGTTTTCCTGTGATGTGTTATTACTTTTCTCAAGGGCTTGGGTTTTGGTTTTGGGTTTCTGTGTGTGTCTGTGTCTTTTTAGCGCAAGCAGGTCTGAGTTATTCTGAGGTTTGTGGCATAGGGAGGGAATTGTGGTTTCTTTTGGATAAACACCTGCTGCAGTGATTGCAAATGCACTGGACTTGATTGCATAGCTGGTCTCCTCCAGTCCTGTGTCTGTCCAGCTACAGATCACAAGAAGAGTAGGAATTATTTACAATTCTACAAAAAAGAAACATGGTCAAGCAAGACATCATTAAAATACACTTTTAACAAGACATGGTGTGTGTATTTCTCAGAGTTGTCATTTGAGAACTGCCCACTAAATTACTGCTCAGAGAAGTAACTCTGAGTGAAAGGAAAAATCGTCTGGTTAAACATATTGTATGTCAGTGCTGAGAAAATCATTAACATATATATGCTGTAGAGAAGAGAATGCACCAGCTAAAGTCTATCAATAAAGATATACCACATTTTTATGATACTGGAATTAAAGAGACCTGATAGAAAAATATCACACTCATTTTATTAAAAAATATGATCTTGTCAAAGCTGTTTCCTTTCCAGGATAAATGAAACTCAGCCATATCAATATTACTGATTTTAAATCGTCATTTTTAAGCTCAATGCTTTATTATTTATAATTGCTTAATAATTCCAGAAGATGTGAATTGGTCGAACCCCTGATTTCTTGTTAAGACATTTTGACTATTAAAAATACTACAAAAGCAATCCTGAAAAAAAGGCATTGCATTTTAAAGGCACAACAATATATTCCATAACATTGCCATTTTTTACATTTTTTACATACAAGCTATTTCTGAAGAAGGCTTTCAGTTGAATGAATAGTCCTGCATTTAAAATTATAAAATGAAGCACACAGGAGCTAAGACTCTTCCTTGTACGTAGTTAAGGTGGAGGAAAGTGTGTACTGTGTTGAATTATTTGATAGGTAATATACAGTTATAGCAGCTGACAAAGTTTTACTCCAGGGCAGAATTAAGGCTAAATATTCACTTTTGCAATTTTTATTTCCTGTTGCATAGGAGTCTGCATTGCATGAACATAAATCTTTGCATTTGTTTCCTACACTATTTTAAAAAAGGAAAAATGAAACAAAGATGAACAGGAGCAAATAAAAAGAGAAAGCACATGCTGATGGTAGCTGATGGCAACAAAAAGGAGCTACTTCAGTCAGTCTATATTAGATTGAGATACTCAAGCATGTACCTGTGGTAAAAACTTCAGGGTGATTACTTAGCCCAAGGAGAGGTTCCAACACTCCCTGCTTACAGAAAGCTGGAGTTCTCTCTGCTTGCTGTGGTAGGTCCAAGATTGAGCTCACTATAATGTATCTCTATATAGGGCATATTGGTATTAAAATAACTGTCTTGCAGGTATGTTTTATTGTGCAGTGGATACACAAGATCTTTGTTGCATACATGCTGGCTCAGTTTTTCTGAGCTGAGGACATGAATCATCCTCCAAACTGCCATCAGAGTTGATGAGAACTGGGTGGCTATTTGACTTAGATGTCTCAGTCGATGGAAGTAGATCACACTGGAAAACGTTGGGGAAGCACACACACATCGCAGGAGGGTGTTTGGTGCTGGCCTGTGGCTTTGCTGTGGAGCCAGAGGGAAGGCAGGCCTGGGCAGGATGGTGGAGAGGTGTGGGCAGCGTTTCCTCACCCACACGTCGCGCTGGGGCTGCGGGGAATGTGTGTCGGATGCACTCCACACACACGCGCTTGTTGGTGGGCAGTCTGATGGTGCACGGTCGCTGGGGCTGGTGCAACTCAGTGACTCCGCACGGGGCTGGGTATTAATTGCATGCTTGAGAGCCGTGTGTGTGTGTGTGTGCGCAGCCGTGGGCCCGGGGAACACCCCAAGCTTGTCACGCACTCCGTGTGCTCGTGCAGCTGCCGCAGGAGGGGCAGAGCCGTGACCCTCTACCCATGGCCTTGAGGTCTCACTGGCCCAGCCAGGCAGCCCCTGGTGCCAGGGTGTGCGCAGCAGGGTGGGTTTGCTGCCCTCTGTGCGGGCTTTATAGACTCTGCGTGTACCATCCTGAGCACAGTGCCGAGACTACAGCCAGCTGCTGAACTCTGGTGGTAACAAACAGCCCCATTAATGCAGTGTCACAGATTTCATTAGGGCGTCAGTCCTGACCAACATGGCCATAAATCAGGGAGATGGTACAAGGGCTTGCAGGCCCTGGTTTCAAGGGCCACATAGCCAGAGACTCATAACGCTCAAGAGGAAATGATCATGAATATTATTTAAAAAAATCAGAAATGTATATTAGAAAATCTCTGAGCTTATCAGATGGAGTGAGGTTGGGTAATAGCTGTTATTTATACTGCTTGTGCAGAGTGATAAAGTGGTGCTTTATGACCTGTGGTTTATCACTTAGAATAAGAGTCATGTGACTCCATTAAGGATCCTTCTGTAGAAATGAAAAAGGGTAAATTAATGTGGTTTTTTTATTGTTAAATATTTGCACTCTCCTAAACCCAGTTTTTATTTTCTCTACTTAAGAAGTAGCGTATAAGCACAAATAAGTTTAAGTTTTGATTGATGAAGAGGTGGGGTGAAAACTCCCTTTATGTCAAAGGCTCTCTGGAGTGAGCCAGCCTCCCACCCACTAATGTCTATCAGCGGGGTTGGGTTCAGCGAGGAGGGAAAGCCAACACAGTCAGCACTGTTACACCCTAAAAGTCGCTCCCCTTGGCCTCTGCGACCCATCATCTTCTGCAGAAACACACTGTAGTCCTGCTGCCTCAGCCTCACTGCTGCTCTGGGAAGGGAAAAGGGGATCTGTGGAGACCAAGGGTGGGAGCAGCCCTGGGCAACCTGAGCAAAGAGATGAGATGAGACACTCTCAGGGTCTGCCTGAGCAAAGAGGAATTGAACTCCTCAATGATGTCTTAAGCACTAGAAACTGTCCTTACAGACCTACATATGAGCCCTGCCATGGCAATGAGCTCCATGGAAGCCATGGATAATCTGCAGGACAATGCTGTCACTGGAACCTGAATGGGGGAGCAAAATCACAGCAGTGCTATTAAGAGGTCATACAATTGCTGTGGGGATATGCCCCCAAGCCCTGTGAACTGCAGCTGCTGGGGAGGCAGTGAGCACACAGTGCTGGTGGGCAATGGCCACGATCACCAGGGCACAGGAAAGGAAAAGAAGATGGAGGAGACTAGTAAACTCTAAGTAGTTGCTGGAATGCCACAGGAGTCTCTCCCAAACCTTACTGGTTTAGTCTGAGATGCTCAGAGATGGGGTTTCAGGAGAGAACCAAGACTGACCTGCTCAGAATAAAACCATGAGAGCAGGCAGATGCAGACAAGGGTTTTGCTAAGGGACAGTGATGGACACACTCCTCTGTCACCTCTGGTGACTCCTGTATTCACAGTTCTGCACCACCTACACGGTGTCTCAGGGCACTTGAAAGGTCTCTCAGCTTCCCAGGGGACTCCCTTTAGCGGTGATGAGTGCTGGTCAGCAGAGCAGTGGAAGTGTTGGGTTATTAACACCTTTACAGCCCCAGCTATACAAGTTGATCAGAGCACACTATGTAGCTAATTATGGGACTCTGCAGTAAAAAAGAAGATTCCACAGTGAGGCAGAACTACCATATTTGGTTTTATGTGTATCTGACTCAGTTTTCCTGCTTGTAAAATGGGGTTTACCACATTCATCTTCATCAGAAGAAAAAATCATATGGAAAAAATTACTTAAAAATTACCTGTGGAGATAAAAAGGACTGCAACTTTGCTAAAACTTTTGATAAAATTTTCTTGAATATTTGTTCTCAGAATCTGGATCTTTTTCTGTTTTGAAGAACAAAAGTATTGTTGACTTATCAGAACTGGAGAAAAGAAGTTTCAGTAAGCTAAAAAAACACCTGTGAGAAAACTGTCATCATATTTTTGCCATCTTTTCTCCCTTTGATTTTGAAAGAATAGTTTGGATTCTTGGCTCTTGTTTTAAAATCCAAGTCTGCAAGAGTGCTTGCAGGGAGGGAGCTGCCTGGAAGGGAGAGAGAGTGATGGTCTGGGAAAGAAAGCAACAGACAAACCTGAAAGAGAAGAGGAAGATTATCACATTATTTTGTTGGTTTTTTTTTTCCAATCTGTTGCTTATGTTTCATCTAATAGTAAAGCCTTCTGAAGCTGAAGTCAAGTCTGTACCCTTAAGGGCAGTTGCTGTGAGTCTTTCCTGGGCTGAGTTACAACTTGGGGTCCTGTTGTGCTGAGAGCAGAGTGTCACAGCCATAAAACAGCTCAGATTGGAAGAGACTCTCAGAGGTGTCTGGACTCACCTCCACCTAAAGCAGGGTCAACTCAAAAAGGCAGGCAGAAGGGGCTTTGAGGGCACACAAAATCAGTGGCATAACACGCAGGAGGCTGAGGCCTCTGCCTCCTCCTGGCCAGCTTTCCAGAGGACTCTGCATTCAGACTGTACCCTGGATCAGATGTGTCCTAGAGGTGGTTCAGTCCATTTTGTTGTGTGTTCTGGCAGTGATGGGGGTGGCTTTTCTCTCCAGGTGCAGAAAGCATGAGTAGTGGCTTTCAAGTGACCTTGTGTGTAAGCAGAATTCAGCCTAATGTCTAGCTCTCAGAGCATATTGCCTGTGTGTTCCTCACAGTCATTTCCCATCATGGCTATGTGCTAATTGTCTCTAGGGGAAGTGAGAAGAAGACTTATTAATCTGTGCACTCAGGAAAGGTTGTAAATCACTGTGTGTTTCCAGCGATAAAATTGGCGAAATAAATTAAAACAAGCACTAATGACCCAAAGAGAGCTCTGATGTAGTGGGAGTGGGCTGGGGCATATAGCTGTGTTTGGGTATAGGGTACACCTCTGTCATATACTTTGTTCTGCCAGAACTCTTGCATATCTCCAGCCACAGTCCCTTGACCCCAGCCAGTCCATTATCAGTACTGCGTATTGTTCTCTCCTCTCTGCTGCAGTGATGGCCTCAGATTTTTAGCTCACCTGTTCTATCCCCTTTGCTTTTTAGTCCAGCAGAGCTTAGAGTTAATATATCCTGGTTCTCTGCCACTTCTCAACAAACACAGTGAACTTTTCTTTAATGCAGATATGCTGAGCAGCTTCAAAGCCAACAGAGGCATATATCCATTAACAACTGTACAACTTTCCTTTTAGATATTAGTGTAAAAAGTCCATTCGGAAAGACTTCATGCAGTAAATAAAAAAGCAGGTTTGCAAACAGCCTTTCTGGTGATGAACAACCAGGGTGGAGAAGCCACCTCATAGTCCTGTTTTCCAGCAGCCTCTTTCATTTGGGAGGCCCACAAAATCCTTCAGTGCCTATTCATCAAATGCCACTGAACTGTCTGATCTTTCTCTCTAGAGGAGATGTTAGTACCAGACAGTTCTATGTTTTCTATGCAGCAACTGTCCCTACAAGAAATCTTCTGAGAATATCCTCCAACATTTTCTGGGATGATTAAATACTACCTGTTTTGCCTCACCATACAGCTTCAGCCTCTGGATATTAACCAGGAATGACTCATTTTATACCCACCAATGTAAGAGCTACTTCTCAAACCAGCAGCAGTCTGCTACTGCTCAGGATTGCTCACCTGCTTGTGGATGTACCTTGCTACCTTCCTTGGAGAGCATAAGAGATCATAAGGAAGAAGAATTTTCTTGGTATGATCTTCACAGTGGACTCACTGAATCAGTGTATCCCTCAGCCCCTGTAAGTTCACCAACCTTTTGCTTTTTCCCCAGAAGATGCAGGTCTCTGGATTTTCCCTAACAAGCAAAAAACTGAAGGAGTGCTCCTGCCGCAGTTGGCCACCTCTGCTGGGATGTGCACAAAGGTCAACAGCAGAACTGTGGTACAGTGAGGAACATGCAGCACTGCCATGTGAAATCATGGTCGTGAGCAGAGGCTCCTGCTCCACAGTGCACTCTTTATATTCCAGAGTCCTCTGTTCCCAGGACCAGTTCACACAAACCCCTTCTCACTTCCTGGTGGACTTGGTCCTTCTAGACATCACAGGCAGACAGGCAAGACATTGGAACCAAGGATGGCAGTGCCTGGGCAGAACCTTGTCTGCCTGGACAGAACCACAAATTTCTCCAGGAGCTGAGTCCAGCAGCATAACTAGACTTCGATTAAAACTGCTTTCAAGGAGCTCCCTAAACCAATGTGTGCCTCTGTCACACAGGAGCTGAGAGCACCAGCTGTCCACTAGCCTGAAGCTGTACTTAGGCAGCACCTCCAAATTAACAGTATTTATCTTGTATCAGTTTCCTGAGTTCTGTGGTGCAAGCTCTGGTTTGTATTTGTATCTTATAAATGTAAGAACTGCTAGGAAAAATGTTTTCAGAGTGGTTAAAAAAATAAATTATGTCTTTCAGTTACGCTTTCTGTGACAAGCATATAAATGGATGGCACCAACCCAGCCAAGCTCAGAAGTCTGAAAGGCTTTTATTCCATGTGGTATCACCACTGCACCAGTCCACGTTAGACACCAGCTCAGTCTCTTGGACCTTACTAGAGCTACTTTCTGTGTTTCCCTACCGCGGGTTGGCTCACGATTTGTTCTTGAAAGCACAAAACTTTTTGTAAACAATTTTCCTCTTTGAGGTTTTTCCATATCCTTAACTCAAAATATTTTCTCTTTTCATTAAATGTATTTATTTTTCTAATTTTTGATTTTTGCCTACTTAACATTCTTGCCCCTTTTCCTGATTCCAATCAAAACCAGTAGTGCTAAAGGATGGTAAAAGAGAAATGGGAGAGATAATCTCCTAAAAAAAAAAAAAAAAAAAAAAAAGGTCCATTCAGAAAGCCAGAAAACAAAATCAACAAGGAGAGCTTTGAATGTTCTGTTTTGCTCGGAAAATTGTCGATTCCTTTTGCCTCAAGTGCTGGACCTGATTCTTCTCCGACAGAGTGCAGCCAAGAATTACAAAGCGAGTCAACAGACAGTGGAACTGAGTTCATCTGAAAAGTAGCCAGGAAAAACCCTTGGTCTGTGTTTCGAGGTGTCCATTTTTAGAAGGAAATTTGCTTAGGTAGAGGAATACCAGCATATTCAGGGTGAGTGGCTCTGTGTGTGTGTGTGTATGTGTTTTGGATCTTAGCACAAGGAAGGGATGTCTTGCCACCCCCAGGGGTCGGGAATAGTGCATGCATGGGGAGGACCTATTATATTATTTTTCTTCCACCTTAATGAACTCCTCTCATGTCCACCTCTGATCAGTGGAGTATGACAGAGGGTGATTGAAGGCCAGTCTCCCAGGAAATGAAGTTTGTTCACAGAGCCCAAGTATGCTGGCCCTACTCCTGCCTGCCTCTGATTTATAGGACCAAAAATTCCTTCCTCTGGTAACAATAACGCTCTTAAACTCCAGACCCCTCTCCCTCACAGAACCTCCAGACAGGGCAGCCTGAGCCCAGGAGAGACGGGAGGCACCCAGCAAATATATCCATCAACACAACTCAGGTTTCAAAGGAATATGAGACCCCACAGGGTTAGGCTCACAAAGGTGGAGAGCAGAGGAGTGTGGCCACAACCCTGAAGCACCTCCTCCTGGGAAGGGGCAGCAACAGGAATGATTCTGCCATGGACAGGGGCAGGAGCCACATCGTGCCCAATAAACCAGATGGCACAAGCCCAGGGTAGTGTTTCCAGGGGAAATTAAGGCCCTCTGGTTGATGCTTGATTCTAGGGCTGGGAACAAGTCTGTTCTCAGGTCTCCTAACATCAGAAGTTTCTTCCTGCAATGTCTCCTCTGTTATGGAGCTGGTGGCTTGTGTGCACTCCAAATGCTTCATCTCTCACGTTGTACTTGGTTTTGAGAGGTTTCCTATGAGCTCCCTGTGTTTTGTAACACTTAAAGACAGCAGCAATGGCTGGTGCTGCTGGTTCTGCAGCACCATGGCTCCTGTGTGGCCCTGCATGGCTCATGCTGAGAGAGGGCATCACAGCAAAGCGCCACACTGCACTTCAGGAGCATTAGAGTGTGATGCAGCCCCGAGGTGTGGCAAGTAATGGTGTCCAGGGGTGCAGGGCATGCTGGATGGGGCTGGAGGTTTGGTCTGTGCTGTCTGGTGCGGCTGGTTGGTGTCACAGGCTGTCGCCATGCAGTGTCTGAGAGACAGAACCTTCCCCCAGCCAGGGAGCTGGTAGTTAAACAGTAGGAATGATCTGAGGGCATATTGTTTCCTTTGTTCTGTTTAGTAACATAGACAGGGAGATAGAGCGGGGCCATCAGGGCAGCCTCTAAACTGGCAAGACCTGTGCATACACACAAACACACACTCTTTTTGGAGCTATGGGTCACATATTCGTGCTTAACATTAGAGCCAGAGTTTTGGTCAAGGAGAGATAAAAAGAGCCCTTTTGCAACAGGACAGTTGTGGTTGCCAAACTGCAAGGCAAGTCCTGGAAAGAAACAAGTTCATTCTGTAACTTTTTTTTTTTTATCATTTACTTATTAACAGCTCTCTCTGGCTCTCACCTGAAGTTGCTGACCTGTTCCTCCTAGACAGAGCAATTAACAGGGAGACAATGATCTGCAGAGGGCAAGGAGCAGCCTGTGCTGGGGAGGGGGCAGAGGTGGGGAAGGGCTGTGGGAGGCCGAGGGTCACAGAGGATAGAGCAATTTATGGCCTTAAGAGGGAGGATCAGTAAAGAGCTATCTAGCTTGACTTGACTTCCTCTTGACCTATCACTTCTGGGAGATACTGATGCAACTCCCTGCCCCCATGGGCTTCAAGTGTTCCCAGTGCTTAAGTACTGGGATAGGCTGGTGAAGGTGGTAGTGGGCAGAGGAAAATGTGGTGGACCATGTATCAGCTCCATTAAACTTGTGGTGTTTAAAGTGTGAAGGAAGAGATCTTGCCCGTGTATTGTAGTCTTCTCCAACAATAGCCCCTGTAACTGCTTCTGGAAAGAGAGACAGGAAAGCTTTTTGCTCTGTCCATTGGCAAAGCACAGTTTCCCCTCCCAGTTTTAGCTGTGGTTATTTGGACAGAAGGTCTGTGGGACAGTAACTCTGTGTTCATGCTGGTAGGTAGCACAGAGGGCTCTGATCCCTATCTCACAGTCTGTGCTAAACACAGTGCAAGTAATTGCTTGACAAAGAGAGAGCAAGTCTGCCTCACACTTGTATCTGACTTCCATATCTGGGCCAGCCCCTTGATGTCCTGCTGTGAACACTGTTTTGGAACATACCCCTTGAAAATTATGAGTCTTTGCATTTTTGTGTCCTTCAGACCACCTTTCCTTCTTTGATGGAATGTGCCAAGACTGGCCACAACTTCAGAGGGGATTCCCTGGTGACACCTTGTCAAGAAATTACCTTTGTGTTGTAGCTGAGTGACATGATAAAAGAAGAACCCTTCCTCTAAATAACTGTCTCCAGAGAAGAGGCTTAAAAGCATATTATGTTAGATAACCATGTTAAATTGCATCTAAAAAAGGAAGTTGATAATTCCTAATATATTTTTGATGAAACATGAGCTTTTTTAAAATGAAGAACATTTTTATGGAGCAATCCTATGAGATGCCAAATGTTTTGGCCCTGATCTAGCTAGATATTTAACCGTGCACTTAATTTCTTAAGCTGCTTGTGTGCTTAAATATTTTGCTGGATTGAGTCCAAAGCTCTCAGCATTCTGTGTGGTGTCAAAGGACCAGGTCTGCCTTTGCAGCAGCACTGCTGAACTCAGCCTATAATGAAGTAAATCTTCACACAGAATGCACTTTCAGTTAGTGTACTATCCAACAAAAAAGTTAAATTTCCTTGGGATTTCTCTCTTAGGTGTGTGTTTTCTGATGGTGTTCTAGTAGACAGGTTTGCGAGTCAGAGTATTTGTGGAACAAGGCACTTTTAAGTAAAATTTAGTGGGATCTAATGGAAAATTGTTTTGTTCTAAAAATTCCAGGATTGTCACCCAAGACCTGACTTTAAAAGGAACTGAAGACTCATGGGGAAAGAAATGGAGTGTGTAACCACTCCATCCAGTCAAAGCTGACCAAGATAGTTGGAATCATTCACAGAAATTATTTAAAAAATAATTTCAAACAACAGATGGGGAGGAATTATCACCTGATGGCAGTCAACCGGTGAGCAGAGACCAAGTTCTTGAGTAAAGTAGCTCTCTGCAGATGGCTGAGTTCAATAAGAAAGAATAAAAAATGAACCTGACCTAACAAAAAAGTGAACAAGTGGGTTTCATTGGTCTTACTGAAGGGAGTACAAAGAACAAGAAGAAAACAGCCCTAGGTGGGAAAAGGTGAGTCTGATTTCTAATCTTGTGTGTTGTAATTATGGTGTTAAATGTGCAAGTGTAAAGTGAATAGATGAGATGGCATAACTAGAAAGAATTTGTTGAAGAGAGCTGAGCAGAAAAAGGCTCTGTCAAAGCCAAAAAGGATGCATGCCAACGTTGTTTCTCTTGGCATAGGTCAAAAAGCAGACTGTGTGACAAGAGAGAAATTTGAGAAGACTGAGATAATGCCCAATTAGATCATGCAGTTCACCTCCCTGAGGCCTGTGACAGACTGGTAAGGAATATTTTTTTTTTTCCTGAGGAGGGAAAAAAATTGTCAGAAATTTGCATGTTTTTTTAATTATTTCTCCCAAAAACTTAACTCAAACCAAAACCTCACTGAAAACTGTCCCTTTCAGCTTAATATGTTCACTTCCCTTTACTATCTCATAGGAAAAAAACAACAGATACCTACTGTGAAAAAATGCTTAGTAAGTCCATGCTGCAATTTCCTGCAGCAACAAAATTTTAGGAAGACCTAATCATGCCTTTTGTTATCACTGAAATCTTTCTCAGTCACCTGTAATCCTGAGCCCCATTGCATCAGACCATCATAGATATTTTGTTCCTTAGAGTGCATAGCCAGAGCAGAGTCTGACTCACCAGTTCCTGGGTTAGCCCAAGCTGGGATGAGCCATTCACCCCACAAAGCTTAGCTGCTTCATTCTTGTGGCTCCTTTTCATACATATTATGTCTTCCAGGAACTCTTGCATCTCTGGGGGGAGGCTGACCACCTCCATAGCAGCTTTCACGTGAATTGTGAGCCTGCCTCCATTTTGAGAAGACTTTGTGGAATTAACATTCTCTTGAGCCCAGAAATCATGATGCTTAGGTTACCTCTAACTGAAAGCCTGACTGGCTGTGCTAAATTTGGCAAGTGATTTCTGTATGTTGGCAGTTGGAGGGATGGGAGCATTTTATGAACATGTGCCGAATTTAACGTAGTGAGGCTGTACTCCAAACTGGTATCAGGACCAAGAATAAAACTGTGATTCCCCAAGCTCTGTGTTGTACCACAATATCTGTTCAGGCTCTTCTGGCACCCTTAAAGCCCTTTTCCTCAGTGCAATTTTCTTAGGGCTTTAAATAGTGAAGATTCCTAGTGAGTTTCATTGACAAAGAGTTTCTCCCTTAATTTTAATCTGCTTCATTTTTATTTCCTTATCTTTAGAGAGGAGTCCTTGCTGTTATTGTTTCATACTACCTAACTCTGGTTTTGTTACTATCTTCCACCCAAACTTACTAGGCTTGTCTCCATCTTTAGCAATGTTTTTAACACTCCTGGGATGTAGGACTGAAATTCTGCACTGTGGTGTGCTGGTGGGGATGTAAATTCAGTTTACCAGAGAGTAACAATCAGAACTATAATTTATTTTGAAAAACATGACTATGAAGTATTTTCTTAGCATTACCAGATTTCCTTTTTGCCATGTGCAATAGGTTAAGTTGGAGACACCTGCTGCAGGGAGTGCCTGGCTGATACATACATGGATCTTCTCTCAGAAGAGGAGTGATCCTACTCCTCATTATGCTCTGTGGATGGGCTAATGAGTACTGGTACCAGTAGCAGTATCTACAGTATGACTGGTGGATTTGAACCTGAGCTGGTCAGATGGCATGTGCAGCTGGAGGGAGAACCGGGGTTTATGACTACAGCTTCCAACAGAAGGAAGCAGGAGGGGTGCAAAATCACAGCAGCATTACGTGTTTGTTAGGAGGTGGTTGCAGTTGACTGGCCTCTGACTCATCCCTCCAGCTAAGTGTTGAGGAGAACTCCCAGGTCTGGGAATGGCCACCCTCTGGGACAGAGATCTGGGCTCCTCCTGCATGTGTGGTACCGGAGGGGTGGATGGCAGAGGGGGCTGCTCTGACATTTCCTCTCCCGTTGAGGAGGGAACCTTGTCCTTGCGAGGCCGTTGACAGCCAGCTCAGCCCTGTGTGACCAACAACCGCCGCTCCTGCGTCCTTTCCCCTCAGGTGCTGCCTTCATTAGCTGAGGCCTCGGTTTTATGGGAACCCTCCCACCCAGCTTCCTCCTGCCTTAATGACAGGCCCATTAAAGAGAAGCCAATAAAGCCACAGCGCAAGAACAGTGTGAGGGGACGGCTGCCTGCCCATCCTCTTCATGGGTGAGCCAGGTCTGAGGGCAGGAGGAGGCAGAGATACTCCAGCCTTGCGCAGAGGTGACCCCTGGGAGCGGGCAGAGGCCGCAGCCTGCAGGACAGCTTTCATGCTCCGCCTTGGGGCTCTCTTGCGTAAACTTTTCCCAGTGTGGGGTTGAGGGGTTTTTTGTGGGGTTTTTTTTTTTCATCTCTGAGGAGGGAGGAACAAGGCCTTTTAATGAGGGAAGGATTAACAGGCCATAAGACTCTGCCCTGAAAGAGCCAGTCTGTCTGTGGGGCCGCTCAGCAGGACGCAGGGTAATTGGATTGGATCCCGAAGAGCACCTTGAATCGGTTCTGAGGCGGCCACAGCGGGTTGCTCCAAAGGGGGCCGGGGGCCAGGGAGGAGGAGAGCGTGTGGCTCTTTAGAGTAGCCAGAGCCAAGATGGGGGATCAGCCGGCTCATTAAGGGATTAGAGTGTTTGTTCTTCTCAAGACTTTTGTTGCTAAAACACTTTGCACAGCATTTTCTGGAGCCTGGGGAGCTTAAAGAGCTTGTCAGAGCCCTGCTCCTGTCTCCACACAGGAGCAGAGACGCTCTTTCCTCTGGCCTTCCTGCCAATGCTTACAGCAGCTATTGCTGGTGACAGCTCCTCTCTTCCAGCCCTTCCCATCTCTGGTCATAGTGCTGCTGTCTCCGTGGGGTTTGAGGTAAAGGGGGAGGATGACAAAGAGGATGAAGCAAAAGATGCACCTCAGGAGTGAGTCCTCTGACAGTGAGGGACACTCTAACTTACACTTTTTCCTTGGTATTTGTAGCACAGACAATGAAAGACTTTGCATGTTCTGTGGTTCTTTGCAACCTTTTACCTCCCCATGGGCTATGTTCTTGGTTTTCAGAACTTGTGGTAGCAAGTTTGCGACACCAACTAATTTGTGTATCTGGCCTTCATATGAATGCTATGGCTAGAAATTATTACATAGATGAATTTCCCTAACAGCATCATCTGAAATGGGCTGGCTGGTGAGATGCAGTGCCAGAAGAGGCTGGGAAGGGAAGGAATAGTGCAGTGAGACCTTCCTTGAGAGCACGACTGGCCAGGAAGCTTGGTTCTCCTCTGGACTGGGGACAGAAACTAAATTTCTGAAGTCCAAATAAAGAGGCACTCAGCAGTGGAAGGCTATTAGAAAATGTCAATGGGGTATGTGGATAAAGCACAGTTGTCATCAGTTCATCCATCCTCATGGCCTACACAGAGACTTATCCAACTCTCCCTTACCTGAGCTGCCCTGAGGCACATAGCTCTGGGCATGAATAAACTCTGTCCTGGCTGGCCAGAGGTGGGAATTATTCAGGTTTTTAGCTTTGGAGTGAATTTGGCCTTCACCTTCAGAGAAACATGGGGGCTGGGCAAAGTGGGGTTTAATCTGTTGCGTGGAGCAGCAAATGGAAAGGACTTCAGCAAGACCTCTTCAGCTCCCAGTCTAAATTGCACTCCCACCTCCCGTCTCTGCTAAGTATGAATTTCAATTGGGGAAGGAGGGAGGGGGGAAGAAGGAGACAGACAGGCAGGCAGGGGAGGGGTAGGGGGGAAGAGAGTTACAGGGAAAATAAATGAGACTCCCCTATAATTAATTGTTTGAAGGGAGTGCCCCACTCGGCTGTGAATTCTGAAATGATAATTGGATTTGCAGGCAGACGGGGAACAGAACGGGTCGGGTGCACGATTAATATCTTATTGATAGCGGATTAAGAGAGCGAGATCAAATCTTTAACTGAGTGGAGATGCAGTTTATCAATTTGTCACAAAAAATGTAGCAATCAGAAGTGGAGAACATCAGGGGCGATTTACGGATCAATTCATGTCAGTGCCTCACAGTGTGGCTCCAAAAGGAGACCAGATTCCCCCCAGGTTCCCAGAGAGCTGGCTTGGTGCTGGCCATGCTGAGAAGGGTGGGCCCAGAGACAGATGGGCCCCCCAGGTGCAGAGGCACCACCAGGAGAGCAGCAGGCAGGTGATGCCATGCTCCATGGATGCTGCACAGCACGGCACTGGTGTGGGGTGCAAGCACAGCAGTGGTGCCCGGGGGAGCACAGGCTTCCTGAGATGGTTTCAGTGGGACATGTGAAGGCTCAGCCCTTAGTATGGCAGTAGATGGGCTTGCAACCAGCCAGGGCTCACTAGGCTTCGGGGCAACATGAGGAACCTGCTAAAAAAACTTTTCAAACTACTTGAGGTGCAGCTGAATGGTACTGGCACCAGTGTTAGCTCACGAGCTGTTGGGCCATATAATGCAAAGTGGTGGGTGCTGTCTGCATTGCTGGCTGCGAGCTTCCCTCTCCTGCTAGAGACCTCATGTGTTGCTAACATTGGGATGTTGGTACTTCTGAATTCTGTTCACAGCTCTGCTGTTTGGATTCTGCTGATGAGAGCTTTCCTCTGAGCAGCCTGGCATTGAAGAGCATTCTGTGTTTTAGTAGTCCAGTTTGTTGACCAAGTCCTCAGCTTTAATCTGCCAGTATTCATGGTTCGTGCATGGAAGTTATCTGCAGCTACTGAAAGCATTTCCATAGCTGGGAAAAAGGCAGGAGCTCCAACAAAAATACCCACCTTGGAAAAGTCCTTTTCTGCACTGTGAGGTAGTTCTGTGATGTGAAACCCCTTTTGCCAGCTCTGATGCATGTATTGGTTACTTGGGGCCTTCTCTAAAACCTTATCTCTTAGTTGAAAATCTACAATTCTCAAATTGAAAATAAAAATCACTTCTAGTTCCTGTGGCCTTAAGCTTTTCAAAAGAACTCCTAAAGGCTAAGAGCAAAAACCAAAAGAAGAAGAGCCTAGAGTCAGATGGCTGGTAATATTTGTTTTTATTAAATCAAACTTTTGATTTGCAGCCCTCTGTCATAGATCTTTGTTGTGAATGTTTGCTTTTAGCAAACAGGGAAAACAAACCTAAGGCAAATGTTTAATGAGCACCTCTTTCCGAGCAGGCACTGTAAGCAGCTGTGATGTCTCTGCAGCAGAGCCTGGCACCAGACTTCAGTCACCAGTTGGACTCCAGCATTTTTTATTTTTTATTGCTAACGTTAAACTTCCTGCTATTCCAACAGATGGGGGATGGCCTGTAGAAGCCAGCAGCCTCCTTGGTGGGCTATGGAGTCGACAGGAGTCTCTGATAGCAATTTCCCTTCTCTTAGGGCCTTACAGAGCTGTTGAGTCCCTTGGGCCTTTGCAAAAGATGTTGTGCACCTGGGTGACGCGTGTGATTGTGGAACTGAAGGCAGCTTCTCCTGCCAGCACTGCTAGCTCTGGAGGCAATTACATTCTCGCTAGGGTTGTTGGGTTTCTCTATGAGGCCTCCTGGCTCTTTGCAGTTGTTCTCAGGGTCCTGGGGTGCGATGCAGGCCTCTGGGGCTTGGGGCGTGTATGTGGGGGGTGCAGGTGAGAAAGCAGCCCCAGCTGAAAGCCCTTACCCTTGAAAGCTAGAAAGAGAAAGAAGAGGAGGGGAGAGGAGGGAGGAAAATAAAAGTTGGTTAATCCATGGCCTTGGTTTACTGCCTGCTGTTTACTCCTCTATACTATACTGTTTTTGCCTTACCAGCATGTCAGAGCCTCTGAAAGGCTTTGACTACTGCCAGCTTTTTGGAGGTGCTTGAAGATCCAGAGAGGGACACCACACTGCTCTGAGGGCTGTGAGCATCATGAGGGACAGTCTTGGAGCTGATGAATCCTTGAACTTGATAGCACACCCAGCTAAATCATGCGATTTGGCTTGTTCTAGGTTGCCATCAGGACAAATGGCTGTATGACAGTCTGGTTTAACTGGTATGTGTTGGCTGAGTGAGACCAATGCACACTCACTGCCAGGGTGTGAGAGATCTTGGGGTCTGCTAGGCTGCAGATCCCACAAGTGATAGGAAAGAGAAAGTATCACACAGAAGTGTAGGTGTGCACTGAGATGCTCTCTGTCCCAACTGGTTCACAATGGAGACCATGGGAGGACAAAGCTGCTGTCCACCACCTTTGGGCTTGTTGGGGAGTCAAGTGGGACAGGGACGGGCAAGAATTCATGACAGAGCCATCTGCCTTGGTCTTCATGCATGACCTCCCTCTCCCCTGCCTTTTTCCTGATCCTACCACTGTCACTAAGGTCACATATTGCTGGTGGCCTTCTTCCCTCTTTTTGTAGAAACTGCTTTTGTACATGTGATAGAGTGGCCTCTGCTGAGGCTTGAGATGGATGTTGTTTAAATCCAGGGGAAAGAAGGCAGAGCTAGGGTGGACTCTTCCCTTTGCCAGCAGCAGCTTCCTGGTGTGTGCTGTTGTACTAGGTCTCCCATAGCCATGAGCTTCCCTGTGCTGTGTATCCCCAGGTGGGAGCATGTGTGGCATCACAGCCATGGATGCCTCACAGCGGAGCCTTGAGAAGTCTGTAGAAAGTAAAGCACGCGTGGTATGGTAGTAATGCATGTGTGGCATGGTAAAAAATCAAAAGCGAATTTGTAGCAAGAAAGCATCGGAAGAGAAGGAGACAATGCTGAACATGTGCTGAATGTGTGGTGGGCAGGGAAGGCAAGGAGGCAACAGACAGGGAGGGGGCCCTTGAGATGACACTTCACTGCTTTTTCTGTCCACTATTGTGAAAACATGTTGAAATCTATAGAATGCCTTTGTTTTGGAAAGAGCCCTGAATTAATTGTGATGTACTGCTGCCCTTAGATAAGTTCTGGGCCCCTTGTTCATTTCTCTGCACAGTCTTTCAAAGCATCACCTCCACTGCCCCCTCCACCTGCAGAACCAGCACCTGCTCTGAGCGCCGCTCCAGGGGTGCCCACACACAGGGGCTGGCACCCGCACCCAGCCCCGGCCTCCCTCTGCCATGTCCCACCCTGCGGGGAGCACCGGGGCACGGTGACGCTCCTCGTGGCGGTCATATGAGCGGTGTGGCCTTTCCCAGCACCGGGCTCGGGGGGCTAATTAGCGCATTCAGGGGCGCTGCTGGAGTGGAAAGGCGCTCGTCTGGCGGCGGGGGCCGCGAGGTGCCCTGGGGGGCTGGCGCTCCCGCTCCTCCTCCAGGCCACCGGCCGGGCCTCCCCTGGGCCGTGCCAGGCTGGGTGCTGCAGCGGCCGGGGCCGCAGCGGCCGGGTTGAGGGGCGCTCCGGCCGGGGCGCTGCGCTGCCTCGGCGGGCAAGGGGCGCCGCGGGGCCCTCCGCGCTGCTTTCAGTGCCGGCCGGTTCTGCTCCACAGACCGTCCCTTTGTCCGCCTTCTGAAAGGAGCCCTGCCTGCCCGCGGCCCCGCTTCTAATTAGGGCTTCCGCCGCCCGGCCCGGGCTGCTGCTCCCCCCGCCGCTTCTAAACCCATGGGCACAACTCGGCGCTCGCTCTTGCTCGGCCTGGCCGCCGGCCGGCGCGGGAGGAAGGCGAGGGGAAGCCAGCCGGGGCGCCGGCGGCCCGGCACGTCCGGCTGCCCGCTGCAGGAGCGGGCACGGGGCCGCTCTGCCGCTGCCGCCCCGGACCGAGCGGCCACAGCCCCGCTGGCCGGGCTTCCTCCGGGGAACCCCCAGGCACCCCTCGGCCGCCAGGGCTCTGGGATGGGCAGATCTGGGGTTAGCCCATTAAACGTGGCTGAGACATGGTTTTGTTTTTTGTGAAATCTGAATTATACTTCTCGTGTCAGAAGTTCTTGGGGGGACCTTGCTGGAAAACAGTTTCACATTTTTGGGGCAAATGCAAGGGAGCGCTGTGTTGTTAAGGTTTCTGTCTTTGCTTTGGGCTGCATGGTGCTACAAGATGGCAATCCAGAAGTTGATGGGCAGCCAGGATTTCCAGAGTTACAGCCTCCAGACTTTTCTAGACCTTTGGCATATTTGTACCCAAGGCAAAGATTTGCATCTCTATCTACACAGAACACGTTTTTATGTCTCACAAAGATGCATCTTCAAGAGACTTGAATGTGTATGAATAGTCTCTTATGGGGAACAGTGATTTGCTGTTTATGCAGATAAAATCAGGGAAGGAAAACAGCTTCAGGCAAGATTTACAGATCTTTCTCTGACTGGATCACAACTTCTCGGCTCTTCCTTGGGATATTTGATCCTGAAGGCTCCCTTTAGTTTTTGGTTGTCACTTTTGCCATTAAGGCTCTTACTTCCTTCAGGTGTGACCTTTCATTTGCTTGAAATGCAGTTGTCCCCTCACAAGCAGCAGCTCATGCCTCAGTAACAAGGGAGCCCTGTTGCTCCTTGTCCCTGTGCTGTCCCTGTGCCAGAGGCCACCAAGCCTCAGGGCTCTGGAGTGTGACACCCCTCATGGGTCCATTGTCTGCATCCCCTGCCATGGGTGGGCAGAGAGGAGTTTGGATGGGATAGAGTCCTCACACCAATTGCTGCCCCATCTGCTGCTGGATGGGTTTCTGGGTGACCATGGAGAGTCTGCAGGATAGAAACCTCTCCAGACTGGGAGGGGTTTAGGGGATGGAGAGAAGTTCCTCTTGGTGTCACAGTTCTCCCTCTCCTCAATCAGCAGCTGTGGGTAGGTGTGAATCACAGCTCAGCCATGCACCATGAGTGCTGTCTCTGTGGCTCCAGCTGCAGGAGCCCCCCCAGCCACCTGCCCCCCAGCACGAGGCAGCCCAAGGGCACCACGGTGCCAGCAGCACTCGGTCAGAGCAGCACGGCTGCTCCCGGGCTGCCCGTACCTGCGCAGCCGAGCCCGGCTGCGGCCAGCCCTGCGCCAGCTGGGTTTGCGCCATGGCGGCAGGGCCCGGCAGGCGGGAGCTGAGCAGATGCTGAGGTGCGAGCCAGGGTGGGTGGTACAGTTTGGATGTTTCTACCTCATCTGATACAATCAGCATTGCTGTGCACATGTGAGGAAAGTTGTTCGATAGGAATGACCCATGATGCTGGGTTAATTCTGTTTACAAAAGAATAAATATTATAGCGGTGTCTTATAAAAGAGAATCAATAGCTTCCCTTTGCTGGGTGATCCCTTCATGTCTTCGAAAATCGATTCCCCCCCCGTTCCCCTCCTCCTTGCTGCACAGCTATCTGTTTTTCGGGGTGACGGGGGGGTCAGGCGATTATTGAAGTATATGTGAATTTACAATATTAACGACTCACGACGGTGTGTCCGCAGGTTCACGGTGAATTAATTATCTGTTTAAGAAGCCATGAAGAAATCAATCAATGAAAATTTCTCACTCTTTTGAGAGTGAGGGAGCTTGTCAGTTTTTTTTTTAACATGCACCACATTTAAAGGAGCAGTACATTTTTTTTTGCATCAGAGAAGGGTCAGGAGGAAGCTGGTTTGGGGCTGAGGGAGTCCTGTTCAGTTTTGTACACTATTGACAGGAACAGCAGACTCCTTTTCTGGTCTCTTCAAAGAGTAGAAGACACTAAGGATACATCCTGAGGTGGTTTTGTCCTAGAGTGAAGCCGGTAGTGGCCTTCTCTGGAGGGGAAGGCATGGTGTTGCGTAGTGTGTGCAAGCACTGTTTTCATGGGTCTGTCACACACATGACCTTTTTCCAGCTCAGCAGATCAGCTCCCCCTCTCCTGGACGTCCATTTGCCATTGCTGAGCTGGCAGAGACCAACACCTGGCTGGGCCTCAGCTGCTTCAGCCTGTGGGCAGTGGGACATGCTCCCATGAGACAGGGAACAGCAAAGAAAGAAAAGCAACTGAAAGTAGGTATCTCTCAAATCACCTCAAGATGTGCTGGAAGAAGTTTGGCAGAGTGCTTTGGGTCTCAGCCTTCAGCATTGACTGTCATGTCTAAACTTGGGACAGGCACTGGCAAGTGTGCAGCTTTGAGGCATAGGCTTGGCACTCCTGGACACAGCCCTGCTGGGCCTCTCTTTGGAGGCAAGGTCAGGCAGCTCTGGGCAGCAAATGGCCTGGGACTGCTTGTCTGTCCACCTGGTGCTGAAGCTACAGCCAAGGGAAGGATCCTTTTGTTCATATGGACCTGATAACTAGTACCACATCTCCAGGGGTCTTGGAATCATCCAAGGCATTCAGGAGGACATGGGGGTGACAGTCTGTGTAGTTTATAGTGTCTGGCTGAGGTCTTTATGTCACCTTAATGACATTTTTCTGTTTGGATTGAGTTTGATGACATTTGAATACTGGATCTGAGTGGTTTTGCTGCATTTCAACTTCTGGCAGGCAAAACCACATAGACTTTGATGGTGGTTGAAAAGCTGGCAGGAGAAGATGGCTCTCAGAACTGCTCAGAGGGTGAAGGGGTTTGTCTGCAATTCCTTATACCTGGCCTGACCCTCCTGAAACCTGTCCCATCTCACCTCTTGTGTCTGTGAAGGATGTAATTTATTGACACTTGTGCAATGACTGATATCCCAGTTACAAGGGGAACAACTGAGGCAGGGTGAGACAAGAGGAAACTGAAAGGAGAAGGGTGCATGAGGGATGTAGAGCCTTTGACAGAAATAATTGGACAGTGCCCCTTTCTCTCATCCCTAATCTCCAAACAGGCAGCAAGGGAGGAATGTTGCAGAGAGAAAGCTACAATATGTGGGTAGCAGAGGACAGAGGGAAGTGTGTGGGGATGGCAGGCAGCTGAAGATCTTGATAAAAAGACTGGAAGAGGGGAGCGAGCAGGGACAACCTCTGAGTCTGCTTCTGCTCTCTAAGCCCAGGCAGTCGTGGCCCCTTCCCAGCCCCATAATCCTACTGGCCTGTGCCGAGAGGAGTCCTCGCCAGGCACACCCATTGCTGTAACCAGAACGGAGAGAAGAGCCCATATTGACACAGGAGCATCTGTGTCAGTAATTGTCATGCAGCCTGGCAAATTGCTTCAATGTGCCATCCCCTTCAGCCGCACAGCTCAGCGGTGGCAACAGGCCTGGGGGGCTGTGCTGTTGCCAGAGAGACAGGAAAATGCCTGGATGTGGTGGAAGGGATCAGGACCCACAGAGACCACCAGGTCCCTGTGTCTTGACATAGTCTTGCCTGATGGCTGCTTGGTGGCTGCTCTGGCTGCAGTGCTCTTACTCAGCTTCATCAGCCTCCATGGAATATTCTCAATTTCAACCACAGTGAAAGAGGGGGAAAAATTCCTGTCAGCCTTTATACCAACCAAAAAAGTATGAGAGAGGGTCATGCTCTCCCTCCCTCCCTCCCAGCTCTTACTTGGCTGCTGGGAGCAGGGGATCCTCACCTATTTACTCCAGATAAGCACTCAGCTTTTCTTCTGTCTATATATGCAGCTGCCTTCTGAGTCTAGACAAAGCCAAAACAGAAACAAAAGGTGAGGTTCCCCTAAAAAATTAGGTACTTTGAGGCTGCATAAACCACAGCTTTCAAGATGATGTCACAAACTGGAGCTATTGAGTGCTCTCTCCAGGTTGACCAGAGGTGCCTGTTCTCATTCCCATCTGTTCTTTTTCAATAATCTCTAGTTCTGTATTCCTGTGCTTTTAATGGCAGTGTAGTTCCAGCAGAGAACATTGAATTTGCCTACATGGATCCAGGCATACAATTTTGACAGAAGACTGCTGGCCTAACCATGAAATTCTGAGATAAGCAAGGTCTAGAATTTGGTTAAGTGTAGGACACCATTTAAAAAATGCAGTTATTTGTAAAATGTCATGATTAAAGCCAGCCTCCTGATTGGTTGCTAGTGGATATATGCTTCTTCACCTAACAGATGTCCTGCCCCTCTTACTCTCTAAGTTCTTCAGTGATTAGATAACCAGCCAGCAATGTAAAAAACAAACCAAACAATAAACACCCCCAAGCCCAAGCATATTTCATACTAATGATTTTACCAGCACTCCTTTAATGGCTATTTTTACCTATCAGTTGGAAAATATCTCTGAGATGAAGAGTCCATAGTGTGTCTTTCAGAGGAGAAGGTACTACTGATCAGAGAGTTCCCAAGGCATGATATGATGTAGGACTGGAAGGTCTCCTGGGCTCTCCCAGTACAGTCTAGTTGGGGGTGCAGTTAGTGTTCTGACAGGGGTAGTGGGTTCAGAGATCCATCGTGAAGCCTGTGGGGAGTTAAAAGCAGAGTGTTAATGCCTTGCTTCTTGCTGTGGTCAGTGGTTTGATTTCAGCATTGGTCCAGTGCTCTGATTTCCTGCAGGTGCGTCTCCAGCCCTGGCACAGTCAGCATGGGGATTTTGAGCGTCTGGGTCTCTCCACTGCTCACAGGTAGGCGTAATGTCCCAGATGCCAAATGGATTGAAGTGAAGAGATACATGGATTTTGACTCAGTTGGCTACTGAGACCAACATACTTCATTTCTCTGCAGACCTCCCAAGAAACCATATAATAGCTCACTAATGGGGCAGTTGAGTCCCATGTTAAAGTGTCTGTATTAGAGGGATGAAATGACTTCATAAACACAGGAATTTCCATGTATTTTCCTGTATCTACACAAGCAAATCAACTGTGTAAGATAGTTGTGTTACACTCTTGGAGAGTGACTGATTCTGATGGTGCTGTGCTATGAAAAGCAAATGGATATCCCGTGCACAAAGGGTGTCATCCCTGTGAGAGGTATGTGTCAGATGAACCACACTTTGCCCCACGTTTACTAGGAAGGAAAGCTCCAGCTGCCCTTTTGCCACATTCCTAGCAGTTCAGAAATGCCATGGGAGCAATCAATGGAAAAGCCAAGCACCACAGCTACAGCATTGATTGAAAAGACCTGAATCAAAGGCAGAACATGATGGTGCAAAGCAGGGCTTCTGTGTTTCATATTACTGGACAATATTATGCAAAAGGGGCAGAGAAGCATTAGATCCTAATGCACTGCTAGAAAATCAAAAACAACTGTTCTCATAGAATATATCTATGGTCCTCACATTGCAACTACTGCCAGAGTACCTAACAGGACAGCTGGGAAAATCATGAACTTGTCCAGTGTGTATGTGATATAGGGCAAATGTTTATCTGAGGCTACTGTGGGCTTGTGTTACAAGATAAAGGTTTTTCTGCAAATGCTTCAGAGCCTAAAGACTTTTAAAATGGAATGTGTATTTCTGAGATCTGATTTCCGCCCCTTCCTTTCCTGCTAGAGACAAACTTCCGTGTGTTTGACTCCTAGAGTCCAGATAATAGCTAGGAGGTTCCAGTCAAAGTTACATCCATCGTTAATCCGTTCAGATAAAAGCCCATATTGGGGCATATCTGCCCTGCAGAATATCCCAACCAGAGGTCTAAAAGGAGAGAGGTTCAGCCTGTGCCAGTTTTCTGTGTCTCGATATATTCTTCCCAGGCTACACATGAACAAATAAGCCATGCCTCTTGAATCCAGCCAATTCCAACCTCTCCTGCATACTGCCATGCTTCAGAGCTCAGTTCTGAGTGTGCCTGCCAGCCCAGGCACACCCAGAGAGACACAGTGCCTTCTGTCAGCTGCCGATGCTCAGTGGAGAGAGCTGGCCAAGGACACAGAGGAAAGGAGTAGAAGAGTGAGGGCTTGAGCCTGGATCCCAACCAAGCACACTCTGTTTATGACTGAAAGCTTGAACAACAACAACAAAAAGGTTGTTTTTTTACCAGGGAAAGCTGTGTCACTGCCGACTTGCTGTGGCCTTTCTGGCCTGTTGGAAGAGGATGTTCTGCCAGGCAGCCAGCCTGACTCCTTCAGTTCTGCATGAGGCAAGGAAGGAAAGTCCACTTCTGCCTCTGAGCTGCTACTCTGCAATGCTGGTAAATGCAGCCTCAGCTATACTGGCTGATTCTTTCCTGGGAAATTTGGCAGACCCACACCTAAAGGAGGAGTTTCCACAATAGAAATTTCAGCTGGTCACCTGGTGGTAAGAACTTGGCCTCTGCTAATGAACCAAGGCATCAGGGAGGGAGCTACATATCCAGTGCATTATTTACATATGTTTTGATCTCAAATTGCTCCTGCATCGGCTGGCATTCCTACCAGCAAGGATCTGTATTTTTGTCTTTTCTATTCCTTTTTAATACTTAAATCCCAAAGGCTGGATTCCTCTCTTGACTATGCCAATCGGAGTGAAAATCACCTGCAAGAAAGATCTTTCAGAATCACACTTGAGTGATGAAGGTCAAAATCGTTAAGCCGGAGGAGTTTAATTTACAGTTTACGAGTTACTTAATGCGGCTTAAGGAAACCCACTGAAGCCCCAGGCTTCCTTCTTGATAATTTGCAAGTTGAATCCAATGTGTCTATCACCAAGTGTCACCTGTCTGCATGTCCCCATACCTCAATGTGGTAATATGACAGGAAATCTTAAAGGTATCTAGTGGCAGAGACTTTACCACTACTCAGGTTCTCAGATGTCTTCTTTCTCAAGGCCATGATGTGATGGTGACAGCAGAGATATCAGCCATTGTGTCTTGTGATGAGAATGGGCTGTGGTGCTGGAAAGGATGGGTTTTGGAGGTCTGCATGGAACATAAATGCCCCTGTATGTCTTTTGTATGTCTTTTGCCCTGCTACAGTGCCCAAGCCTCCTTCTCATCACTGCTGAGGAATCCCTCTGCAGCCCTGCAGCTTAGGGACATGTCTGAGTGGCTGCATGAGGGCCAAGCAGAGGGATAACAGGTTGTCCAGAATTCAGACCCAGCTGCTGTGGGCTGCAAGGAAGCCAGCATCTGCAGGGGTGGCCTACTCAGCTTGTGAGATGCTGCACCTTTGTACGTGGCTGCAAGGACACCCACATGTCTTTGCAAAGAGACATTACATCTTTGTATTAAACCAAATATTAAACCACTGATCACTGGGGAAAAATTGAACAGGTTTGGCTTCCTCAGGGTGGCTGCAGGAGTGACCTTAATGGGAGAGCTGCTGTGTCCATGACTAGGGGAAGGGTTGGTCATTTTCTCTACCCCCCCTACCACACCTCAAGTTTCCCATCATCTTGCCCCTTGATCTGCCAGTAGTGCTTGGAAGAGAAGGCTTTGCAGCTTCCTGCTGTCCAGGTGTCCAGAGCTGGAGAATCAGGGGCTGGCAGTCCCACACTGTCACTCCCTATGGGTCTTTGGGAAACCTGTGTGAGTGTACAAGTGAGACACACGTGTCTGGGAAGGGGTGTTGTGTACACACTTCTCCATACATAGTGGCTTAGCTCAAGTGCCACCCTCCCTCTCCAAAGCATCCCTGACACTCTAGGTGAATATTTGAAAGACAGGATCGGGGCTTTGGTTCGAGTGCCTCTTTGTACAGTGCTAACTGGTTTCAGGGCTGTAATTATCTCTCCAAGAGAAGCTGTAAATTGGATTAAGGCACTGAGTTGCAGCTGAGTGCGCTCCCTCCATTGCCCCACCTGGTGGGCTGCTGAGCGATAACAAAAAATGCCGAGAAATCGGATTTGGATTCTGCTTCACACTCATGGCTTCCTTCTGGAAAAAATGAAATTTTTCCGGCAGAAAGGGCTGGCATGGGTTTGCTGGCAGTATCAGTCCTGGGTTCGTATCATCTGCTGGCACTCTTCCGGAAACGCGATCCCCTCCGTTATCAGAGAGAAATAAATAAATAAACAGCAGGAGATGTTTTGGCAAGGAAGGAGGAATCGCACCAAGAGGCGTGCACATGCACGCACACACACACACACACACACACACTCACCTCAGCACTGTGTCTTCACAGCCCGAGCTGTCTGTTGCAAGCAGAGGTGGCAGCACAAGCCCAAGATGTTTTCTACAATTTTTTTTAATTCCTGGCCTCTGGGATGAAAGAAAAGCCCATTTTTAGCAGCTTATGTTAAAGGCATAGATCACCTGGGCCTTGTATTGCTCATGGTGCAAAACATCACCTCCCCCTCATAGGATATTTCCCCGTGCCCTTGAATAAAGTGCTGTTCCTTCCCCATGAGTGCTTTCAGCCCAATATGGGAGGCACCAAAACTTACATGGAGGGGCAGTAAAAGTTCCATGGCTGATTTCAGGATCTGTCCAGGACAGACTGACACGAGGCTCATCACACTTGATCCTTCCCTTTTGGCGTAGGAGATGCTTCCTATCTAGGTTCCTTTTCATACAGAGGTGTGTATTTCCCTTTGGAGACACAGGTGCTCTGCACTGCAGGTACCTATGGAGGGGTCAGTAGGAAACCCAGCAGGAATGAGCAGGAGCAATGAAGGTCCTTGAGCAAAACCCTCAGGTTACACTCTGAGGTTGTGGGGCCCATGCAAAGTAACATGGCAGACAAAGTTTATGATGGAAATTTCTGCCCATGGAAGGATCAGATTAACCCAGGTTTGGACACAGTCTAAAGCACTGCCTTCTCTACACAAGTAGAGATGCCAGGACCATCTTTGCAGGGGAGGCCAATCAGTGGTTTGTCTATAATCAGATTTATTCTGGTTTTTACATCTATCAGTGGAGCTTATGCCTGCAGTCTTTTGCACACTGCTGTCTGCAGGGTTTCCTCTGGCTGCTGGGCAGCTCCAACCAACCAGCAGCTTCCCACCCTTCCTGGCCACAGGGGACACTGGGAAAGGTGTCCCTTGTGTCTGTGGTGGTATCACCTGTCTCTGATTGCTTCTCTGGCTGCCTCTGTCCATCAGTTGCTCCTTGCCAGCTGACAAGGAAGCACCACAGGCAGGGACTGCTATGGGCTGCCCCAGGGAGGAGGGGTACCTCTGACAGGAGACACTTCTTGCACTCCAAATGACCTAAAGATGAGTGACAAGCCAAGGGAAGTGAGCACCCAGTCAGCTGGCATCTCCCATGAACCATGAGACCAGTAATCCACCATACGGCTCCACAGTATCAGCCAAACCATTCAAATGCTGTGGAGGTGTTCTCCAAACTGCCTCCCAATACAGCTTCCAACCCCTTGTGTCCCAGACATCCAGGTCTCAGCTGAGTCCCTGCAATTCCTCTTGTTCTGCAGTCTGAGGGCAGCCATTGGACCATGTCCGTGTGGGCTGATGCACCCTGGGAAGGGCAGCCCCAGCCCCGAGGCAGAAGAATGCTCTGCCAAGCAAAGCTGCCCTGAACTGTGCAGAGGAGGCCTTCTGCAGCCTTGCTCCTCATCACAGCTGGTTCTTGCCTTATGTTCCTTTTCTCTGGTCCTGATCTTGCACTATTATGCAGCACTACAGCAGCACGCCTAGAACAGCCTGTTGGTATCTCTTCTTTCCCCTCAACCACCAAGAAACCTATTTTCTCCTCTGCTGAGTTCTTAGGAAGCCAAAGAAGTGTCCCAGGGCTCAACACTTGGAACTGAGTTCAACTTGGATGTATGCCCTGAAAATAGAAAGGCCACATTCCTTATCAGGACCCAGATCTCCTTAGGATACTTGTAGCCACATTTTCAGAATGTCCCAGCAACTGCCATATATCCTACAAATTCCCCCCAAATCACAATGGGGTAGCAAGCAATTTCCTACTGGAAATTCTGCCTTCCTTTGGGTGCCATCTAATGCAGATCTTTATGTTTCTGTCAGCTTAACTTATTATTTGGTATTCAATTTGGCAATAAAATTTTTATATACCAAGCACTGTGTATTACAGATACACAGATAGATACATGTTTATGTGTGTGTGTTCCTGTAAATTATAATAAGAATTTTGTTATTTTGTTCATCAAGCTTAGCTCCATTTTTCATGACTATAAAGCTTTTGTAAATCCTAACATGGAGACAACAAATACATCTATTCTTATCACTGTTAAAACTTCTTCAGTGATAATGTTTTTGGGGTTTTTTTTTGCATTTAAATATTGAAAGACAGTAGAATGAGAGCTGCATGTTTAACTCCAATCTTCCAAAGGAGGACTGAACATTTATAAATTATATTTTTATTTCATTAGTCATGGACTTTACCATTCTTGAACAGATAAGGATTTAAGCATGTGCTAGGAGTTCAGGACATACTTAAGTGCAGAGTACTTAATAAGGAATTTTAATTGCTGAGTGCCTCTAGTAAGAAATATGCTGAATTTTTTCCCCAGAAGTGACTATAGTTCAGTGATGAGATTTAGGTGGTCCTTTCAAGCATTTTGCCAACCTCTTCTAAGGTCCCCAAGGTCATGAAGTTTGCATGGCTGTTCTGATCATCCCTTCTTGACTGCTCTCCCTGGGAGACTGTTACATGTCCTCCATACAGTTTTGGAAATTATCTTTATTTTCTACCTAGAATGTTGTCTTTGCAAACATTTTCCCTCACCGTATGGATCTGTGTGTCTTTCATACCTTTTACTGTGTGTTTTATTACCCTTGCCATTTTAAAAGCAGGAACATGATTTATAGATGAAATTAATGAGCAAATCACTTGATGGTGAACTGATCCTGGATGTCACAGTGCTTTATACCTGATGCTGGTGCAAAAAGAACACACATATCTGGGCTGTTCCAGATACCCAGTCCTCCAAATGATAGGTTTATTTACTTCTGCCATTCTATCAGGTTGTTTTTGTCTCTCTATGACTTTCTTACTTCACATACAGGATGTAGGACACGGCAGGTAGAATGCCTCAATTGTACCAGTGTCTAACAGGATGACTTTGGCAGAGCCTTTTAATCTCTCTTTCCTTGAGTCCAGCTGCTGTTTTTTTCACCTGGGTTGTTAAAGTGCAGCTTCCTTTTCATGCCCCAGACAGCTGTAAAGAGCCAAGTGAAAACCTCCCAGGATATCTGTTGGAGCAGTGCAGGTAGTCTCTGCACCCAAAAGCTTGTAAATTAAATAGCCAGGAGGGACAAGTGTGGAGACTGAATGAGCCAGCAGTCCAGCTTTTAAATGGAGAATTACACATTCCCCAGAGTAGTCACTGTTTTTCTGCAGTTTCAGCCTCCCTGGTTCTTTTTTCCCACACAGTAAATTTCTCACAAACACCTGTTCTTCTCTTTGCTAAATTTTAATGTCTTTTTTTTTTTTTTTTTCCTCAACAAAATTCAGGCTTATTCCTGATCTTAAAGCAACCAAACAGGAAAAGCTGAGCTGGAAGGAAAATTAGTCCCATTGCTACTCTGAGGTGTGCACCATTCTCCCATTGCCTGTACTTGCCATTGCAGAGAGGCTGGGCTCAGGACTCATCCATCCCCATGGGGCTCTGCAGGGAGATGGAACTGTCCCTTAGTGAGAGATTTAACCATGGTTCCATGGTGCCCCACAAATGTGTTTGCTGGGAATTTCTAGAGAGAAGGAAAGGCTGACGCAAATGGGGCTGAAGGGATGAGGAAGAGAAGGGAAGGGAGAGAAACAGTGGATGGTCAGGAGTCCCATTTTGGCTTTATCTGTATAAGAAACTTTAACTGTGGCAGCAGGATAAACACAGTGCATTTCCCTGTAGCATTTACACTGGTACAAATAGGCTTTTTAACAGTTTAACTTTATTCTCTTGTAGGCATGAAATTAAGCTACACAGGTATTAGGTACACAGATAGCAGTACAACTGTGCTTACAGTCTGAAGGGTTTATATTGATTTAGCCACAGGGTTTTTTAAGCAGATTAAAGAAGTTAAAAGATGCTATTTAAACCATCACTAGTAATGTACATCAGTTCCTAGCTGCAATCCTTCTGTTATCCGTTTTCACATTTTCTGTACTGACATACATACAGACACATGAGTTTTTGCATCCCAAACATGCTAATTGTCCTCTTTATTTTCCCCATTTTGTTCTTTTAACAACAAGTGTATGTGCAGTGAATAGTGTGTGCAGTCTGAAGTTTAATTTTGTTCTTCCCTTCTTTATAATTTGAAGTTGCTTTTCTAGCTTCAGAGAACTGTAGGAATGATGGAAGGAAAATAAAGATTTGCTATTGCTCTGCTTTTTCAAACTCCCTCAATTTTAAACTAATTGCAGAATAACTAAAAGAAAAAAGAAAAGTTTAAAAGCAAGCAACCAATGAAAAAAGACAACATTTTCTGCCACACAGTCAGCATCAAGTGTGAGTTGGAAAAATTCTACTGCCTTCTCATCAGCCCCACTTTGGGAATTAAATAGTTTTTCAATATTTCTAATTCCGAATTTTTATATATACATGTATTTTTTTTAAGAAGGAAAATTAAGGATGAAAACAAGAAAAGAAGAACAAGTAGAGAAAAATACAGTTTGAGAACAAGAGGGGAAAAGAAGGTAAGAACGTAGTAAATCTGGAACAAGGGAGAGGGAGTCGGGAGTAGGAAAGTAAAGTTTTGTGTAAAAATATAGTCAAGGTGGAAGGGAGAAGCCTTTGTAGCCCATTTCCACCTGCATCCCAAGCACAGTATATTAAAAAAAATATTTTATGCAGCTCATGACAATGCATGCATCTGTGCATTCATAAGGCAACAGATCAGGCTCGCTGCTGGCTTAAACCCTCTCCTTCAGCCAGTGGTTTAATTCTGACTGAGGCTGAAGCATCAAGTATACACCATTGGCTGCAGCCAGTGGAGTCCTCTCAGCCATATTGACTAGCAAACCCTAGACATGGCCATGAAAAATGATAAAAACCTCAAGTGCTGTTGAAATGATTGCCTCCCTGTGAAGTCTCACTACCATCCCCACTCACCTTCTTCCTCAGAGAATTAAAAAACAAACATGAAACCAAAACAATAACATTTTGAGGGATTAGTAATTTACCAGAGAAAGCCCCACTTTCATAAAGATCCCAATTTAAATAAACCTATTTGGCTTCCTCTGAAAATTTCATTAAATGCAGAATGGATGGAGCAGCCATGTAGAAAGGCTGAGGGCTGGATGTTCAAAGGCTGGATGTTCAAAAGTGGGAAGCAGACTTGACTAGAGCACAGGTATGTGGGGCTGGCAGATGGGTAGGTGTGTCACAGGTGTCTGGAGGGGTGGCTGAACGTGAAGGTGACAGGAATCTACTCTTGTGTGGCTGGGCTGACAGGCAGAAAGGATACTTTAGAAGTGCAGAAAACTTCTAGTACAACTCTCTTCTGTTACCACCTTTCCGATGGCCCTGGGTAAAATCACTTGTCTTTCATATGTGGCAGTCAGTCTCAGTGGAAATCCTTCAGAGACTAAGAGATGCTCATATTCTGCAATAAGAGGGCTCAGCCAGACTCATCAGAGGGGATATGGACATGGACAGTGGCCAGGATACTCTGGGAGATCTTTGCAGGGGTGTAAGTTCCTGTCTTGGTCTGCTACCTCACACATTACCCTGGTGATCCTTATTAGAGCCAAGCTCCAAACAAGTTCTCCCAGAGTGCTGGAATGTTGTCACTCTTTGGAAGCTTTGGATCTGCTATTGCGTTATTATTCTTATTGTTTCAATAAAGGTGGTTTTAAACACCATCTAAGGCAGTTGGTCAATGCTAGTAATTCAGACTGAGCAAGAGTCCAGAGACAGAACATCTCTGAACTGCTTTTCTCAGATGGAGTCTGTAGACAAGCTCCCCAGCACCCACATCAGTGTGAACGCGTCTCTGCAGAGAACCAGTGGGACGAATAGCAAACCATCTGCACCTTCAGTCACTAATGGCTGAAATGATGCTACGAGAATTCAGCAAGTGTTTTAGTCTACAGAGATTGATAAACGTTTTCAATTTCAGTCTACTGACAAAGTGCAGGTTTAGCTTTATCTCTCAGTGGCATCTGGACTATGAGGAAAGCCATAAAAATGGGGCATTTGAATGATCTTGCAAGAACATCTTGCTGGTTCAGCAAAGCTCCAAGGATTTTTCTCAAGTGACACCATTCCCAGTTGGAGCATATTTACGTTATTGTGGAAAAGACTTCTGCTCCTGATAATTGCCATGGTTGACTCTGAGGCAAGGTTGCATGAAGCCTTTCAGATAATGCTGCAGTAAGTCTGTCATAAACACCAAAGACAGATTAGATCAAAACCTACTGGTGGTAGTCATGGCGCAGAACCCTCTGAATTTAGTGTAGCTATTCTCACTGGGTTTTTTTTTCTGGTGAATCTGTCTGGCACCACTTGTCCTGGCTCTTTGGTAGCTAAATGGGTAACAGGAAACCTCTTATTGCCAGGGGCTTCTATTTGAGATGTCCATCTCCAGTGGTCATCTGTGGGGCATAAGAGAATGGGGTTTCCAGATAGGAGAGATGTTCATCCAAAACCTGCAGTTATGCCTGTTCACATGTACCCTGACTGGCTCTGTCAGCCTATGTGAAGACACTGACTTCCAGGCCCAGTCTGAACACATTTGGATTTGATTTCCTTCCCTTTTCTTTTCTCCATGGGTTCTACCGAACTCCCTCCCCAGTCCCGGATCCAAAAGCATAATGGCTTTATGTAGCTTGTAAAATTCTATTATCTCTGTATTCAAAACTCAACAACTGGGAAATGGCTGTAATAAGCGTGTTATTAAGCGTGTAAATACACTTTAACTTCAGACCTCCAAAGGAAGTCTCTTGCTGTCTTCCTCACTTTGCCCTCCATGTTTTCACCACGTGTTTGGATTTCATGGATATGCCTACTTTTCCCCTTCTTCCTGAGTGGTGTGCTGTCCCATTTGATTGTGTTGAGGACAGTGCTCCACTCTGCTGAGCCTGCCATGGAGTCTCCTGGAGAACCCAAGGTCTTTGAGGGAAGACAGATTCTTGGTGAGGATGGGGGTTTTGGGGAAGGAAGGAGGAGGGTGAGGGTAGGGAGGGGAGGAAAACATTAAAAAAAAGAAAGAAGCCAAGTGCATTCTTTCTGCAACACTCAGGAAAAAGAATGTTGCACAGGGGATTGGAAAGGCGAAATTTTTTCACATCCAAATGGATTGCAATTTCCCTCCATTTAGCACCTGAAGGTAATTAGCTCGAAGAGACTGTCGGCTGAGAAACACGTTCATGGAACATTAACTCTCATACATTCTCCAGTTGCAGGGAATTAATAGGAAAGATTAAAGTTTAAAGAGAGCAAAATGCCATTACCTCGCAAGCCACCTCTCTCAGCGGCAGTAACTAGCCCTCACTAACCTAAAAGCACCATTGGAGTCCCTGGCTCCTGCTTCAGGCAACGCCAGATGAGACGGGCCCCGCTCTGCCCCTTGCTGCCCGTCCGTGGGCTCGCGTGACCTGCCCGTGGGCAGCCGTGGCATGGGGCTGGTGGCTCCGGCAGGGACGCGTTTGCCGGCTGCCGTATGAGTGTGCACGTGCCCGTCACCTTGGGGCCAGCACACGTGTGCAGGCGCCCCAGATGTGCACTCCATGGGTACTGCTGATGCCTCCTCAGTGAGACATGAGCTATGGGCACCCCAGGAACGAAGCACCTGGCAGAGGTCCCTGTGTGCTCCCACCGGTGCCTCAGGTTGGCACGTGGGGCAGCGGGGAGGGATCTGCCATGCACCCCTGGGCAGCCCTGCATTGTCTCCATCCTGCTCCTGTTCCCTGCTGGCACGCCAGCACCTGTGCAGGGATGCTGGCAGCCTCCTGGACTGATGTAAAGTCCAAACTGCAGCGCTGCAGCACCAAAACACCTCACAGCTGAACTGGTTCTGTGAATGGTACCAACCCTCTCCTGATGAGGGATTGTGCCTACTCCTCAGATGCAAGACAAAAAAAGCATTAAAAGATGGGGGCACTATTTTGGGGTTTTGGGGGTAAAGTTTATATAAGCTTCTCCACTTTAAAGATTTCCACGTTGCTTTAGCATTTCAGGGAGAGAGCATGAGAGAGAGAGAGAGAGAGGGAGAGGGAGAGGGAGAGAGAGCGAGAGCGAGATGAAATTGAGACATGGAAGAATTTATTGCCCAGAAAATTCCATTCTGCTATCTGATTCGAAAAGTCCAGTCCCCCCAGCTTCGGAAAATCTATTTTCCACATTTTAATACCCTGCAGAACAGTCCTCATAACTCATCCGAGTGTGTTAAGCACAGTTTTATTAGATCTGAAACAAATTTTGGTGGGGAGATACTATAGGTCATTAACCATGGAGTAATTTTATCCTTGTTTCCCTAATGATGCCATAATGGCGAGCGAATTTCTTAACTAAAGACCAAAGAACATTTTGAAGGTCAGTTTCATCTGTGAGCTCCTTCAAGCGCTTCTCGGAGAAGATTGGAAAACTCGCCGATTTTTTGAAGAGTCATTAATAATGTGAAAGCTGAAAGAGCTCTCTCCCATTTGCGTTCCTGCTTTTTACCTTTTAATTTTATATCGCTTTAGTCCCTTTCTTTTTCTTCCTCACTCTCTCTCTCTTTTTAACTCTCTTCTGAAGTGGCCCCTCATGCAGCTGAAAAATGAAATGGGCCATTCCTAAGGGCATCCTGAGCTGAGCTGAGGCAGGGCAAAGATCCAGGAGGGGGAAAGGGCAGCCCTGGCACTGGGTGTGCACCACCACAGCCCAGCACCTGCTGCCATAAATGAACCCCCAGCATTCCTGGGTGCCTTGCTGAGGGGCATCCTGCTCCCCCCTGCTCCTGTAAATCAGGAGAGTGGTTGTTTGAGCCTACAGCACTGCATCCCTGCTAAAGGAGGGAGAGGGACAAGGCTGTCCCCTCCCTGCCTAATGTGTGTTTTTACTCTGTCTGAACAAGCTCACATCTGGACCTCTGAGGGTTGTGCTGGCCGAGTGACCTCTGCACTGAGAATGAGTGTGCCTGAAGGTGCACATGCCTGTGAGTCTGTGTGTGTGTGTGTGATCTCCATGTGTCAGGGGCCATGCGACATAGCAGGGGGTTCTGCAGTAGTGATATATCTTATTTTTTAATGGATATATATCCACACCTGTGTGTGAATTGCCTTTATGGATATATAGATACATTGCAAATGGATTAAATTGCTAAAACAATAAAATAGCAATAAGCTGTATAAGGATTACATGTAGCCAGTCTACACACATGTTCTGGGACTGCAGGTGCTTGGGGGGGCACATGGAGTAGGAATTAAGGTGTGCAATATTCAGTTTTTGTGGATTGCTGTGCTCAAGATTGGAGTCTACATGTATGTTTCATACATGTTTGGGGGAGCACATAGGGTATCTGATAGAATATTGATTTATAACTCTGTGCCTGCTTGTGTAGTGAAAAGGTAACAGGCTCAGACTGTGTTTGTGTGGGGGGTGTGTGGTGGGGTTTCTGGCTGTACCACAGGCATCAGTGGCAACAAGAAATCCTTTGGTATGTGTGTGGTGCACTGGAGGCCTGGCACATGTGTGTGTACACGTGCACAGGGGGTGTGTGCCCCAGAGAAGGGTTTGTCTGTGCCTTCATTAGAGAGCGCCTGGCAGTGAGCAGGCCTCTGTGTTTATGTGTTTTCCTCTCCCTGGGTGTGTACGCTTCAGGCGCCTGCATGTGTTGCTTTTGCAGATGATATGGGCTACATCCTCAGCTGATGTAAAGCAGCACCAGAGACTGAAGCAATTTACACCCACTGCTACTCCAGCACAGCCTTAGGCTGGAGGCAGTGGGTCTGGGGGTCTGGGCTGAGATGCTTTTCCATACCATGGGAATGGATGACTTCCAACCTGAAACAAGACCTTCTCTCATCCCCCTCTGCCCCCTGTCCCCCAGACTATCACTCACATTTGAGGCAAGAACTATGGGGGGATGTGTGTGTGTCTATTTGGGGAGGGAGCGCTCTGAGGGGAGGGGGGCAGTGTGGTGACACACTCTGCTCCCAGATGTGATACCAGCGATAATTTCAATTTTATGCCTTTGTTATGGCTTTAATCACTTTCTTTATGCGTTTTGTTCCAGCGATCAGGGAGAGACACCTGATAGGCAAAAAGGATATCAGGGGAACAATTTTTATTTGGAATGTGGTGAGAAGTCTAATTAGAATTTGAATTCTGCTGAGCCTTGAAATGGTCGGTACTTTATCCTGATCGCCTTAGATATTGTTTCGAGTCAATCATCTGTCATAGTGCGGCACGCTGGAGAGAAAGGCTCTCCATCCAGCCTGGTCTCTCTGTCGGGCTGGGGGCTGCTGCTGGGGAAAGGAAGGGTGACAAGAGGGAGGGCACTGGACTTGGCTCTGCCAGATAGGCTCTCTGGGAGCAAGCACAAAGGGAGAAAACCCTTGGCACAGAGGTTTGTCTTGCTGTGTACTCCTAGCCCTGCTGTGGGGTGCTGTCTGCTGGCCCCCCTCTCATCATTGCAGGGCTGTCCCCTTCTAACAGGGGATGAGGAGGATTGAGGAGGGCTTTCAGCATACGTGTCCCACCAGCTGCTGCCTGGGAGATGAGCACCTTCTCAGAGCTAGTGAGCTCCACGTGAGTTGAGGATTCTGCTGCTATCTCTGCTGTGCTGATTAAACACTCTGGAAGGTCAGTTCTCACACAGACAGACAGCTAGGCTAGGATGGATGGATGGACAAGTGTGGGTGGGAATGAGATGGGTGGGAAATGTATCCATCTGATACAAATCCATTCAGATGGATTCATATGGGACAGAGGCAGAGGTGGTGAACCAGTGACACACAGGGTTGGATGTGGAAAGGTGGGATTGAAGATGAATGTGCCTTCTCAGACTAAGGACAGTAGGCACTCTCATGGAGGGATTTTTTCAGACTCAAGTTGATCTTATTTCATTTGTGCTACTAGAACACAAGAAAAACAAGGACCTGGGAACATGACAAGACACACAGCAATGTTTGCAGTCCTTTTGGCTTTAAACTCTGTTCTTATTAGTTGAAAAAACCAAAAAAACCAAAGAAAATACACACACCTCCACCAAACCCATTATGAGTCCTAGCATTTAAAAGCTGAAAGCCACTCCAAAGCTCACCAGAACGTGTCCAGTAATCCCTCCTCCTTGTCCCCAGTCCGCAGTGCCTCCCCTTGGTGAGACCACAGCTTTCAGTCCTGATCTAATAGCTGCAGTACGGAGTTTGAGATGAACTGCACAATGGTGTGACCCCTGCTACTGAGGAAAAGGAGGCACACAGGCAGGACTGCAGCATGATCTATGGACCAGGAGAGATGAACTGAAGAGAATCATGAACAATAGAATCATTCCAAGATTCCTAAACTTAGGGTAGTTGATGGTAAAGCCTTTATTCTGTGCCATTCCTACTCTTTGAGGTGGTGCCTCATTCTGAATGCAACATAAATGTCTGTAACATGAAAGATACAGATTGGTTTGGCTGTTGAGGAAAAGACAGTTGAATGTTTTGCCTCCTGAGAGAAGCAGAAAATGACCTGGGACTGGGGGCTAATTAAGAGAGTTGCAGGCATCTGCAAAAATTTGCAGATAGGAAAGCCATTTGAGTAGTTCTTTCTAAAATGTCAGCTTTAGGTTTCAGAACTGACATACTGAGATGGGTGTAGGCAGCTCGTGCCTTTCTCAGCTACAGTCCAGGCTGTCTGCGACTCAGGCAGACATCACTGTATGTTTTTATGTTCAATTCCCTCTTTAACAAATCAGCAGTGCAATACCTTTTTTTCTTTTTCTTCCATCTACTTTTTTTTTTTTTTTTTTTTACACTGAGAAAGTGGATAGTGTCAAAGCTTATTTCTAAGGACTCATCTACAAATCCTTTGATAGTCTTGTTAACAACCTTGGAATGTCTGACAGTAAAGTCAGTCTTTCATTTACACCTCAAAAATGCATATAGGATTGCAAATGGAGAGCAGCAGACATTAAATATACTTGCATATATGTAATTAGAAAATGGTTTAGCAGTGGACTTAGCAGTGTTAGGTTTAACATTGGACTCAATGATCTTAAAGGTATTTCCCACCTATATGGTTCCATGATTCTGTGATGTGCTGTCATTCCAAGTATATTCAGTTTTGAGTCCTAAAAATGCAATTCTGGTAAAGCAGGAATGTACTAAGTAAAAATCCCATGCTACCACACAAGCTGTACAGTCCAGCCATTAAGCCAACATGTTCATGTGAGGGAGAAGATTACTGAGACCCCAAGGCTCTCTGCTCTGATTATGCTTGGTCCCAGGTGTGGAGTTGTCACATGGCAGGAGAAGTGCCACTGATCCGGCCTGCACTGGGAGCATGGGCCTTGTCATGAGGCTGGTGTGACTGCAGGACCTTGCTGATGTGGCAGAATCCCGCTCTGGCGTCTCCTCTGCCTGGATCAGCCAGACACTACAGCAATAACTCCCTCATTTTGGCCCAGTTTATGGTTCTTATCTCAGGAGGATCTGGACACAAAGTGCTGGAGCCCACTTCCATTGCCCTGTTCCTGGCTCCAAAAATAAATACCACTATTTGCCTCCCTCCTTGGGTTGTGGGTGTGTCAGTGTATGTGTGAAATTATAGCTGATCTGTGCTCCTTGCCTTAAGCTTTCAATCTTAAGGAGAATGAAGAAGGAAATAATAATATTTTGTATTCTGATGGACCTACCTAAAACAAAAGAATACCCCCCCCCCCCCCCCCCCCCAAACCCTTGTGAACACTGAGCTACAGATTTGGCCTGAATCCTCCTTATCTTCACTGGAGCCCAAATCCTCAGGGTTGTGCACAGCTCTTTTGACTCAGGGGAGGTCTGGAGGGAAGACTGGATTGGAGACAACTTGCAAGGACCTGGATTTTTGTGCCATTCTGGAAGGCAGAGTGCTAATTCTAAGCCTTGATTGTCATTGAACTCTGCCTTCATGGAGTAATGTTTACTGTGCCAAATGGATCTTTATGCATCATGTGCTTTGTTCATGCTCAAATGTCAACTGATGGATGTTCAGTAGTTCTTGATGGCCTCCTGGTTTCTGCAGCCTGCTTTACAGCCCACTCAGTAACACAGGGAAGGGCCAGGAACTGAAACCAGGAAGAATTGAGTGGGGAGAGCTGCTGTAGGCACTGCCAGCACAGGATGGGAAAGGGTGCAGAAGGATCAGAGGAAAATCCAATAAACAGGTCTCACTAATTTAAATCTCAGTTGACTCTACTTGTTCTTATGTTGTGATACTCTGAATGATTACTTTCTTTTTCTTCCCAGGTTTTGGATATAGAACTGTTTAGATGAAGAATACCAAACAGCTCAGCCCGTATTATCACTATTGTTATCACTATCATTATTATCATCACCACTATTATTATTATTACTACCATTTGCCTCCTAGCACACCTCAGAACAAAGACCCCTGTTGTGCTGAGCACAGTACAAATGCACTGGGAAAAAATAAACAAATGCATGTTGACTTGCCTGAGTTTCCATACTGTGACAATGTCAGGTCCAGGAATATAAACTAAACCTCTAAGTTGCTCTTGCTAAGGCAGGCATGGCCATTGTGTGCCTTCAAGCACTTTGAGCAGGTCTTTTGAGTCATGACTACACCATGCAGCTGTCTGTGAGCCTGTGTATGCAAAGGACTTCTGGCTAGTGCCACACTACCAGCATTGCTAATGACAAAGCCAGAAGGAACAGATTTAACTGTATCTTCTTGGGCTCCTGCTGCAATTTCAGTCCAGCTCCAATTGGGGCATCCCTGTGAAATGCTTCCAGAGTTCCCATCCTCTCAGGTTTTGGCCAAACAGATTTTGATGTACTTCTTGCTGGCTTGGGAAGGTTGGATAACCCTGCAAAGTCTGCCTCCACTAGCTGGAGCCAGGAGATTTGTTTTAGACTATTTCTCTGACCTTCTCACTGTTTCATTCCCTGTTCTCTTATGTTTTTAGACTTATTGAAGTGCTGATTTTCCCCCCTCACTGTTCCTGAACACTCTAATCCATGCACAGTCCCACCTAGCTTGCCAACTCTGGCTGAGGTAAATTCTAGGAAAATGGCCTTACCCTTTCCAGAAGACAAAGCTGAGACAGAGGATTGTATCCAGCTCCCTGTAAAGGCAGAGCATGAAGTTGGTCATTCCCTAGGACCAACCTCAACCTAACCAACCCAGATAAGGAGACCTGACTTCTGGGTTCAAGCAAGAGAGCTCAAAAGAGATTATTGGAGAAGGTCTTTCTGGGAGAGAAGCAAAGATAAGAGCACTTTGTGGGTTCTTTGGGGTCTATCACATGAACCCACACCCCAGTGAAGTGCCTGCTCTGGGGACTCAGAGAGTGCTGCATGGCTCCCTTTCCCACCAGCAGCAGCCCTGTGTCTATGGCTCAGCTCTGTCCTCCCTTCCAAAATGCAGACATCCCTGGAGCTCCAAAGACTTTTCCCTAACCAGCCCATTTCCCCATTTCCCCACATTGTCCCTGTCCCACATGGTCCTGGGACAATGTGGTGCTTGCAGACTCTGAGGTGTCTCTATCACTGGCTGTCAGGTGAAGCCCTCCCTAAGCACTCCAGCAAGCCCTTCTTTATTTATTTTTAAAATTCCCCTGAGCCTACAAAGGTCATTTGAACAAATTGGAGCCGACAGACATTAACTTGGAAAAAAGCCCATTGCACCATGATAAACTCTGTTTAAAGAGAAGCAAAAGTGCCAGGCAAGGGAGGAACAAATGATGAGAGATTTGTCACTGTTACCATAAGTTTAGGAGTTGAGAATGTCAGCTCTGGCCTCACCGTCTCCCATTCTGCATTATTACACATTCCAGCTTTGCTGTTTCCACTGCAGTAGCTCCTGACAGAGCAAATGGACTGAACTGGGATGTTGTGCAATGCTACAGGGACAGCCGTTCCCAGTGTTAAGGAGATCATGAGGGCAAATTGAACTGGTGGGCCATATACACAGTGAAGAGGGAGGGAACCAAAGCCCAAAGATGAGGTGCTTCAGTCCAGGTCCCACAGACAATCACCATCTGAGCTGCCAACCAGCCTCAGACCGTAAGTGTCCCCCTTCCAGTCCCCAATCCTTGAGCCTAGTTTGCATCTCTGTGTGATCTCAGGAATCCGTGCAGGAGGGGGGAGATGAGTGAGGTTTCATACCTCAGTGTGTACCTGGCTAGGGAACACAGCACTGCCATAGCTCTGAGCCCACCCTCCACTGAGGACACAAAACCAGGTGCCTCAGCCCAGACACTGAGGTTTACCCTTCAGGGACCTGCATTGCAGAGATAACCTCAACAAGCCATGGCCATTGCCAGCTCTTCTCTGAGACATTGGGGATGGTTCTTTCCCTTCAACTGACAGCCAGGAGAGCCACCTGAGGGGTGGAGGGAGATGGAGAGGGAGAAATCAGATGTATCAGTCTTAGTCAGTATGACTGCTGATGGAGCCTGTGCTCTGTCCAAAGATATATCCTAATGCCTCCCATTCAGTTTGCACATAGTTTCTTTATGCTTTGCTTAGTGTCCTTGAAGCAAAGGCAATTGGTTTCTCCTCTCCTCTGGGCATCATGTTGATCCAAGTGGCTTCAGACCCCTGCAGAGCCACAGCAGCTGCCAATTGTTCTGACAAGCCAGGATCAAATCTCAGAGAAGAGCAGGCCTGGGACTGTCACGCTTACCTGGCCAAGTTCAGGCCAGGGCTCCCTCTACCCCACAGCAGAGGAGAAACAAACTTCTCCAACTGCAGATCAGCACAGTCAGAAGTGGCAAGAAGTGACTAACACATCTTACAGACAGGAACCAGGCCATGGTTCTCCTCATGTCTCTTTCATCTGCAAAAATGAAATAGTAGTTTTTGTGCTCACATTTTGTCTGGGACAATTACTAGGATCCAGTGCAGTGAGCCCAGACTCAGCACTAAAGGCCTTCTGCAACCACTGAGTTATAAATAGCATCTGGCTAACCAGGCTGAGAATTTAGAAGTGTCTCAACATGGGCACTGCAGCTACTGTCACCATCTAGGCAAAACTGTCAGCTGCAGGAGACCTGTTCCTGATCAGTATCCCTTGAGATCAAGAGTGGCCCCAAGTCCTGGCAGGACTGGGTGCCTGGGAGGAAAGCCTTAGCCACATATCCAGCTGTGAAGAGCACCAAGAAGGTCTCTGCTGCTCACATGTGGCCCTGTGCCCAGCAATCCCTGTCAGGAAGAAGGAAGGCAAGGCTCTTCCCTGGGTTCTTTTCCAGGATGCAGCTGCAGCTTAGCAAACTCTCCTCCAGCCCTGGGTGCACTGTCCCTCTGCAGCACTGGCATAAACGGGATGGCCAATTGCTACGCTTGAGAGAATTCCAGTCTTGGCTGAATGTTCCAAATCCACAATGACCTTTGTTCCAACAGTGAATGGTGTTAACCTCAACTTTCTGTGTTTGGGCTCCCTGCCCAGCTTTATGGTTAAGCGTTACAGCAATGTCTTTCCCACTGCCCAGTTTCTCTCTTGGAAAAGAAGATCTCATTTCTGCAATGCTGCAGTTAGACCTGTTTGACCTTTCCCTCTCATGTGGATGCCCAGACAAGTCAGAGGGGGCTGGGTGAAGATGGGCAATGTCCTCACAGAAACAGACAATTTACCTGATTGCCTGCACCATTCCACCTATGACTTCCTCAAGGCTTGCTTTTCAGCTCTGCCTGCACCCACAGTCAAGGTCAGGTTATGTTTTCCCTCCAATTCACACTGCAAACACCAGTGGTCAACCCTGAATGACCCATTCAGCTGGTCCCTGCTGATCTCTGGCCATGAGACGTGGCTCACCCCACACTGACCTTCAGAGCCACCTCCCTCTGCTTTGTTGTGGCTTTAGAAATCACTTGAGCATGAAAGCCCTGGGCACAGGAAGTCCATCAGGGCAATTGTGCCCCAAATCCCACGTTCCTCATCTCTTACCCTATTGCAGCCCCTTTCTTCTGAACCATCCTGTTGGGGTTATGCACCTCAGTCCTGCATAAAACAAGACATCTAATTCTCCCTGTAAGTCCATGCCCTGCCTCTCAGTTCAGAGGATAAGCCTGGTCCTGTTGGCTTTCAGCTATTTTGGTTTAATGGCTGTCTTTTACTAGGTGTATGGGACATAGTCTTGATCGTGCTTAGGCCTGATATTTCTGATCTGTAGGTAAAAACAGCAATAAATAGTGACTCTATTACTGCACCTAAACCTTACAAAACAGTCACAGCTGTAAGGAGAACTAGGGCAAGAGTTGAGAAAATGTTGTAGAAATATTCCAGTTTCAATATAATTTCTGTATAGTAGTGTTGCAATGGAATTTCCTGAAGAATGTGTGTAGAAATTAAAAGCTCTTTTTCTAATAGATTCCTTCAGCTTTCTAAAGCGCGTTTTTATTGGCATTATTTTAGAAGTATTTTTCTCCTTTTAGAAGTATTTTTCATAGAAGTATGAAGCCTCTTCAGTCAACTTTGGTTACAGATAGGAGTTTTAAAACTGGGGTTAAATATGATGGAAAACAGAGTACATTTCTACTGATGGCAATTCTTCATGCAGATTTGACCTTTGGGGGAAGAGGAAGGTTGTTTTGTAACCAAAATATTCTCTTGCCAAAATGTTGCCCTGGTAACTGATGCTGTAGAGAGCAGCCTGGATCCTTAGACTATCCATTAAAGAGAATCTGACTCAGGAGAGCAAGGGGTGGATGCTGGAGAGCTGTCTGGTGATGGCTGAGAAGGGCTGGAGGTGCCAGACATGCCTGTGTGAGGAGGAGGGAGGAAGTGTGTGGGATGAAGAGCCATGAACAATGAGTGCAGGATGAGACTCACAGGGGCTCAGGTGGTTTGAAAGACTGATAGCAGCAGAGATGGTGTTGGAGGCTGCATGAGCATGGCAGTATCCATATGCATGGAAGGTCTAATGCAATGCCTTCCCCAAGATGCAGTGATGTTTTGAGATTCCCTCCCTGCTGCAGCAAAGATTGTTTTCTGGGCATCCCCTTTCCTTACCCCCCAGCTGTAGTCATTCCACACCAGCCTCAGCCCTACCTTCCTGGCCCCATCAGCCCCACCTCACCAGTAATGAGGGGGGATGTGTGGTCTGCCTTTCCTGTGCTCCTGCGCTTCCCTCTGGATCCCAGCAACAAGTTTAATTGGAAAAAAACAAGGCTGACTTGGAGGCAAGGCAAGGAGGCAGGGAGAGCCTGTGCCAGCTGACACCATGATCGATTACCTGGAACTCCACCTGACACTGAAATTAGGGTTTTTTAATGATAGGCCGACTCTCCCTGGATGTGAAATTCAAATGATCTCCAAAGCTTCCCTGTGACCATCAGTCGCTGCACGCAGTGGTACACGCCACATGCAGGTACTTTGTCTCTGTCACTGCTGAAAGGACATTGTTATTACCAACAACTCTTTGTATTAACCAGTCTCCTACCTAATAGACAACACTTTACGTTCTGCACCGTTACCCAGTCAGGGCTGCTGTGTGCCTGAGAGACACACGCTTCCCCTCAGCTCCCCTGGGGCAATGGAAAGCCAGTGCTTAAAAAGAGACACCAAAATGGAGGATGCACACACACCTTGCTCCCCTGCTGCCTGCTCTCTCTTGTGTTGGGGGGTGGTTTTCATTTCTTCTCAACTGCAGGCCCACAGCACAAACTGGTGGGGCAGAGGCTGGCTGCACTGGGATGTGCCAAGGTGCCTGGCAAGTAGGTAATTGCCTGAGTTTCTTTTGGATGACAGAGGAGAGCTTTTCCTCCCATGGACATCTTTCCCATCCCAGGGCAAAACTGGGGGAAGCAATACTCCAGGCAGTTTTCCCCATCTTTATCCTGCTTGGTGAGCTATTAAGGTAGTGCCTGGTGCACTGGTAGCCTCCCATGCCTGGGCAGGGTGAGAGAAAAGCCATCTCATCTAAGAGTCCACAGTGTTGCTGAGCCCTGGTGTATCTCAAAGCTTTGGCACCTCTGTGGAGGGATTGTCACTGCTGGTGGAGGCTGTCTCCTAAGATATTGTCCCCACCTTTCTTCCTCATCTCTTGACCACTTTTGCCTGGCTCTCTGGAAGGCAGAAGGAAGAATGCTGTGAGTGGGAACAGCTACTCTGTGGCCATGACCTGAGCATTGACTGTCTTTTCTTAAGGAGATGACAAGAGAAGGACCAGTTTTCTCCTTCTGATGGACAAGGATGGAAAGGAGGTGATGATAAAAAGAGAAGGGGATTAAAAAAAGTTAAATAATGTAAATACAGCATAGAGAGCAGTAGCCTGTAAGCCACCATGCATTAAGGAGGATTTCCTACACCTTCTTGCTTTACTGAATGAGGATTTGGAAATCCACATGGAGGGAAGATGTCCTAACACAGAGAGTGCTGTGGTTATAGAGTCTTCTAACAGCACTGTGGAAGGCTTCATCACCAAAGGGAGTCTTTGGCTGTATCGTAAAAGTTTTAACAAGGAGGGAAGACAAATTCTGAATAGTGGAGATGTTGGGAGGAAAAGGGAAAGGTCCTGCATCTGAAACTGTTCACTGCAAATCCAGATTTCCCCCCGTGGCAGGCACAGTGAGAAGGTTAGATGGGGACACCAAATGTTTCCAGCTCCAGCAGGAATTGCTTTGGGCTGTGTTGAATGAGAAAAGCTGGACACACATGGGTCAGGACAGAACTGCAGGAAGCTATAATTCAGACCTTCTGGTTTGCCTCAGCAAGTGAAATGCTGGGTGATGACACTGACATTTTTTCAAAGACTGACCTCTACAGTGCCCATTTCTTCCTTCATTTAAGTACCAGCATCGGCATATTTAATAATATACTCCATGCAGCCTCAGTTTCCCCTTGCTTATGAGATGTTTCTTGTATTTGATAACTTTTGGACATCTTTGACAAGGAAATGCTCTATGAGTTGCCATGGAAAAAAATCACATGTTCTCTCAGTGCTTCAACTCTCCCTTCCCATTTTACCTATATTATTGAAGGTTGCCTTTTCTTAAGTGAATGCTCAGCACCAAGCACCCCTTGGCTGCAGCCTCAAGTCTCCTCTGTGGCCATGCCCTGGGGAGCTCAGACCCCTTCAGTGTGGGAGGGGGTCAGTCCTCCAAGGTGGTGTGGTGCAGTGGGAGGGCAGTGCCGTGCTTTGGTGGCACATGGGATGGATGCCTCTGCCCTGTCCCACCCCCAGCCAGCTCAGTGCAGGCGCTGGTGCCCTCAGCAGCCTGTGCTGATCGCCCTCCAGCGAGGTTCCTCTGGGAGCTGAGCAGAGGGGATGCATGCAGACAATGTTCCCTGCTTTCCTCCATCGCCCGGTGAGCAGCCCCTAATCTGAGGGGCGTGCCAGTATTAATGCCTTTAATAACGACGGATCAGATCGTATGAAGAGTTTTAATTGATGTCTATATCCCTGGAAACATAAAAACAGCCATGTGAGCGTCTTACCACTATTATTTTATCAAAGGTTTTGACGTGGCTGCTGCATAGGAGATGTCAGGGAAAAAATTCATGTCTGCAAGGCACAAACAGGCGAAGTAATGGGATATAAATCAAAAACAGTGAAAGGGGAAAGTGGTTAGTCACAAGATCATAGAGTTTTCACTAAAAGGGAGAGCAGTGAATTCTCAATACAAGCAGTAGAATCCATTCATTCTATGGTGCTGTCAGCCCTTTCTCCCTCCCCGTCCCCAGTACCTCAACCCCCTGCCCTAAGGACACACAGTCCTGGGCCAGGGCTGGCCATCTTGGATCTGCCTCCTGGTCAGAATGGTGAGTGACATTTCTCTTCTTTGTCCCCTCCTACTTGTACAGAAGTCATGGAAACGTAGCCCAAAAGCAGGGTTACGAATAGCAGCCCCTTTTCTTTGGCTGGTCAAGAGTGTAGGTAACCTTTTGGTAGGTTTGTTTACTTTGCCTCACGCAGTGGTGTGTGAACACAAAAATGGTTCTTATTACAGAGAGGACAAACTGAAGTGTGGGAGACAAAAGGGGCTGATAGGTTACTCTAGGCTGGTGCAAAGAGGAGGAAGGAAAGCATTAATTGAGTTCACCTTGTTTGCTTTGGGGCAACTTTAGGACACCACCATGCAATGCCAGGAGGAGATCAGTTGCAGATCTGCTGCTTTTCAGTTACTACTTCTGGCCTTCAGGACACAGGAATGGCTGGGACCCTTTTGATGGCTCATGACACTGTTTGACCACGTTGTCCCCTTTCCACAGCCAGAGCCTCACAGAGCTCATCCAGTGGGCCAGGACAACCAAGAACCACCTGTGAGACCCTTACAAACCGTTCCTGCACTGATACCTTGCAAACGAATTGTTTCTTGTGGCCAAAGTGTCCCACAGGATGTTGTTCTGCCACAAGAAGGTGTTCAAACTGGCCAACAGCTGGGAAGCCATGGGTACAGTGTGAGAAGTGACTGCCTTTTCCAGGGCACTGCTGAGAGGAAAGCTTGCAGCATGGCTTCCTTGTCCAATTGCTTGGGTTGCAAATGTAAAAACCTGGAGAGGGGGGTAAGAGTGGAAGGAGGAGAGGAAGGGAGGAGAGGATGAAAAGGAGGAGAAACTGGTGGATAAAAAGAAATTTGAAAAAAAGTAAGTGAAATATTCAAACTGGAAAGTGATATTATAAAAAACTGCAGGGAACACGCTTGAGTGCATTCAAATTTATTCAAACTCTGCATCTGACATTGATGAATGCAACAGCTTTTTCCACAATATGTAGAGCGCACAGGGCATTTAGGATTGCAGCATCCCTTTCACTGCAGCTGTCTGGGGGCCTGTTCCGAGCGCTGTGGAGACCCCTACTCTGGGCCCTGGTATGCCCCCTTAAAGAAGAGGCCAGGAAGCCATTTGGGAAGGAACAGAAAAACAAACACAGAGGAAGGATTTCAGCAAAAGATCATGGAGGACAGATTTCAAGGCTAATCCAGCCTTACTGTTTGTGAGGTCTTTATCTTTGTGGCAGGACTCAGTTTCTCCTCTTGCAGTGGTGAGAAGTTCTTTCCAACGTGCATGAATCCATAGGAGGGGGGTTGTATTGGGATGCACAAAGTTACTGTTTTTCTATAGGTATTACAAAAATTATATAATTTAGTATATCGATATTTTAAAAATAATCATATCAATAATAAAAAAATGCCAAAAAGGCACCTCAGTGCAAATATACTTTGCAAGCAAGGACTTCAAGATCCTATTCTCTGGCACCCAGTAGCAAAAAGACCATGTGGCTCTGGACCAACATAAGACCATGAATGAGTCATCTTCCTGCAGGGAGCACTCTTGCACCCTCTTTGCACGCCTCAGTGGTAGGCTGGCACCCCAAGCGATGACTTCTACACTTCCCTCCAATTTCTCCTCCCCTTGCCTGGGAAGCATAGCAGCTTTTAGGAATAACAGGGTACAAAAGAGCTTGAGTCAACAACCACCTGCGACTGTTCATCTCTAGATTTCATGCTTGCAGGGTTTTTTGGGAAGAGGATGGATGGAGTTATCTTTCCGATGGATGCTCGTGGAAAGAGGTGCAAACCCGCCAATGTGCCAGGCAGGCACTGAGAGAGCTCCCACTTTCTCTTCCACCTCTGTATGTGGACAGAGCTCATCTCTGCAGACTCACAGCACAGCAAGAATTTCCATGGACATGCCTTGAGGTACTGAAGCTGGCAGAAAGCTGGGAGGCAGCCTGGAAGACCTGGCACCCTCAGCAGAATGCAGATACTCATAGAGAGGGTAGGATTCCTTCCTTCCTTCCTTCCTAGTCTCTCTTCCCATGGATGCCTGAGACAATCTCCGATAATTTTATTTTTTCTGTGTCCTAGGCTTTTGTATCTTCATGTTAGAAAGAAGCTGATGTCAAGGACATAGGAGACCTGAGTTCAGCTCCCAGTTCCACAGCAAACTCCCTGTGTGGTTTGGGTCAGGTCACATCAACATTGCAGGCTGAATTCCCCACATGTGATGTGAGAGCAAGTATGTAGCAGCCTGGTGGTTTTTTAAACAAGAGATGTTTTTATGGTGCCATCATTGCAGACTGTCATGTTTTCCACAGTGTCTTTCTGCTACTGCACTATATATATAACACCTATAATTTCTGTTTTAGTCTGTTTTGTGTTTCCTTTCTTTCTCCTTTCCTTTTCAAATCTCCTCTATGCTACTGTGGCTCCATCTTTTGCTCAGATGGAGACCACTGTGTCAGACACATGAAGAAATTTGGCTGCTCCAAAGGCTGGCCTCCACGATCTGAGTGGGGCCCTGTAAAACAGGGGTTTCCTGCTGTTTGCTCTCCAGTGCTCTGCACAGCTCCTGTCTGAAGGGGCAGAATGCAGATCTGACCCGGCCCTGGCAGTCTCCCTACCAGAGCAGCCACCTGGGAGAAGAGTGGGTGGGTCACTCTGTGGGGCAGCACCAAATGCTGGGGCCCATCCTGGTGTGTGCTGAGAAACTGCTGTACCCCAGAATCATGCCTGGACCAGCCTGGAGGCAGTGGGAGCAAGGCCAGGTCCCTACCAGAGGTTAGTGCATGGAGTCCTCACCTGAGCCCTGTCATAGAGATGGGCCGGATAGGAAGATAAGTGGTGGGGAAATGCTTCAGGAACACAGGTATGACGGGTTTTTGAAGAGGGGCCTTGATTTGTACAAGGTAATAAAGGAGTCCAAATTTGAGCCTATTTTCCTCCAAGTTCAGCTTTTTTGTGGCCCCTTGCTTCTAGCAAGGATCATTTCTAAGTCTTTAGGAAGACCTTTGGTGGAACTGGTAACTGGTTCATGGTGGTTTCAGAAGGCCGCTTAGGCCAACGCTGGACAGTCAAAAAGACCAAGTAAGAAGCAAGAAAGTCCACTGTGTCCTGGGAGTAGGATATCCTCATAATGTCTCTCTTAGGATGGCCTTGGGAAATGACACTGCCTTGCCCATGTCCTCAGAAGGACAAGATCAGAGAGGCCACCTCTCCCCCTCCCACTGTAGATCAGTCTCTGCAGATGGGCAGGGAAGGCCCTGCCAGCCTGGGATCCTGCTCATGAGGTCCAGTAAATGGTTTGGGGATATGTGCTGTGGCCTGACAGGGGAACCGAGAGCTTCTCCCTCTCACTGTCTCTCATTTTCTCTTTAGATCATCGTCATGGTGTAAACAAACAAGCTAAACTCTGTGAGATTTACAGTGCCCAGCTTCGGTGGCTTCCAGTGCGGCGCAGTGAGATATTTCTGTACAGGCAGGCTAAGCACTTTCCATTTTATACCTCAGCGGCTTTATAGCATCTTAAGGATTTCTGTGCATGCCTGGCTTCACTCAGAGGGAAAAAAATCAAGCTTGTAAATAAATACTAAATATATATGAACAAAAAAGACAGAAGGGAAGCGAGAGGGACACGCGCACACACACGCGCGCATGCACACTTACCCGCACTGGCAGAGGGAAGCAGAGAGGAGATGCAGAGATAGAGGGGGCTGAATGAGAGATGGAGAGACAAGAGATAAAAAAGAAAGAGCCAGCTGAGCAGCAAGCTGAGGACGGGCTCTCCTCCACCACAGCCAGATGGAAAGAAAATAAGCCAGAGTGAGCAGCTTTCTGGCAATTTGGGGAATATTAATTTCCCATCGGGTCAGATGAATGACTCTGCCTGAGGTTAAGCTGAAATAGCAGGTGAAGGTGCTCTGCTCTGTCACAGCCCTCAGCCCAAACTCGGGCACCCCCATTGGGCTGCTACCCCTGTACTCTGCCCCCTTGTCATTCTGCCTCTCTGCTGTTTGACAAGTCCTTCCTGCAGTCAGATCTGCTCCTCACCCCAGATCAGGAGCAAGCTCCCAGGAGCAGAAGCTGCACCTGGCTCTGCAGGACTCCCATACTGGTGACTCCTGGGCTGAGCCACTCTCCTGTGCTCAGTTCCAGTGGGACAAGAGTGGCAGTGAGTTCCCATTTTTGTGAGTAACCAGGTTTTCTCTCTCATCTTTGCCAAAAGGACAAAAATACAGCCTTTAGCTTGAAGCAGGATCACAGCAGGGGTCTGGTATCCCCAGATTTCAGTGCTAGTGTAGGTAAGGTATCCCCAAAACCCCACTATATAGCTTTTCTGTCTTTAATATTAGCAACATTTCCTTGAATACTTGCTGCCTGGTGAACTCCTAGAAATGAGCTCCAAGGCAGGATTTTTGTGCTTTGTGTTTTGTTTTGATGTTAACGTGTTTAATCCCCAGTCAGGATCTTTCACCTGCACCTGTAATATGGAAAACAAGCTCAAGGGCCAGCTGCATATGGCAGGACACAGCAGCAGGACAGGTTTCTTGTAAGATCCTTTGTCAGTCCCAGCACTTAGCATCAGCTCCACAGCCCCAGTACATGAACATGAGCCTCCTCCATGCTTTCCAGGTCTCACTGCACCATATTGTCCCAGCACTAGGGTCGGGGCAGTGAAAGAAGAAGTGACATCACAGTGGTAACCTAAGGAATCGTTGCCAGAGATGGGAGCCAAAGTTTGATTTCTGCAGAATTGCTATTGTGTCATCCAGGGGGACCACACCACACACTGGGTGACATGCAAGCTGACAGCTAGCAGGTGTGATAGAGCTGCTGCAGCTCTGCATCCAAATGTGAATGTGGTCACCCTCACATCCTGGCCGAGCTGAGCTGAAGGAGCCCTGGGAATAAGGGCTGTGGCCAGTGGTTTTACATACAAACAAGGCCAGTGTGAGGATAGTATGTCTGCCATGGCTTTTCTGTCACTTGCCTCATGTGGTTTCCCTTCCTTAGTCCTGGCACATGCTGACCTTTCCTGATGTTGGCTGGCTTATCGCAGCAGGAGGTCTGTGTGCTCCAGCTTTTAACCAGGCTGCTGCTCATGTGAGCATCCAGGACAGACTAAATTTGTGCATTTGGGGAGTGAAAATCTCTGTCCACAATGCACAGGGGAATGTACTGCCCCGCTGTCCTGGAGTTGACCTGGATGCCAAGGAGATGTCAATTCACACTTCCTCAGGGAAAAGGCTGCATGCCATGCAGCAAATGCAGGCAAATGCCTGCAGCTCCCTAGCTTTCCCTTGAATGACCTGCACCATGAAATGCTGCTTATGAGGCTGCCTGAAGTAGCTGGGCCAAATTATGTTCTTTGTGTGGTGCGAAAATGTTCGTGCAAGGCTGTGCTGGTGGGGCAATCCCAGGCTTGAGTGTGGCTGGCTCCATCTCCAGGTGTGAGCCCACCCTGCTCTGCTCCCAGTGCTGGCTCCCAGGGCTGGCCTCCTGCCCAGAGCAGAGGGGCTGCTGGGCCGGGGGAAGGGACTGCCCTCCCCTGGGTCGCTGACAATTTCTCACCATTCTTTCCGTGCCCGGGACTCGCTTCCCCTTCTCAGATATTAAGTATTCAAACCTCATTTACATCCTTATTTTTCAATTTGCTGCCACAGTAGTTTAATTTATTCTATATAATTTCTTTTTCTGAGGGGACATTAATCATTGCCCTGTGCTTTTTGGCGCCTGTGGGATATGTGTGTGTTTTTTTTTTAAATCAATAAAATAAAGCAACCTTCCTTCCCTCTACCCACCCCCCCCCACTCCTCCCCACCCCCAACGTGCCCCTTTGCCAGAGGAGAGAAATATCATTTCTCCATCCATTTTTTTACCCCCATTGTTTCCTTCGATTTCAGCCCAAACAGATTAACTTGTCTTTTTTATTTCTGATGAAATGCTGTGTGAATAGGGTGTCTGGGTGGGGAGAGCTTCTGGCTGGTGCTGCCCTCTGTGTCACTCAAAGGGCGGGTTTAGGATGACGTCCCTGCTGAAGTGCTGAAGCCCAGAGCCTCTGGAAGGGGAAATTTGGAATTTCCAAAGCCAGACCTTGGAAGGAACAAGCCTGCTTTTGGGGAAGGGATGACTGATTAGCTGGGGAGGATGCAAAATCACTCAGCCCAAAGAAGTGCAAGCATGAAGCCTTGAAGACAGGGCAACATCTGCCATGACATTCTAAGGGAAAAGAGCCATAATCATGGGGAAGAAAGAAGAAGGAGAGAGTTTGAAGGAGGAAGAGAGAAAGAAAAGCAAAAACCAATAAAAAGGAAAGACAAAATAATTTGGGAAAAAGAGAAAGACCAGAGTGCCAGAGCTTAATGGCTTTTCCATTTGACTGTAGCTGATTCAAACACAAGGAAGAGTGGTTTGTTCTCCAGGCTTAGCCCAGTGTGGGGCTCATGGGGCACAGGCTGCTCTGCCATGGGGTGTGTGACACAGTGGTGCTGCAGCATTGTAGGGACACCTGTGGGGCCCCCCAGGCTGCACAGCACAGGCCTCCTGCAGGGCACAGCATCACAGGCTCCCCACCACACACCCCAGGTTTTTGTCCATTATAGCTGCTTTCTTTTGTTGTTATGTAATCTCCGATAATGAAAGTCCAGTTTGAAGAGGATGCTTAATGTGGTATTAGTCAGTTGAAATATAAGTGTAAATTACATGCCTGCAGCTAGAAAAAAAATGGTTGCAGCAGAAAACATTCCTCTTTAGTAGCATAGTATAATCAAGAGAGCTGATCAAAAAAGAATTTTGATGAACCAGTATTCCATTGGAAAATGCAGAATCCTCCAAATTGAACCATTTTTGGAAATGTTAAATGTTGACTGGAATTCTTGGCAGAAGTTTGAACTGACCCAAAATGCAATGGATTATTTGGTTTTGCTTTTCTCATTATATTTATAAGCTATTTTGCTTTTTCAATGCTATCAAAACAGAAACTTTAACATTATTTTCATGCCTCTGCATTGAATTTCCTTCAGAATTAACATTCTGTTCTGCCCCATTCTGTCCATTTCATTTTTCATTTCACTTCATGATGAAAATAAATGTAGAAATAACAGAATTTCCTGTAAGCTGGAATTTCTACTTTTCTATCCATTTCCAGAGATCAGCAATTCTAGGGGGTAATGGAACATTTTCCCCAACATTATGACAAGGCAGAGGATGTTACTTGGAAAATATTTATGTCTACTGAAAAGTGTCTAGTTATTGTAGAATAGGCAAAGTTCTGAACCATCTCCCAAAAATAGGGTCAAACACAGCAGGTTTGTCTACACTGATTTCCAGAGCCACCCATGCAGGGAAGGGAACTGCCATGTACGTGTATGGTCTCGATCACATCATTTGGCAAACTGCAATCAGTGATGCTGATGGAAGGAGGGGAGAGGCTGCAGCTCTCGTGCCCACCAGTGCAGGCATTGCTGTCTGAAATGCGCAGATTTCTGGGAGCTGTGTCTGTATTCTTGGTTTGCTACCAGAGTTTTTCTGTGAATGTCTATCTGTAACATATTTGAAAGGTTTTTATGGAGGAACATGGAAGTGTTTTGGACATGTAACAGAGAAAAGATGAATTCATCCTTGGCTTGCAAGAAGCATAAGCTCCATCACCCAGCCATGAGCAGGCCTGCACTAAAGACTGTCAGCACAAATCTAGAGCTCCCCTTTGCCTCTCTGAGGTCTAGGTTCAGGCTGGCAGTGCAGGACTCTGCTGTGTGGTATCAGAGAGGGCACCCTCCAACTAAGGTGTGCACAGCCAGCCACCTTGGAGCCCTCAGGGCCCAAGGGTGGCACAGACAGATGTCATGAGCTGGTTTTGATGTGTGTGTGATGGCTCCGAACCGCAGCTCCCTCCTGGATCCAGGTGATGCTGAAAGAGCAGCATGTAAATGACAGGGACCTTGTCCCCAGCTCTCTTGTGCACCCTGGAAGAGTGATTGCTTCCAGTCATAGACCTTGCAAACACTCACACAGTCCTGTTCCTGCAGTTTGGATTGTGCTCACCACTGTCACCCAGACTCAAAGCAGACTCTTGCAGGACACCTACCTGAGCAGTGCAGCATGCCCCAGCCAGGGTGGGCAAAGCCTCTGGCCACTTGTAACTCTGAGGAAGGAACTCCTGGAATTGAGCACTTGCATCTGTGTTTCAAGCATTTTCTGTGCTTTTGTAGCTGTGCTTATGTTTCTTGCTGGTGCCTCAGGGAGCACTCTGTGAAGCTGAAATAATGTAAGATCTGTTCTGCTCAGGGTGTTTCACTCCCTGGATGGTAGGAATACTACAAGAAGACCAGATCTTGCAGTATTTCAGCTCCATAAGTGGCTCCTTGAGGCAAAGAAAGACTCATGAAGAAGAAACACAAATACAAATACCAAGATATTTGGTTTCCCAGTGTGATCTCTCTTCCTCTTCTGCTGTTCACGTACTCACTGGTATCCATGCAAAAAATAAAATAAAAAGAACCACCCTAATCACAAACCAACTCTATGTGAAGCAGATATTATGGGATATGGCTTATGATTTCATAAAATGCTTTCACATACACAAACAGTAGAGGCATAGATGGGACAAAATAAATATCAAAATTTGTCTGTGATTTTTCCATAAGATATGTGTGGGTTGGGGCCCAAATGCATGATATCATAGACAAAAGCCAGCTCATATATGTTCATACACAGAATCACCATGGAGCATCTTCACAAGTGTTCCTGAACTGCCACAAGCATGGCAAAATCAGACTGGAACACCCCCAACAGCTTGGGAATTTGGTCATGTACATGTTGGAGTGTGTCTTACAAAATATGTATGGGGGCATAGTGAAATGTGCAATAATCATGGACACGTGTGTCAGAAATCGTATGTCCACGAGTGTGCTGCTGAGCAGAGGAGGGAGCAGCCAGCAGGGGTGCTGGAGGCCAAGATTTGCAAAGCTACTTAAAGTTAACTTAAGAATTTGCAACTTGTATGAGAAAAGAACCCCATCTTTTTGCCTCCTATTCTGCTTTGGAGCTGTCTGTGACAGCCCAGATGCATTTGGGACATCAAAAACACCAACGTTGGTGGATATGGAGGGTTGTCAGTAGGCCACTTGTTTGGTACAAGGTAAACCCAAATCACATGTTTCTCAATATCCTGGGTCTTTTTTCTGGAACCTGCTTCCCTGTGTTGGGCTGGACAGCGCAAAGTGAGACTTTGGGGCAGGAAAGGTACAAGATGAGCATGAAGGTACAAGCCTGTGTCTGGGAAAGGTCCTTCCATGGACATTTCTGAGAAAATGAGTGCTTGTTCAGAGACAGGGAGGGACTGGACCTTCTATGAAAAGAATGATGTAAAGTGCTAGAAAAAAGGACACCTTTTTTTAAAAAACCCACATTTCTCAGCCAGAACTTCTGTTCAGAGGGATGGCTGGCTTTTTGCCTGAAAGTTTGGCATGCAGAACTACTGTGGTGAGTTGTGTGTAAGGTACTGTTTTCCAGCCAGGTTTGTTCCTGGCTGTGCTTCACTTTCATTTGTTCTTTGTCATTTGTTCTTCTCCTCTTTGAAACATTTTAATTGATTAATCAGTTTGCAGAGTCATCAGCGTGTGAGGTAACAGTGTCTCTCACACGTACACAGGCCTTCCTCCCCGATCATGTCCCTGTGAGGAGAGGTGAGCAGTGGGCACCTCCACTGAGGCATGGAAGCAAGGACCAGACTGCACAGCAGCCAGAGAAGGCAGTGGTGCCCATCCAGACTTTGGACAAGTTATGGATGGGGAGCTGATTTGTGTGATGCTGGTGGGACATGGAGCAGTGGGGCACCACTGTCCTTGGCTGTGTGGAGCTGCACACCCTGGACACCCAGCAGGGCTGAACAAGATGCCCTGGCATCTTGGTGCCTCCTTGCAGCTGGGATGGGCAATGTGGATGTGTAGATGCCCTTCTGGAAGGAGAAGGAGGGGCTCTGACAGAGAAGCGCCATGCAGGTCTGTGATAGGGATTTGAGCTTCACAGGATGACAGTGCTGGTGGGGCACAGCCCTCTGTTTGCACTGGGCTGGGTGGTGCAAACAATGATGCTTGCTGCTGACAACCTTGGAAATTTCCTGGAATTCGAGGGAGCCAACCCCTGCTCTGGGGAAGGTGGATGCTGCGTCTCAGTCCATAAAGTCCCCAGAATGGGAGAAAGGGGTGAGAGACACACAAAGTCAGTAGTAAAAAGAAATGAAAGTCGGCAGCTTGCCACAGCGGAGTGCAGACTCTGCAGAGCTGCCTCTTTTATTGGCGCCCAGACTGGAGGGAGGTTTATGCTCTCAAACAAGCCAAATTGGAAATGGAGCACAGGCCAGAGCCCTGCATGCAGGCTGCTGCCCATGGTGCCAGGAAGGGTATGTGGGCACCTGAAATCCTCACCTTTCCCTCACCCTTCTCTTCTTCATCCTTCCTTCTTTCCACTCATTTTTCACTGTCCCTTTCCATGTCCAAATTTTCCCCTTCCTATGGCTGGGCTTGTCCCCCAGTGCTGATTTCCCAACAGCTCCTGCCATCAGCTGGTACTGAAAAGCCCTTTTGGTGGTGGTGATAGGCCAGGTTGCTCAAAGGCAGCCAGTCTGGGTGGCCCAGTGAGTCTGGGAGGAGTTATCTGTGGGCCTCGATCTTTCTACTGCTTCTCTGCTAAGTGTGGAGGAGCAATTTGCATTTCAGTGTTGCATGCCTGTCCTTATGTTTCTGTCCTGCTACTAGGAAAAGAAGTGGTGTGCAAGACATGGAAGAATCAGAGCAAACAGCAGACATGATGTTGAAGGCATAGAGAGGAGACCCATCACCCAAGGACCTGGCACATAACCTAGCATGGCCAGTGGTGGTTAGCAGCTTGATGCCAGATATGACATGAAAATAATTTCCTAATTAATGCAAAGCCTAAAGTCATACAGGCAATAGGTGGGGAGGATTGGGTGTTCATTCCTCAGCAAGCTCCCCAAGTCTGTGCTGAGCAGAGCATGGAGACCACTGTGATGCTCCAGGATCCAGCTCTGACATGCTGAGTCTGTTCCGTGACATCCAGGAATGTCAATAAAAGAGCACTAGAGACTGAAGATGAGAGATCAGTCACCAGCTACTCTGGGGACCTGAGCTCTCTTCTCTTTTCCAGCTGATTTTTTTCATGTCATTTCATTTATCCAATGCCTCAGTTTGCTGCCTGCAGAAAGCCCAAAGGGATTATGACATCTGTTGTCAGATTAAAGTGCAGTCTTGACTATGAGAGGTCAGGTACCATGGTGGGACCATTTCCAGTCTGAAACCATGCTCCCATCCCATGTGGTGCTCCACAGCCTGGTTTCATTTGCTGGGAAAAGGTCCTGCTAAAGTCAGCTCCATGCTCATGGACTGTCTTCCAGCCAGCATGCAGGGAAATTGTTTTCTCTCTTTCTTTCCTCCAGTTTTGGCTGTTGAAGCAAAAACACATAATAAAGTAAAGAGGGTTTTAATGACAATCTGCCGGCATGTTTAATATTCCAGCTTGAGGAATGATCCAGTTATGTACTGGAGCCAAGGGAAAGGATGTCATTACTTCCAGTGCACACTGAATCAGTGTCTTTGCAAAGAGAAGCAAACATCACAAAGGACCTGGCTGCTCACCACTGACCCACAAAACAAAGCCATTGCTCCAACAGATATTGAGCTTTAGAGTCAGGGCTTGCTCTCCTGTAATCACTGTGTTACAGATCCATAAAGAAAGGAGAACTTGGATGTTCTATGCAGCTTTATTGAGTATTTTTTTCCCCTGCAATGCTCAATAAGGTGTTTTTTTTTTTTTTTTCTGCTCAGGGAAAGGTACAGGAAGTTTTTTGTACAAAACCTTGGCATTCCCCAATTCAGGTCTGAGAGAGTGATTCAGATGTGTGCTTTTGCTGCACTTCTTTGTAGCTGAGACTCTCGCCACATCTGCTGGATTTATGGCCCCAAATTGGCTCTGTCATCCAGTAATCCTTCCTGTGCACACAAATATTTGGACAACTCTCATTGTTTCAGAAGCAGACTAGCCTGTGTGGCTCCACTGACATTACCTACTCTGCCAGGCAGGTGGCTGCAGAGAAAACAGCTTTATTTATACAGCACATTGGAATGACATAAGTGGATTCTTGATAGCAAGGAGGATGAGGGACCTCTGGATACAAGGACCAGTTGCCCTTTTCAGCCCAATCAGCAGTGGAATCTGGTCTGCTCCTGCCATCAAATCAACACCCCGTCTTCCTGGGGCAGAGCTGGATTTTGAACTGACTGGAGGTTGAATCCAGGGTACTTGTAGGGGTTCCACTGCTTCCAGATACATGAGGGCAGGCAGAAAATCAAATGAAGAACCTAAGGGTTGTAATAATGTCTCAGAGTGCAAGTAGAGCTTCTTAAGAACCAAAGCTGCTTGTGGGGCAGAGCCAGAGACCTCTGAGAGCTGAAAACTTACTGACTGTTGAACGTTTCCCAGCATTTTAGAGTCAGGATTTGAGAGATAGTGTGCAGTAAAGTTAGCAAAATCATAGCAGGAATGTAACTGATTCATTCCATTGAATCCTTGTCTGAATGGAAAGAGGTCCACAAGGCCAGATGCTCAGGCTCCAAGTGGTAGCAGGGTTTATAGCTAGGTTGGGGAAAGGAAAGGTCAGCCTGGGGGGCAATGCCAAGTGAACATCTGCTGTCTTTGTGCTTGTGGGTCAGAGGCAAAAATATCTAAGAAAGGTGGAAAGAAAGGGTCTAGCTTATGATGCCAGTGAAGACAGGACCCCTCCGTTTCACTTTAAGACAAAGTTGAGCATGTCCTTTTCCCCAGGTGCTGACACCAGCCTGTCCTTTGCAGGGCCCAGGCAGTCTGTGTAAGCCATGGTGGCCTGGCTCCCTGCAGTGGCTGTGCCATCCTCTGCTGGGGACTCAGCCCAGCAGATCTCTCAGAGGCAAAGCTCATTTCTCTCCTAATCAAGCAGGTGGTGGCAACCTGGTGTTTCAGGCATGCTGCCTCCATTCCCAAACACAGCTGAACTCCTGATGCAAGGAGACTTTACAAGACCCATGAGAGACACCAAAGGCTGACCCTTGCTGTCAATGGGAGGGAGGCACTTTCTGGTTACCTCTAAGCAAAAGGACAAAGCATTATAAGATATATTTAATAAAACAAAACACACACACACACAGAGAGGGAAAAAAAAAAAGGAAAAGAGGCCAATGCGCAGGAAGGTAATGTGTTCATTTGAATAATGGGCAAAATCAAATTAATTCTACATTAAATAGTTCTGAATAAAGGGTTTAAGTCAGCAGTTTCAAACTTGTTTTCCTTAATTACTTTCCGTGTTTAATGTCATTAAGAAGATTAAAAATTCATTAACAAGAGTAGTAAAGTGGCAAATCAGTAAAGCTATCACTCCAGGTTAAAAACTACGCTGAGGTTGACACTTTGTACACTTCCACAGGCGTTGTGTGGAACGCTCCTGGGGAGCTGGGGTGGCTGTGGGGGCTCCTGCCAGCCCCCTCCTGCCAGGCCGGCCAGGGGGGCAGCCCAAGGGCCAGCCTGGGCTGGAGGTGGCAGCCAGTTTAACCATGAACTAAGCAAGACAGAAGGCAGCATTTAGCAGAAGGGCAGCATGGGCTATGAGGAGTTGCAGCAGTGTAACCCCAAATATGGCTAGCACCACAAGCAGACTCAACCATGGAGAATGGCAGGTGTTATGGAGCAGCAAGGCATGCTGAGGCAATGCTTCACTGGCCTCATGTCCTGAGCCCTCTGAGAGAGAAGGCTCGGAGGGCACTGAGCACCAGGGAACCACCAGGCTGGCCTGTGGGGATCAGGCAGGATGAGGAGAGAGATCTGGGGTATTTTTTCAATGCAAACACTTCTGGTCCCTAGGAGTGGGTACACAGCTTGAGAACATAATAAAGCTGCTTGTTTAGGGAGTGCAACCAAAGCACACAACTCCATCAGCTTTGGGAATCCTCCCCATCACTGCACACTCAAAGAGCCTCAGGGTGCTGGATGACACACATAACCCACTGCAGCCCATCCCAGGCAAGTAAGAGATCTTCACCCAACAGCTCTGATTCAGATGAGCCAAGCAGGTGAAAGGCTCATAGAGACATGAACCCCAGTCACCCAGCAGGGCAGTGCCAGGGGCAGGAACCAGGTTCCTGCAGCCGTCTGCTGGTGTCACCCCACAGCAGCACTGCAGAACTGACCATGCTGGCCTTGCAAAACCAGCCTCCTGCAGTCATGACATCAGCTGTTTTAAAATGGTCTCATTGGGTCACTTTTATTTTCTATTTCTTGAGCTCCTAAAGGGTTTTTATTTATCTTTATCTTGGAAAAGCTCCATTCTGGCAAACGGGAGTGCAGAGCAATGAGCTGCTTGCACCCCAACACTTGGATCATGGTGGCTCCCAGCCACCTGCATTTGGCTGTGTGTCCTGTCTCTGTGATGTGCAACACACAGTGTGAGGGTTCTGGTCTCTTGGGTTTTGAGGTGCAAAAGCTGGGATTGCAGATCTGTGCCTGGGAATGGAGAGGGAGTCAGAAAGCCACAGAGGTGTGGTGCCATATGACAGAGCAGCATCCGTGCTCCCCTGGCACCTGGTAAAGCACACAACTGGCAAGAGTGCTCTGCACATTGTTAGTGCCTGTCAGCAAGGAGCTGGGTCCTACAGGAGACTGCCCAGACCCCAAGAGCACATTATCCCAGTTATGAGGTGAAGAAACTGAAGCATAGAAGAGAGACTGATATGCATTGCTCAGTGCCATGGGGGAAACTGTAACACCTTTCTGCCTTAACTTCCAGGCTTCAGCAGCATCACTCTTATCTGGAGTCCACTTGGGAAAAAAACATTATTTGAAGTCTGTAAGAAATAATAGAGGCAGTAGAGGAAGTGAAAAAAGCCCAAATTCTTGGACACAAAGATCTTACTAAACCTAGAGACATACATGAGATCCCAAGACATGAAGCAGGTGGGTGCAGGAAAAAGGGGTATCCTCAGCTGAAGGCAATGGGAAGTCTTTTATGTGCCATGCACCAATCCCTTTTGCCTGCCCCTATAGAGCTCCTGGGAGCCATCCCATACAACACCCCAGACCCCTGCTGTGTTGCAGAAACAAATCCCAGATTGTGCAGGGTTTACGTGCATTTTTTAAGATACTCTGATCAGCCAAACCAAGATAGTAGGGGTCTGTGGGTTGCCCAGTGGCTGAATTTTCCTCTTCTTTTGCTTAGTAGAAAAACACAAAGGTTTGCCTTCTTTCTGCTCAGTTTTGGAATGGAAATGTTTTTGTCTTTAGTTTCCAAATTTTCCTCGGATCAGGAAGTCCTAGTCCTGCTCTGATGATCAGTGAAACAGAAAAACACATTTCCCCCCTATTTTCCCCCAGCTTTGATGAGGGGCTCCCATCTGCAGGGCCACACGTTTGTCCCGCTGCTCCCTCCCAGACACTGCAGGATCAAGCAAAAGCCCATTCTCACCACATCCCTTTGTTCCCCGGGGAAGTCACAGCAGCCCTGTTTTGGGAGCAGGTGGGAGGAGGGAAGGACCTTTTTATTTATTTTTTTGCCCTCCCCTTTTATTCTTTTGCAAGCTTTAATTATCGAAGGACTGAATTTGAGCTGTTCCTGTCTTCTTCCTTCCTTCCCGGACAGCATTTCTAACAAAGGCCTGTGGTTAGAGTTTGAGGGTTTTTTTTTTTCCCCGTTTTCTTTTCCCCTCCAGAGATCTAAGGCCTGTAATGAGATACCAACACCCTCTCCTTCCTACAGCCCCCAAAACAAACCCTCCGCCGGGCCAGCCCCTCCCTCCGCTCAGGCTCCAGCATCCCTCCCGTGCTCCCAGGGGAGGAGGGCACCCGATCCCAGCGCGGGGCTGCCGGCCTGGGAGGTGAGCACGATAGAGTTACAGGGGAGAGCAGCTTGCAAACTGCCTCTGCTTTGATGAAGCAACAGTTCATTGTCTCCCTCTCCCCCAAGTCCCTTCCACAGTGAAAAAGATCTTCTATTGTCGAGGCTAATTTGTTCCTTTTATTTAATTCCTTAAGCTGTGTGCAAACCTGTGGTCACATTACTCTGTCACCCATCTCTCCCCATCTTCTTCCAGTCCGTAGAATGCAAGGGCAGGAGTCTCTGGGTGCCCCTCTTGCTCCCTGTGCCAGAGTCAAATCCTGAGATGTGAAGCCAGAGGCATTCAGAACCCTCAGCCCTCACTTTGACAAGGAGGCAAGGTGCCTAAAAACTTCTGGAGGTTTGTCTCCCATGGCTCCATGCCTACCTGAGAGAGCTGCCAGGAGCAGTGCCCGTGTTCCTCACCACCCCAAGTGTGCTTACACAGCTGGGGGCAGCTGGGTGGGAGGACAGAGAGGAGCAGGATTTCTCACTCCAACACCTCTCTGCCTTCCTCTCAAAGCCACCTGTCCCCAGGTCTCTCTCTTTACCTGGAGGGACTTGGTGGTTGCTGAAATTCCTGTTCGGACTGGGAAGAGAGGGAAGGAGCAGAAACCTGTAAGCTGTTTTATTTGGATATTTTCCTTGTATCACAGGAGTGCTGCCTGGTGCCAGATGGCTGCATATCCCAGGGCACTGGGAAGGAGCCGTGCCCCGTGCCTGGGTGTGGCCTGGTGCCCGAGCTGCTTGTGCTCCTGCTCTCTCTGAGATGCAGAGGCTCGGAGCAATCGCAGAGGGAAGCTGGGAAGGGAGGGTGTAAGGGAGGGAGCATCCCTGCTCTCACCCTGGCCCTGCAGCCAGGGCATGACTCTGCCATGAGCCCTGTGGCTCAGAATAGCTCAGTGTGCAGCACAGGCCAGTGTGCCACGCAGGGGAGATGGGGTTCTGGTCATCTGCAGCTGCTCTGGCCATGGATGGGGACGTGAGGATAAAACCACACAGGGAGGCTGAGCCTTTCCCTCTCACCTTCCTCCATAAGGAGGAGGGCACTGGAAAAAGGCGTTGAGCAAGGGGCTGTTGTGCAGCAAGGAAGGGCTGGAGAAGAAGAGCTGAAGAGGGGAGGAAGGCAGAGCAGTTGCCAGGCTGCCTTGAGCCAGAGCCTTTCATGGAGGTGCAAGGGGATGGGAACATGGGGGATCAACATTGTCTTCTCCAAAGAAGAAAAGAAAAAAATGCAGAAGGAAGACAAAGGGAAACAGGACTTGTTGGGAGGAAAATGGGGATGCTCAGGGATTGAAGCAGGCTGGGGTCCAACTTAATAAGAAGCGAACCAAAACAAAACCCAAACAAAAAGTGACTGGAATTGGCGGTGGGCACCCCCTCCCCCAGGCAGCCATCCCCAGAAGGCAGTGAAGCTGCCTTTTCAAACAGCCGCCTCACAATAAATTCATGGCAGCCAGGGCTGGGAAACAGGCTGCTGCAATTTAAAGGAAGCGTGGATTTGCATATTGAATTAAAATTAAGAGCTAATTATGCAAATAAATTATGACATTTGGCAGGAGAATTTGCTTCAAGATCATTTATTACGTTCTTTTTATAACAGTGCGAGCGTTTAACGGTCAAAGACAATATTTTAAAGGAAAATTAACGCAAGATTATTAACCTAAAAACAATTCCACATTAATGAGATGTATTTCTCTTCAACTTCTCACACCTGGCTGCCTATTGATGCCCAGCCAGGACTGTCTCTTAATAATTGGCATTTTTTTTGCAGGCAAATATTGAATGAGGTGGTGAATGTTGCTTTGGACAAACTCACTCAGGAAAATTCCTTCAGGGTTTTAGCTTGCTGGTCTGTAAAGGAAAGTTGTGAAGGTCAAACATGTCTCATGTTGTTCTCTGCACTTCTACTGACCAGGTCTGGATGTGCTTGGGAGAAGACACTGTGCTGTCTACCCCATCTGCATGAGAATAAAAGCTCCCCAGCTAAAATGCACATAATTGCTTTTCGGAAGAGATATAAAGCAAAAGTCTTAGCCGTTTGTGGTCCTTAAAGATCCTGTGCCTTTTTTTCCCCAAGATTAGGGTTTGTTAACCCCAGTATTTTGGCTCCCCTCCAGCCCATGTGCTGCTGCCTTCCCTGGCCCTGCACTGGGACTCTCCGGTGGGGCAGACACTGCTCTTCCCCTCCTGGGACACTGGAGTGCCAGCCACGCATTCTCACAGAGGCCAGGAGCCTCCCATGAGGAGAATGGCTTCAGGAAAGCCCCACACTGGGCCCTTGGAAGGCCACACTGGTTTTTGCTGGAGCACTGAGGGATTCAGGTACCTCCAGGACCCAAAAGCTGCCCATCCCCAGCCATCACCTGTTACCAACCTCTGGCCCAGGTCCATCACACACAGCTGAGGTTGGTTGTCTGCAGTCAGGTGAGAAGTTGTCTGTCTAGAGGATTGACTCTTGTTCAACTAGGAAAGATGCTCAACCATTTGGTTGTTTTTATATGAACTTATCTTAAAAATATATATATATTCTCAGGAAAGACAGGCTGTGCTTGTGTTCTGTCCAGCACTCTTGCTTTGCCTCTCTTTTCCAGGCAGAATGCTGGGCAGCTGGGAGGCTGTGTTTGCAGCCAGGTTATAGGGGCAGTTGTTGGGAGTTATGAGAGAGCTGTAGCCAGGAATGACTAGAAGGGAACAAATTAGGAGGTTTAGGAAGTGAGAAACAATCTTTGTCAACGATGGTACATTGCAGCCTGGCCAAGGAACAACAGGGTAATGTCCCTGACATCCTTCAATCATTTTCACTCCTGCTTTGCCTCCAGTGTGGCTGTTGTCCACTGTGATCTGCACACTTCTAGGGCAGGATGGGATGTGAGGACCTGATTCTGGAGTTTCCTTTTGTTCCATTTCTTTACCCCTATTTCTCAAATGTTCCCTTACAAAGCCATCTGCCTTTGTTATAGCTGGGTTTTTCAAAATCCCACACCCTGATAAAGCTTTAAGGGACTTCACCCAGAGACTGAGGGGCATTTCTCTTCTGAGGCTGCTGAAAGTCTGTCTGTCATGATTCTCCCATATCCACTCTCAAGGGATTTTTCTCCTCTCAAGTTCAAGGTGGAGAGGACATTCCCTGTTAAATCAGTCCTGGCACACAGCACACAGTGGTGTGCGGAGCCAACCACAGGTAAGAAATTGTGTTGCAAGAAATGAAAGGTTTGGAGCCAGACAAAACGTGTGACATTCGAAGTTCTCAGCTCTCCTCCCTCAGAAAGGCAATCTGTGACTTCTGGACCCTCCTTAATGACCCAGAGCCGGATGGAAAATAATATTAATAATAATAAAAGAAACAAAGAAGGGGCTGGCGCATTTTTTAAATAAAGAAATTTCCCTCATCTTGCGGTTAATTTAAAAGGTTTATTTCTTGAAATGAATCCTCTTCATCAAATCTCCGATCCTTGAAAATCAGTGCAACCTGCCTCTGTGGATAATGAATTGATTTGTAATGTAAATTATATAAAACACCCTCCCCGCCAGCATTTGTGTGTGAGTGTGTTTAATCTAAAGTGTTTAAGTCTGAAAATGAGCTTCTCCATCAAAAGTCTCGATTCCATTTACATTTCTTGCATACGAGTCAATTTGTGCCTGACCCAGTCTATAAATCACTGCCAAGGAGTGCTGTGTCTGTACCTCTCCTCTTCCCCCACTCCCCTCCCCTCCTCCTCCCATCCTTGCACATGCAATGTTCAAAAAGGCGGTTTTGGATACCCTCTATAAATGGCAGAGTTCCCAGTTCTCTGGCCAGAGGCTGACCAGTGCAGAAGGAGCCCCAGCTCAGAGGGCTGTGCAGTGTGGGCACTGGGCAGGTGCTAAGAAGGGGGAGGAAGGGAAGTCCTTCTCAGCTTCTGCTGGCTGCTCTGGAAGGCTCTCCCAAGGGAAGGTGCCCTTTCTCTTGGTGGCTCCTTTCCAGCATGTGTTTGCTCGGCCACTAACGGAGTCTATGGCTTAATGGCACTAGAGGGTGAGGTCTACAGCAACATGGTGCACAGCAACATGGCTCTCTAAATTCCATGAAATGGGAATTACTTGCATCACCAGAGCCTTTAATCCTGTATTTATGTCCCCAGCTGTTTGATCATGCCAAGTTTTATCCTTCATCTCATGCCATTGGTGGTGAGATGACACGGGCCATACCTCCTTATCTTGCCTCCAGTGGGAATTAGGGGCTTCCCTTGCTGGTTAGACTTCCGTACGACAAATTCCTGTGGCCATTTCAGAGAGGAGGGGAGGTAACAGCAGTGGTATCTTCACTGAAAAAGTCTGTTGACCCATGTGGGTACTGGCATTAGAAGGGGTTTAGTAGCAATGCCCTTGAGAGAGCTGTTGGAGATCCACATTTCCCTGAATATTTATGCACAAAAATTTACAAAACCACTTTAACCAGTCTTTCTTGGATTCTCTTGCTCTGCCTTTTCTCATAGCAGAAGGATGCCTGAAAGTGTTAAGAAATTAGAACATCAAATCTATCCAGGTCTCCAGAAGAGCATGAGACAAAGAACTGGACCAGTGGCCACCTATCCCCCAGGCCACTTTATATCCTCCATCTATGAGCCTTGACTTGCCCTAACACAGCTATCTCTGAGCACCTCTAAGAAGTGAGCTCCATCCATTGCCATCTGTCTGGTCTGTCACCAGAATGAGAAAGATTGATGTCCAGCAAAACAAAGTGAAAACTCAGCTTGAGTCAGGAAGGCAGTGTGAGGTAAATCTTCCGAAAAGACTTATATTGGTACTTATAACCAGGAAATGCTTCCTCCTGTGCCTTGTTTGTTTACCTTTGAAATGGGGTTAATCCTTCCCTCCTCCTGGCTTTCCTCAGTTTCCATATCAGAGCTCAGAGTGTGGGGTGTATGTTACCATATGAACGTGCAGCCCAGAGCATGATGGGGCTTCTGGCATTGGAGGAGTCCTATGAGCTGCTATAATACAAATAGTAGGAAGAGTTTTTCCTCAAGATTACCCCAGGGAATTGAGGTCAGACTTTCAGTGAAGGAAGACACAAACCTATTACTAGTTTCTGTGGGGACTAATGCAATTTGCACTTTGTTAGAGGAACTCACAGTGATTTGTACACATTAATTACTCCTTGCAGCATCCCAGCTGGATAAATATTATTACCTTCATTTTACAGAAAGGGTAACTAAGATGTAGAGAAGTTCATTTGTTTGACTACAGCTGTACAGCGTGCCAATGACAGGAGCCAGAAATAAAACATAAGAGGACTGATTGTCAGTCCCTTCCGGCTCTAAAACTGTGGGTTCCAAATATTTTTTTCCCAGAACATCACAAGCAAAGGAGGCAGTGGTGCCTCCTGGCTGGGCTGGTTACCACTGTGGTGGGGATTGGGTGCTGGGGGTGGTGCATGAAACACAGCCTGGGAAGCACCGCTTCGAACCCCAGCCTGCACAGCCTGCAACGATGGGAGGAGGAAATGAAAGTGCAATTAGCTGGAAACAAATGAATTTGTGTTGCATATATTTCCCAAGCTGATGAGTTGGTGAATGAACCACTCGTTATTTCATGGAGCAGCATCTCTAAAGATCTGTAGAACAACTTGGAAAAAACCCAGCTTTTCTGTTTTGACATTTTTTGCAATATTTCTGAATGCTGTCTGCTCTAGTTTCAAGCATAGCTACTGCTGTATTTCCATTTTCTTTTTATGAAAAGGAAATTCTGAAAAAGTTTTGTAGTTTTTTAGCTGTTTAAACTTCTCACCTTGAATTTTTCAAGGTCTCGTGAGTGTTACGTTGACAGTATCAGCATATGGCCTTAGAACTAAAATATTTTGTCACCTAAATATCAAGCTATTTTTATTCCTGTTTTCCTATTTTTCTTGTGCTAGGTGAGTTAAAAACTAGTGATATTACCCTGTCCAGAAATGTTTAACTTCAGCCAGAGATGCAAAATTAAACAGACAACACAAAACAGCATCAAAAATAGGAAATAAAAGTGAATAGTGGGTTTAAGCATTAATTTGTTTTTATGGTTGTTGAAGGTGAGAGTACCTCTAGAATCAAAATCCTTTTTTTCTACAAGAGAAAAACATGTTCAGAATTTTTCCAGCTGTCTATAATTGCTTGCATTTTTCTAATGTGGTGAACAGAGGAACTAGATATTATGAGCAGCAGATAAGCCTGCAAGATGGGACCAGAGTGATGAAGCTCCTGTGTGTGCTTCCCTGAGATGGCAAAACAGATTCTCTAAGAAAGATGGACCTGAGAGTATTACAGTAACAATAGTGTCATATTCAGTTGGTCCTTATTTAGTCAGTCTTAGTTACATTTGAACTGGTTTCCTGTAGAATGGTATTTTTCAACCTGTGGTCTGCAGGTTCCTGGTAGGACAAAGAGGGTGAGTAAAGCAATTTCACCAAGGCTCTCCAGTGGTCAGGGCTTGTGAATTTTCTAGGGGGTTGCTGAGCCTTCTTGAGAGATTTTTTAGGGATCCACAAATCAAAGCAAGTTGAAAGACACTACAGCAGCATAATGTTATATTGATTGCTTTGTTTTTGCAGAGGATAGATTTTGTTTAATCTTCCCCTTCCTTATATTGCTTGACACCATTAGTTTTATCTTAACTGACATTAAATTAAAAAAAAAAACTTTAGAGAAGAGACTTTCTAATGTATTCAGTACTACTTTTGGGTGAGTAATAACAAGAAGTATTTTCAGGGGCACAGTAGCTCTTTAAAAAATATTTGCTAAAAAAGAAATCAGGTAGGACAGAAAAGCATGGCTTGAAGTGAGATCTTATTCAGTGCAAGTTTTAGAAGAAACTAGGATTCAAAATATATTGAGAACTAGAAACTATGGGGCCTGCCCAGAGCTGGACAGAGGGACATAGAGACATGGAGTCCCTCCCTGGTCTTGAGAGCCCACTGACCTGATCCTCCTGGGGCAAATGGATGTTACAGGGGAAACCCTTATTTGATGAGGCTTTTGGTCTGTGGTGGGGGACGGCAGGAAGCAGTACCTCACCCCACCAGGGACAAGGGTGTGACAGAGAGCTGTGGTTTTGGGATGGAGTCAGTGGGATGGGGCAGACTTCACAGGGAAAGAGCCCTCCCCAGCACTGTGTCTCCTGCTGCCTCGTGAGCCCCAGCTTCCAGCCCTGCTCATCCCCAGGCACCGTTCAACCCAGACCCATGAGGGATGTTGGGGACGACAAACGGACACAGCTTCCACTCAACAAACACAAACTTGTTTCTCCTCCTCTTCCATCCTTCACAAATTCCTGGTGCCTGTCACTCCCTGTCCACTCCGAGGGTTTTAATAACAAGGGAAACCAACATTTGACGTGAGCACAGTAGGGAGAGGAGAGGCAGTGCAGAGGGAGGGGGCAGACAATGTACCCATATGGAGAACAGAAGGATGCCAGGGCAGCCATTCAGAACCCGTCCCTCTCTCCTCCCTGCACCCACAGCCTCCTCTCTGCCGATGTTGGGTTCTTAACATAACAAGTGAGCCGAGGGGCGGCCAGCCCTGTGCTCGGCTAAAGCCCCGGATTCCTCTGCCCAGAGCCCTGTCTCCCAGCTACTGATCCCAGGAATCAATCGCTGGGCTCTTCCCTGCTTCCCGGGCAGCACTATTGTCTGCTACCTCTGCACTGGGAAAGGATGCCCTGGGTCCTCTCCTGACAAAGACCAATGAGGCCCGGGGGAGAAAAATACATACAGAACCATATGTGTATATGTATGTATATATGCATATGCAATAAATAAAGCAAGCCAGCCAAGCCCTTCAGGCAATTTTAGCTCCGTGTATTGTTCAGGAGGAGAGGTTTCCTCCCTCCCCTCCCATCTCCTAATGAAATCCCCCAAGCCCTCCTTGTTTCTCCCCCCTCACCCCCGCTGCCAAAGGGTACTCGCACAGGCATGCTCTCAGGGATTTTGTCTCTTGTGGTTGGATAGGCTCTCATGATGGGGGAATCTTTTATTTGCTAAGGTTGTTGGTGACAGAGCCCCTTCAAATCTCTCATTGCTTTCTTCATTTGCTGGACATTTGATTTGGGGCATCCCTTCACCCCATTTCACCCAGACCTACCCCTGTCTTCTCTGACCTCATCCCTGCTGTAACACACATGTACACCAGGCCTGGCCATGGCTGGAGGGAGGAAGGTGTAAAATTGCTGGATATCCTCTCAGAGCCCCAGGTCCTGGCAGTGGGACCATCTGCCTGCATGTCCATCTGTACAGCTGCCTCCATCCCCTGCCTCTTGGGGCTACCCAAGACATGCTTGGTGTATGGATGGATGGGGCAACCCACCTGTATCCCCATTGGTGTAGCTGCCTCTTAGACCTTTCCTGTAGTGCTCATGGTACTGTATAGAGGCAGGACAGACAGCAGAGGCTCCTGGCCAATGACTGGACCCTGGTCCTTCTCACAAGGTCTCTGGCCACTCACTGTCCACACACTCCTGCCTTCAGGCTGGGCCTCACACCACGTTCCCACTTGCCTTCCCTGAGCAGTGCTGAACTGACAGCCCTTGTACTCCTGGGCTCTCCACAGAACAGAAGAAGGGCTGTGAAGGCATGAGGAGCCCCACAGCTCTGATGGCCACCAGCCCTAGGTGCTCCCCTGTGACAGAAAGTGCAGGTGAGAGGCTTCACCATGCTTGGTTCTGATCATCTCTATCCCCTGCCCCAAACTCAATATCTGTACAGAGAAAATGAGTTCTCCTCCAGTGTCTGCTTCTTTTTGCCTCCCATTGCACATGAAAATGCTGACGGATTTCCCTGATCACTAGCCATGCTGGCTAGTGGCTAAAGCAGTTCATTTCAGACCCTGTGCAGGTATTTCTTACCATATATTATAGTGAATAATGTATCCCCAGCCATGCAGCACAAGGCTTATAAGGCTATCTCAGTATTCTGGTGACAGCTTTAAACCACTCGACCATTGACCATTCAGGTCTCATGGTTTATAGAGTCACCAGCACACCTTGACAGGGTTATAGCCTACTTATTGGTATAAAGCATGGTTAGGGATACATTATTATAGCACGTTGCCTCTGAAACGGGGCTGTGTGCCACTGGTGGCCTAGAGAGCCCTTGCTGGTGATCTGCAAAGGGCTGGGTGATGTGGCCAGCCCAATTCACATCTACCTGCTGAACCACGATGAGTGATTGCTGCAGTGACCTGAGGGACAATGCTCACTCTCAGATCCTGGAGGCCCAGAGGTGCAGGTGGCTCTGACAAGAGGGGGGCTGCAAGGAGCTGCTTTTCATCAAAGCTGCACCCAACCATACCTGAAGCTCTCTCTGTAGCACCAGTGATCCAGCAACCACTGTGCAGGTTGCCACCACGATGAGAAATTCTTTGAAGACTGCTGCTTCCACACTACATGGCTTACTTCCACCTTCTCTGGACTGCTTCTGGTTGGATGCAACCCGACCATCTTGCTTCTCTACAAATGCCAATTTGGCCTGGCTCATGCTGAACACTCATTAACAATTACTACAGTTAAGGTAGTTAATCACTACAGCTGAGGTTGAAATCTGACTTTTCTTCTGATTCCAAATCCCAGGTCTGTGAGCTTTTCCCATCTCCCACAGAAGGGTTTCTTCCTTGTTTCCATTGTTTCAGTCTTGCTCCTCAGTTAGTGATTTTATTATAAAGTTTCCAGGGATTGTTTGAATTGCCTTTGAATGCAGCATGTACTTGTTCTTGTTGCTATTGCAGAGCTGCAACAATTTAACAAACAAGTCAGGTTAAAAATGTTGACCTCAGGTTACTTCCTGATCTCACTCGATTTGTTAAATATTGAGCCAAATTTGGAGAAAAATTACCTTGGTACTTTGAAAGCCCTCAAAACTGGAACTCAGCAATAATGTTTTAAAATTTCTCTCCTTGCATTCCCTCTTTAAGGGCTATTATAGGAAATATTTGTTAAGGATATTTCAGCTTTAGGACTAGTTGAAGAGATCCATTACACAATTGCTATATGCCAATGCTCAGGATGCCTCTGGAACAAATGGACTCATTTTCTCAAATGTTATGTTTAAGTCTCAGTGAGCTCTTGACCACAGCTCCAGCTGACAATTGCTTCTTCAGTGTCTTCTCTTAGTTTCCTCTGCAGCCTTGATCCTAAAGAGATTTAAGGTTGTGATTAACTTTGGGCATGTAAATAGCCCCTCTGATGGTTACAGTTAACACTGTGAGCATCCTCTGAAGGGGCTGAGGCTGCCTCAGCCCCACTCTTGTGAGTGCTGCCAGATGTGCACAGTTTGGGGTCAGCCAGCTGCACAGACCTAGCCTAGGTCAGGCATCCTTGCAGCATCACATCTTACCAAGTTAGCGAGAGCACACATTGCACAGCTTTTGTGCCAGCTTCAATTTCATTTCAGCTTTCTGCAAGCTACAGGGGGATGACAGGCGATATTTTAAGGTATAAAGTCAGAGTCACAGACAAATAACACCAAATGCACATTGAGTCTGTCAGAAGTTAACCTGTCAGCACTCCCTGAAAGGATCTGCATTAGCAGATCAGCTTCACATCAGATCAGCATTTGTGTCATGTGGCCACAGTCTTTCTGGCCCAGTATTTGGAGCCCTAAAGCCTGACTCTCTCTCCTGTTGAATCCAGGCTTCAGTAGGTTTAAGACAGCAAGGTGATTGCTTACCTTTGCACAGTAAGTTCTGCTGGTGTGAGGCTTTAGTGGAGATTTTTAAAAAAGGAGACGAAATCCTGTAATGTGTAGATGTGAGGCTATTAGTCTTTCCATAGTCTTTTTCACTTAAGAAGGGGAAGGCACAAAATACTGAAGACAAATAAACAGATAAACTTTTGTAGGTGTACATTTTTACAGTCTTTTCATTGCTTGCACAAACTGGTACGTGGGAAGGGGGTCTGAGATGGCACTGACAATACAGACATACTGGGACCTAGTAGGGACAAATTGGTTGCTTTGCATTCAGCTTCTCAGTTCAGGTTTCCACTTCAAGCACTATAAATCCCTGAGTCCAGAATGGCTTTTCTCCTTCCCTTTACAGAAATGGCTCTGCCAGGTCCTGAGTTCCAGCCACTAGGTCATGCCACACCAATACTAAAGCAGGAGTGCAAGGGGAGGAACCAGGCCCACCTCTGTAAAAGGACAGATAGATCATAGTGCAGATGGAACAACCGAGGGATACACAACTAATTATATGCACAAGTGTGGGGTATTTATTACTGTAAAATGCTCACAAAATTCATAGGCACCTAAGACTTATGATGGCATTATCCACCGCCACTGGAGAATTAATGGGCAGCCTTTTCCCTGTGCTAAAGCAGACAACAGAGGGGGGTACTCTGTCATCCAGAGGTGAGAGCAGGGAATGAATGCATAGACAGTACTCCCCTCTAATGCTAATGGACCCTAGCACTGAGATTAGATTTACACCCTCCCTCTAAATGTACACCAGGGGAAGGCAGCTCCCCCAGGCTGCCTTCCCAGCAGCGTGGTGCTGCAAGAGCTGCTCTCTGCTCACCCTGCCTTGTCCCTGCTGGCCTCCACGCTGGCCAGCACAGGCTGTCCTGCTCCCCATATCTGCCCTGCCTGGGTTTGCACAGAAGGAGTGCTCACATTTTCTTCTGGGCAGTACCCTGTGGCAGTGGGGAACAGGGCAGCACTTGTTCCCCTGCCCAGTCCCCCAGGAGCCCCCAGCTCATTCCTTCATGTGTACTCACCACCCCACCATGGGTGCTGGGCAGCAGCTGGTGCTGCAGTCCTCAGCACCATGGGAACACCACACCGTACTACAGAGGGTTAAACGGTTCTTTTTTAATCTCAGCTCACCCAAGGAACAAAAGCCTGGAGAAATTATCCTTCTCCTTCCCTTTCAGCATCCTTGCTTTGGGATGGGAATGGGATTTTGACCTGAGGAATAATAAACCTAACAACAGGCAATGTGTAACTACTGATCCTCAACTTGCAGAAGGGGCAGGCAAAAGATGTTCAGGAATAGAAAGACAAAGCACCAGAAAAGTTCTCATGGATACATTTTTCCATCATGGCTCCACATCTGGCCCAAGTCCCTTGAGCAGACCCTGTGTGAGTCCCCAGCACTAGCCCTGGAAGGAGCTGGGGCTCAGAAGGCACAGCCCTGGAGACTGACAGGAGCATGGTGGTGCTCACACGCCTCTCCCTAACACAGCTGGGAGCACAGGCACCACAGAAGGTGAGAGGAAGGACTTCTGCCACAGGTTTGAGCAGCCCAGCTTTGCAGCAGCCTTCCCTCCTCCCTGGGAGTGGGATTGCTCCTGGACAACATCACCCCACGCGCAGCGGGAGTGACCACAGGCCTGCTAAAGAACTCCCTGCAAATAATTCACACCAACTTGTTTAAAGGAGCAAATGGGTTTAATTATTAGTTACAATCTTGTCAATAATTATCACCCCATCTGTGGGTAATAAATGGCAGCTTCTCACAGACTGCATCATTAGAGTTTAAGGACACCAATGGGGTGCATTAAAATGCTGAGGAAAGCATTGATCTGGTGTAAAAATGCTCTTTACAAATTACAGACACGGGTCAAGCCCGTTGGTGAGTCCTCCCTCTTCCCATCTGATGTCAGCCTGCCCTCTCCTCTTGCTGTGCATCCTCCCAGTACCCCCAGTCCATGGCTACTGGAAAGACAAAGAGGCCAGCAGACCACAGGGGACCCAGCCCTTGCACAGGACTCTGGGCTTTATGGAGTGAAGGTTGTGCAGTTATGACAGGGCTGGCATAAAGCACCACAGCTCCATCCTGGTCAGCTCTGCTGCTTTATTCCCACAAAGGGCCTGGTCATCTCCACAGCAGTCTTTATCCAATGGGCAAAAGAAGTAGGATGATATAGGCAATGTTTCCCAAAATGCAGCTACTTCTAGGGTGGAAAAGCATTGGTCATCACACAGCAGGACTTCTTGGAGGAGAAATAATAACTCTTTTTTTAGGGGGGGTTATTTTTTTGTTTTGATTTTTTTTTTCCTTTCAAACTGCAGGCTTGAATATAGGCCGGCAGAATGCAATTATCCAGGCTGGAATTTGGCCAAAATGCTGGGGCTAACAGTCCTACTGTTTCAAAATATGCCACAGTAGCCTAAATGATCACATCTTGCAGAATTTGATTTTGCATTTCATCCAAAACAATGTTGGGAAGTTCATGAGTAGGATAAGCAAAAACTAGTCCTACTTATCTCTGTACCTGCTGAAAGCTCAGCCCAGAATAGCTCCTGAAATTGTTTTAATTTCTGTGCAAAATATTGAAAGCAGTCTATGGTTTTATTCCTTTTGCAAATTCTCTGCCACCAGTTTCCATTTTTTTTCAGTAAAAAATACATCAACTTTCAGAAGGAGAAGCTTGAGTAAAACAAGCTATTTCAATCTGAAACCAAAAAGAAAAAGGAGAAGGGGATTTATTTCATTTACAACAGCATTTTAGTTGGACCTTCTTTTTTTCCTAGGTTTTGTTTTTGTGATTCAGCCTGTTAGGACAGACAGAGGATTAAGATAGCTAATGGACAGTCTCTTTATTGGCAAACAAAACTAACACCTAAATGTCTCTTTGCATGTACAAGTTGTAAACTCTTCATTAAAAAGAAAGCTACATTGATAGAGGCAGACTGGGCTAAAACTGAGCCCCAGTGTAAATAAACCTCTGCCAGGGCCCAGACAAACCCCATCCCTCCCATGCTTGCAACCTATTCCCTCAGTATTAAACAGCTCCAAATGCTCCCTGTTGTTTTGAATGCTATGCAAATATTGGCAGAAGGACACATGCTCTGTTTTAAAGATACCTCAGATACAGCCATACCAACCAAACTTTTTTGGAGAGCAACATCAGGACTTGCAGTTTCTCTTTTTACTTCACCAGATGAAATTTATCTGCAGATTGAATTGTGTTTTTAGCTGCCTCAGGCTGTGCTAGCTCTTGCTGATTTTGGCCAATCATCCCCCACAAGGGAAGAATAGAAAATGAAGAGGTAATTTTGAAAAGTCAAAATATTTCATTTTATATTTTGGAAAAGGAATCATTATAATTGATTTTATGTGTTGAAATAACTTCCCATTGTGAAACACAACTGTTTTTCTAGAAAGGACACTGGCTGTCTGTAAAAACACATCTCATTGAGGCTGGAAAAATTCCAGTATCCTTCTGTTTTACTGGAATATCTTGAAAAACTCCCACCTTAGTTTAACCTGGGAAAACCAAACCTCTCTTAATTTTCAGTTGGGCAAATGAAAGAAAATGAATGATAGGGATATTCAGTAGCAATTTCAGATGCCACAGCTGGTGGAAGCCCAAAAGGAGGATGTGGAACATCCCATCAGCTCTGCAGCATCACCAGCACATGTGTCCTACAGTGTCTTCGTGTCCCTGCACGTCACTGCTGGAAAATCTCAAACTCTCACTTATCTCACACGTATCAACCACACTTAAATGAACTGTCCCAGTGCTGCCACTGCCCAGCTCACATCTAGTTTCCATCACAACCCTCTCTGGTGCTGAGGGGAATATAAAAAAGAAAAATAAACTGGATGCAGGAAATGACAAGTTCAGTTCTTAATTTATAGTCATTCATACTCTACTCCTAAATATCATGGTAATTCCTTTGATTTTCTGAAAATGTAAGCGGATCCTAAAAAGCAGTGCGACTTTTTGGCATCCTGTACCAGAAACAAATTATTCCCATGTTGTAATGCATAATGCTCAGTAAGGTCTGCATGAGAACTGGAGCTGGCCACTGCACAAACACAATTCCACCGGTGAAGCTTCCAGCCCTATTCATAGTACCTGCTCTTCAGTTCTGCTCCCATTTAAAACATGCCATGTCACTTAATTGACAGACTCTATGCCACAAGCAGTTTGCAAATACACTTGTTTGAAGAAGATATGCCCTGGCTGATTTGGAAAATCCCTATGCAGTGCATTCAAAATAATTCCAAGCTGATTAATGACAAGTTGAGCAAATAGAGGGAATGAAGGGCCTGGCAGAGGCTGGCTGTGGTTAGTTAGAATTTGCTGAGTTCACTCCAACTAATTTTGTACCTTCTTCCATTTCACTTTCTGTAAAATTCCCAGCAAATCACTTCATGGTAAGGGATGTGTTACAAACCAGAGTGTAATGAATAGAGAAGAGGAGAAAAATCACAACAACACATTTAAAAAATTCCCTGGGTAAATATTTGGACCTCAAGATTCACTGCCCACAGCCAGGGGTCAGAAACATTACAGGTCCACTCAAAACAAAGGCAACTTGGAACTGGGAAGTGGTCAGAGTCAGTGCAACCTCACCAGTGTCAGGGAACTGTGTCTTTTATTGTAGCTGAAGATCCCAACCCTGCATTTGTGCACATTCACGGGTGTTCACATATTTAATGCAAACACACACAAGTGCGGGCACTCACACATTCTTAAAATGTATGTGCATATATTCCTGTATTCACAATGAACTGTTTATGAGCAAGCTATCAAGAAAGAGTTTTCACTGAAATTATTCAGTGAATGACTTCAAACAATGAATACATTGCAGGAAATGGCGATTGGCTCCAGAGCAATCCACAAGCAGAAAAGAAAGCATAAGCAGTTGAATAAATGGGTGGCTATGAATTACTCATTTAGCTGCATTATCTTCTTGTGGTCCAAATTCAGCAAATGTCTAAACACCCACTTCCCATTAAGAGCATGAATAGTCCCATTGATTCAATAGGGTTATTTTCTCTGCCTTCCATGGGGCAACTGAAATACTTAAATTTAAGCAAGTGCTTAAAGTGCTTTGCTGAATCAGGAGGTATGTCCACACTGTATATACCTGTGTTATACAGAAGGTCAGGTTAGCTGATCCAAGAATCCTTTATGGTCTTAAGATCTATAAATCTATGAATAAAACCAGCCTTTGCTGGAATTGCTTCTCCATAACCTTCCTGAGCACTGAAATTCATCCACACCCCAAAAATATTAATAAAACATCCTGTACTTAACTCTTTTCATATTATACTAAGTACGCCACTAAATAAACCTCTTAATATTCCAGTATATTTTGCAATGAACATTTTCCTGGTACGCTAGAGCGGTTCCTCCTTTTGTGCCATCCCGAGCACAATCCCCATGAAATACTGCAGTAAACATTTCTCTGAGTACTACAGCAAACACTACCAGCATTAGCAGATTAACCATTCCACTGAGCGCCATATTAAGCACACGTTTAAATACTGAGAGAAGACGTATAGCCTCCTCTTCCCACTGCGCCTCGTTACCCTGCCCAGATCCATATTTTTCTGCTCAGAGTCGACCAGCCCTGCATGTACCTGCTCTGTTCCTTCCCCTCCCAATGCCTCTCCCTCTCTTTTTCTCCTCTTTCTTGTTTTGTTCATCCTGGACCTATTCTTCTGGTTTGGAAAATTTGTCAGAGGCCAGGAAGCAAGGGACAAAAGGGGGTCAGAGGATTTGGCACATTGTTCAACCACAAAATCAACAACAAATCTGTGCTGTGTGCATATTTCTGCCTCTGTCTCTCTCAGAATTTGCTGAAGTCTGTTGATGGAGAAACACAGGTTAAGTGTGGGTCCCCCTCCCTGGATCAAAAGAATGAAGTAGCAGGTCTTGACTGGTGTAATTTGGAATTATAAAGCATTGTTTGGATTTTACAGATGTACTTATTGTCAGCAAATTTACCATGCTCAGAACCTTCAATGGATTCATCTTTAGCAAGTGTTTAAGAGCCGCTGACTCGTCTCTTGCTGCTGACAAACCACCTAGATTCAACCCATGGTTCTGTTCAGTTTTTCTCCTTTCCCTCCTCTCTCTCTCTTTTTTCCTCTCTTTTATCCTCTTTTTTTTTCTTTTTTTTTTTTTTTTTTTACTAGCAATTTGATGTTTGATCATTTGAGGCAATGAGGCGGAGGGTAATTTACGTTATCAGGGAGGTATGAGGGGTGCTGGGAGCCCAGACGCAAGGCCCATTCGCCTGCTAAAGCGCCATCGTAATGTAATGAGACTCCAGTCAAGTGCAGCTAGTAATGGAGAGGAACATTTCCCATTCATCTGCCTACCTGAGACTCCACCGAATATGACAATAACTTTTGCACGGGAGGAGCAGGGGGGAACATGGGGAAGGGGGGGCCAGAGTCCCCATGGCATGACTCCCTCTGTCTCCTAGAAAAGCACCACAGCCTCATCCTTTAGACCATTGAGGGAAGCAAATTAACACAACTCGGGAAGTCACAAAGCGGGTTTTGGAAGTGCTTAACCCTTCCCATGTCCTTTCCAGTAGGCACCTGGTCAGCACAGACCCTCAGCCTATCTCTGAGACTGGGTCCCCTCCTTAGACCCTCAGCTGTTGCATCCCTCAGGGCAGAACTGGACCCTTGTGCAGAGGGAGCTTGGAAAGGAAGGGCCCACCAGAACAGGCCATTGGGAAGGTGCCTGCACATCAACTAGCAAAAGTTGTAAAAATGAGGAAAACAATGTCCCAGAAGTGCTCCAATGCTGCTTCCCTCTAAAGGGGTTTCTAAAGAAAGCCTTTTTCCCTGATTGCCCCCCACCAGTTCTATCACTTCACAAGTGTGGCTTCCTATTAAAAAATAGAGTTTTAAGAAACCCTTTCCCTTTGTTTTCAAGTGTGGCAAACAGGACATTGGGATTGCATCAACAATTTCTTTTAATACCATTTCCTAATATCAGTCAAAACCCAAACAAAATCTCAAGCCCACACCACACTCCTAGTGCCGTGGAGTCCACCCCTGAGGTAATTTCCTGCCCCATGGCTTTGTCAGAGCAGCCTTCTGCCATGCACTCTAGGGAAGCAGATATAACTTCACAGTGTCCTGGGAGTGGCTGTTCCCATCACAAGGATGAGGATATTCACATCACTCTGACCATCAGGGAAACTGAGGCACAGAATGGTGTTTCATGTCATGCCATAATGAATAAAATCCAAGGGTTTGTGTCTTTTTTCAGAGAATGAATACCAAGGATGATAGAAGTAAATTCTGTCCCAACACCCTCCCTCAAACTCTGCTCCTCAGCCTTGGCCCTTGCCTGTAAAACCTTCCTGGCTGCAGATTCACTTTCCACTGTGCCTGTGTAGACAGGGCCTCCCAGCAGCACAGTAATAACCATAGCAGAAATACCCACCACCAGCAATCATAATGATGCACATATTCAAGTTCTCACAGGCAACCCTACTACTCTGCACACTTTGTTTGCAAACTGAGGGCAATTATAGCTTGAGGGAACCTCCTGGATGCAAACACATCTCTTGGTACGAAATCTCAATGTATGCCAAGGGTTGTAGCTGGCCTGGACAAGATCAGGGGAAGGAGAGATTAATTTCCTTCATCAGCCTGTCCTGAGCTTGCTGTTTGTTCCCAAAACTCAGCCTGAGAAAGGGAGAGAGAGGAAAGGAGAGGGGGAGCTAAGGTCTCTCCCTCCTAGCCCTCACCAAATTCCTGCCACATGGACCCTTCCAATTATATCCCCGTTTGAAAGGCTGCTGTCAGGATGAAAGGCGCAGAGCAGTAATGAACTGACGATTAATTTGCAGTTGGCTCACCCAGTGAGTGAGTGTCTCTCAGGCTCGCTGCATGCGGGTGCTAAATATGACGATGTCAGCAATTGTCAGCCAGAGCCAGGGGTACCCTTAATAAGAGGCTCTCTCACTCTCTCACCGCTGCCTGAGCGCCTGTTGCCAGCTTCCGGGGGCTCCGGCCCGGCTCCCCATCCTCCCGACGGTGAGGGGAGCTCTGTACCAGCCTGGCAGCTGCCAAACTAGCAAGAGGAAGGGAAAAGAAATGACCCTCTCCCCTGGCAAAGCAGCAGGAGCAGCTGCCAGTGCTAACTGCCTCTGCCCATGCCAACTTTGACCTGGGAGAGTTACGGCTTATGCTGGCACGAAAATAGCTCAGGATGCAATTGCACACGTGAGCACCAGCCATGTCTGGGCTGGGATCCCTTGCACCTCCAAACCTGGCAGCAAATTTCACAGCCCCTTAATCCATGTTAAAAACAAGGCTCTCACTGTCCTCATTCAAGTCAGCATCCCCATGTCAGAGTGGGCATGATGGCCAGGGAGCATGATTGACACAGAGTTTCGAGAGAGCTCTTGCAGAGGAACATCCTCTGAAATGCCCTGCAAACCTGTACTGCCAGCAGCTGGCTTTCATGGGATGCATTAAGGGTTGATGCAGCCTGACAGGGTCTGGGTCATGGACCTGCTCAAATATCCCTGCCAGCCTCAGAAGGGAAGCAAGAGACACACACTTGGGAGCCAATGTGTCGAGCAGTCTGTGAGAGCACAGAGGGGATCTGAAGCAGAGCTCCAAAGAGTTTGCAGGCTCACCAGCCAAGATGCGCCCGCATGTGGAGGGGACGCAGTGGAGAACACGGGATTGACAGGGCTGGGAATACGACCTGCGTCCTCTGCATTAAGGGGCTGTCACCAGACCACAGGGGAGGGCTGCTTTGCAGAGGGAAGCACAACACCTGCTCAGAAGACACAAATATTCAAAGTAAAGACCAATCCCTTGACACTGCACAAAGACACCTCCTGCATGCTCTCAGGAAATCTGGGGCATGCACAGTGGTCCTGTGTATTCCATTCACCCTTTTAAGTCTGTCCACCAAACCCAGACACTTCATCTTCTTTCCTCACAACAGGAATGGAACCCAGGCCGGAGCCACTATAAATGTGCTTAGTCTCACAAAGATGTTTTCTTCAACTGTCTGAAGTTTGGCACTGCAAATTGCCGGGCACCTTTGAGAATCTGGGTTCAGGAGGGTCATAATAAATTCTGCTGTGGAGCAAGCCTTGGATACTTGGGATGCAGCAAGGCAATGCTCTTCAACTGATGTGGGACACTTAGAAATGTTCATGCTGAAGCTTCCTTTTAGATTGCCCAAAGGCCTGTAAAATACATTTAATGTCTCTCATTCAGTAGATAATAATCTAGATTATTAGACCTGGTTTCATGTGATTATGTTGGGATCTGAAAGATGGGTGCACTGATTCCATCCTGGGCATGGACTACCAGAGCTTCGGAAGGCTTATGAGAGTTCAAAAATCAGCTACAAATGGCAGCTACCTGGAATTTTACACCAATCACCATATCCTTCCTGCTACAAATAGTGAATGCCATTTCCTTTGAAACATTCTGAAAAACCCTTCTGACAGCTGGCTCAGAGAGAGATTTAGTTCTAATTTTGTTTGGATGCTACTAGACAATTTTTACAGAGCTCTGATACCAAAAGAAGCATCCTTTTTCACCTTGAGCAAGAGAGTTTAACCAAAAAGTTAGCTATGGGTCCCTGTTCCCCCTTCAGCCAGCCTCTTGATTTGCAAAAGAAATTTTCTGCAGAACAAAAACCAGGTTATGGCTAGGTTTCTGTGTCTTTGAAACTGCTTGTGACTAGAAGTCTGATATTCATCGTGTTCTGGTACACATATGACTTTATTTTATCACTAGACTCCTCAGGTGCCTACACAACTTGCCAATCTGTTTCCTTGCATGAATCACATGCCCTTTCTGGAGAAAAATACAGAATGAAGAAGGCAAAAAGATGTTCAGAGATGGAATCTACTCACAAGGCAAGTGTTCAAGATGGTCTGAGGCCCATGTTAGCAAAATGGACGTACTACTCCTGTTACAGCCCCCAGAGTACCCTGGTAGTGTTTGATTCCAATTCCTGTCATACCAGGCTGAGGTGGGGACAGTGGTGATGGGCCTGTATCTCCAGCAGCCCTGTATGTATGACACAGAGTCCTTCATTTATGGCTGCAGCTCTTCATGTAACTTACAGGTCTTGCTGTAATCACAAATGTGTTTTTACCATGGAATCTCTGCCATCAGAGCTGGCATTTCAGGCACTGCTCCTTCCATGGCTCTCACTCCCTCCCAGTGCTGTCCCAGCAGACATACAGGGTGTCCTGCCAGCTGGACACAGCCCACATCCAGCTCACATACTATCTTAAAAAACTTGCCTCAATCAGACCTTCCTGCAGAGATGCTGTCCAAGCTGCTTTTCCTGCCCACCAAGCATGCCTAGGCCTGGGACAGACACTTTTTGGCTTCCCCTGCTCCTTCCACTCTGCCTGGCTCCCACTGGGAAGTGGCTCAGTGGCCACGCTGTGATATGGTGCAGAGCAGAGGCAGCAGAGCCATGGCACCAGTGCCACTTGGCAGGGTGTCCTGATGACACTGTGTCCCCATGACAGCCCAGTGCAGCCCTCTGAGGGTCGAGGGCTCCTCTGCAAAGGAGACCTGAGCCCTTTAAGGAGGAGAGAGGAGCAGAAATCAATTGTCTGCTCGCCTTCCTCCCCAGGCCCCCCTCTCCCCCTCCTCCGTCACCACCACCACCACACACGCACCCTATTCACCCTGCTGGAAGGTGACATTTGCTATTAACCTTATATTGGGCCATTTTGTAAATCAATGTCACTTACATTTAATAACAAGTGTAATCAAAGGAATTATGCAAATTTAATTTGATGCTTCTTGAATTATGCAAATCTGCACCACATATAATGGCTTCTGACATGTGCCCAGTTGGAGAACGTTCCATTACCTCCTCTCTTATTACCCCTATTATTATTTTTATTTTTTTATCCCGTGGGGGGGGAGGGGAGAAGGGAGGGAGCAGCAGTTAGGCTTAGAGGCAGGGGGGACAAGCGAGTGCAGGGAGAAGAGAAGGGAAAGAAGAGGGGTGGTGGAGAAAAGTGCTCCTTTGCCTGCATTTTGAGTAGAAAAGCCTCCTGAAGGCATTTCTGTTATTGTTATTGCAGAGCAAGGAGAGTGGTATGGAGGGGGGGAGTGGAATGGGGATGGGTGGAATCATTTCCCATGAATGGCTTTGCAGGCAATAATACTATAAGCCTCTGAGTCTAAATTACTGCCCTTCCAGTCCTGTCTTCAGCACAATATTACTCTCCTTGGCCTCTTCTTCCTGAATCACCAGGCAAGCTGGGGGAGGGTGAGGAAAGAGGGGAGCAGGACCCACAGAGTGGAAAATGCAGAACAAATGGGTGAAGAGATGTTTCAGGTTTTCTGTTCTGTGGCCATCCCAGGTGCCCCCACATTCTTATTCCTTCTGTCAGGGCCCCAGAGAAATCACTGTTCTTTTCTCCTTTGCTTTCCCACCAATTGTTTCCTTGCATGTGACCCCAAGGTCAGGAAAAACAGCCACAATATGCATGTGCCTCAGTTTGTAATACCTTCACAGTAACCTGGGGTATCTTCAGCCAGTGACATCTCAAGTTTCTCCTTTTGCAAGGACTTCAGTGTCTGTAGCACCAGAAGTCAGTTTGGACCAGCCTCTGTTTCTTCTGCATGTCAGAGATGACAAGAATATTTGGTGATCACAGAATGGACTGGAAAAACAGTGCCATGGTGGTAGTCCAACACAGGATGCTGAACAACATTTTCCTCTGCTGTTCCTCACAGAACTGATGAGTGACTCTTGCCATGATAATTTGTGCAGTGTGACCTTGGGTAAGACCACTCCCATCTCTGTGTCTTGGTGTCCTCACGCTCACACAAAGAAGATAAATCGATCTGTATTTTGGAAGGAGGAGAAGAAAGAGAAGAAAATACATTTGTAAAAGTCTGTGCACTCCTCTAATGTGAATTGATCCCCTCAATGAGGGAACAGTACCAATATGGCACCATCATATCTATAAAGCAGAGTCACTAATATCCAAAGTCTCCTTAGACTTTGAGAATTGAAAAGTAGGCAGTATTTTTACATTTTCCAGTTTATACTTGCCATGTTTCCTTCCAAAACTCTTCCAGAAACACTGCCATTTTTTTCTTCTTTTCTTTAAATATTTCTTCTATTATTACAAAGCCCTATAGGCCCTGCATTTTTTTCTCAAATTGAAGATAATTTCAATTTTCTCAAATTGAAGATAACATACTCTGCATTTATATTTTAAACACAATAAATTGGAAAAGATGTTCAGATTAATTTTTTTTTCATACCTACCAGTACTTCAAATTCTTTTAAAAGCTAAATAAATTGGGTTTGTTTCCTTAAATGGAAGGATTTTTCATCTGCTATCCAAATTACACTCTCATAGAAATACTGGTGAGAGAAAACTGTCCCTGCTCTGCCCAAACTGAACATCATTTGAAGTTCACTGTGGGAAATGTCATGTTTTGGTCAGTCCTTAATAGTATGGTTTCCACCAATGATGGGGTGAAATGGATGTGCTCACCCTGCTTCAAGGCTAACACCTGCTGGCCTTGGAAAATAAGTATATAACACCCAGGGGATGCTGCTGACATTGCTTTTCAAGCTCTGATGGTATTTGACAGCATCACCAGCAGCTCTCCAGTGCCATCAGCACTCTGCCACTGCTAATTCTCTGTAGAGCCCATATGGGAAACAAGGCCTCTGCAAATGGGCTCTCAAGAGTTGCAGCTGTGGGTAGAAATCCTGCTGGGAGGTCTCAGTCCAGCATCTTCTCTGACCCCTGTTCAGGGAGCCCAGCCCTGGCCTCTCCATCCCCAGGGATGTGATCTCTGAAGGGAGGGTGTCAGCAAGAATGTCAATAGTGGTGCCTGACACTTGCTCACCTCTTCCTGAGGTTGTTGATTCACTGCCCAGAGACAGACTCTGTCACTAGAGGCTGAAGAAAGGAACAAAGCTCATTTCAGAGTCAGCCACATCTGAAGTCCTCCTCAGCCCAACATTTCTTGACTGCACAGAGGATGTTGCCTTGCCTTGCCTTGCCCTCCCAGCAGATGACCTCCATGGCTCTCGTGGACACGGGGACGGTCAGCACCCAGGACCATTTCCTGGTTCCAGGTGCTGCACAAGCAGATCAGCAAGAGGGTGCCCATGGGAAAGGGCTGATGTGGGTGCCCACCCCACATAGCCCTCAGCCTCAAAGGTCCTTCAGGGGAAGCAGGTTAATGAGTGCATGGAGCTAAACTTGTCCCCAGTGATCAACCTGCTGAGGTCAACAGAGGTACCAAACAGCCCAAAGGTTCCTATCCCTGCATTCCAGAGGTGTGTGCCAGGTGGAAGTGCCTCTCCTACAGACAGAGCTCAGCACACAAAATGCTGTTTCATAACTGGTGTTCCTGGGCTTTTCTCTCCACAAAGATTCTCAGGAGGATGTCTCTGAATGACTCCAATCATGGATATTCCAGCATAAAAGAGTCTGTGTTGGAGTTTGTTTGGAATAGTTGTTAGGAACAGCTAGAAAATGTCTTGTACTCTACACTACAGCCAGCAGCATCAGTCACAGAGCTAAGGCTGCTGTAGTGTGGGCTCACTGCTCTCTGTGTTCCTCAGCCCCAGCTGGAGGATGCCAGATACAACAGAGATGCCAGAGTGAAAGTGAACACATTTTCCTTAGGGAAACTGTTCCATGGAGCTTAGGTCCTGACGCTGTAGGTTGACTCAGAAATAGGCAATGCAGAGTTCCTGAGCCTTGGCTGAAAGACCTTTGTGCTATTGCTGGGACAGGGAATTTGCCTGCCTCAAGCCCTGAAGGGAGCATGCTGGGCTTCCCCAGGGTAAACAAATAGAGTGGGGAAGTCATAATTGACACAAGGGCTCTAAAAGGGACAGCTCCCAGCGGGAGGCCATGCTGCTTGAAGTTTCCTTGCTCTCCCCTTCCCTGGAAATCACAGGTCATTGCTTGCAGCCACCTCTTTCCCAATAAAATTGTAACCAGTGAAGAGCCATAAAAACACTGAAGCACAGAAAGGCTGGGAATCTGATCTGGTGAGAAAGAACACACTGACAAAATGAGCATGAAACATTGTGGGAAGCAGTTTGAAGGGATCAGGCTGGGACAGTGCAAGATAAGAGCTCCTGAAGGAAGATGGTGATGGCTTCAGAGACAGGGGTGAAGGAAGGGATGACACAGTGCTGTGACAACTGCCAGCAATGTGGAGGGGAATTTCCCAGAAAGATCTTTCTCCATAAAATAAACTTTTAAGTGAGAGCTACAGAAGAAATTAAATTATGGACAGTCCTACTTCTGACCAGGGTCCCAGCTGTCATATGACTGCCTATGCTTGGCCAGGGCATACAGGAGTAAACAGGTGTCCTACCTGCTCCATGCCTCTGCTTCACCACCTGTAGGGAGAAGACAGGACAGGCACTCACCCCACAGGCTGGAACAGACCCCATCAGCAGTGGCTCTTCTGCAGTGTGACTCCGTTGACATCAGGGAAAAACCTCTTCCTTAGCCAAGAAGAAAGGTATAATGTTCATGATGCAAAGAGGGAAGATATTCCAATTTACCTTTGCCCTTGAAATGACAGGGGACTGGAAGTTTCACTGGGAAGGCACCCGAGTTCCTCCTTCAGTTTTGGGCAAATGAAAGGAAGATAGCAGTTTCATATACAGGTAAAAGTCACATAAGAAACTAAACAGGCAGATTGGCTGATTTTTTACATAGAAATAACTATGTATTTTGTTATTATGTTTTTAGAGGTTTTTTGGCTCTGTATTTCATAATTTAATTACTGAACAGAGTTCCAGGAGTTAAATATTTGGAAAAAAACTATTTTGAGGACAGGTGTTGCCATCCTATAAGCATGACTGAGATTTGCATGAGTCTGCCAATGCCCCTTTAAGCTGGCAGGCATCTAATGAAATGCAGAAGCAAAAACTAGGGACCAGAGGGAGCCAGTGCCTTCTGGAACTCCTTCTTCCCAGCACCCTGAAAGTTTTGTGACCAGACCCTGCTGGCATGAAACCCCACAGACTGCTTTCCACGGTGAGCTGGGAAAACCCCTGACACATGTGAATAACAGCAAGAATCTCTATCATCTGTAGAATACAGAAAAACTGTGAGGCCCTGTGGAGAACTCTCTCTCTGTCCACTTGCTGTAAGGTCCACCTACCACAGGCCTCTGACAAAAGTCAGCATCACCCTCCTCTGGCTTCCTCTTACAGCCCATTCTTCCTTTGTTTGAGCAGTGGCCGCACATCTTTGTTACCTGCATCTGGGCCCAGGGATGCTGAAGAGTTTTGGGGCATCCCTCTATCCCCAGCAATGTCACAGAGTCACCCAAGGGCTGCTTTTAGCTTGGCCAGAGCCAAGTCACACCAGTGTGATCCTGCCAGCATCAGTGGAGCCTCACAGAGTGCGAGTCCTGCTTGCTCAGCCTCTCTCCAGCACCTGATTCTGCATGCAAAGAACATGAAGATCTTTTTTTCTTCATCTCCCAATTTCATTTCTGTCCATTTTCCATTCCTCCCATTCCTTATTCCTGAACACATGGGTGCAGCTCTGCTTGTAGAAATCCCATGGAGTAATTCCTGCTGCATCCCAGGGCAGTTCAATAGAGATGGGGGATCCTCCAATTTCTCACCTTACACCCTTTCCAAGAAGCTATCTCATGGCACTGCAGGAAGAGGGATTATTTGATCTTTATTAATTTATTGAAGGGAAGGAAGAGGGTGGAAATTGTAATGAAAGGGACAACCAGCAAGATGGCAAGGAAGGGAGGTTAAAAATGAAATCATCATCTAATTGGCCTGCAGTGAATTATTCACATGTATAATCTTTTTAAAAAAAAATTCAGCACAAGGCAATGCAAGTAAATGCTGTTCATGTTTAAAAGTCATTTCCATAAGTAAGTGCAATTTCTCTACTGTTTGCCCCTGTTTAATGAAGTGAAATCTTGTTTGCATTCCTCCCAATTTCCCAACGAAAGGCGCCCAAGCGTTTGCACCAAAATTACTTGGCCCAAATTAAAACCCTCCAACACTTCAAAAAAAAAGAGGAAAGGGGGGAAAAATCAGACTTATTTTTAAAATGCCTTAAGTGCATCCCAGCATCCTAATTTATTTTTAGACACTGGTTATTAAGAGTAGTAGTAAGTTTCCCCTTCTTTCTCGCTCTCTCTCTTATTTAAATGAACTTAATGGCAATAGATGCAAATGTCTGGAAGAGGAAAATAGTTAACATTTATTTATTCTTACTGTTGTCTCTTCCCTGGCTGGTGTCATTAGAACAGTTCGTTGCATCCCATTCGCTCCCATTAGCTCTGCTATCAGAGCCACCCAGCACGACTCCAGCACGGCTCGAAGTGCTTTCTGCGGCCCACATAGGGACTACATCATCATCTCCGAGGCACTGGCTTAATGACAAGAAAAAAAATCGGAATATATTGCACAGCGTTCTGGGGAAACAACAACAAAAACCGCTGCTGCTGTCGCTGCCACCCAAAGGCACGTCCCCTTGACCCGGGGCGTGCATCCTGCTTCAGCTGGGCAGGGGACAGACAGACAGACTGGCTGTGGTGCCAGGGCAGGCATCCCTTCGCAATTCATTGATCCGGGCAATGTGCAGAGAAATTCGCCAACAGGGACCCGGAGTGCTTGGAAACGCGCTCGGGAGGACCCAGCAAGACTGGAATGGGTTCAAACAGCTGCTCGTCGCCAGCAGAATCATCACCCCCAAAGCAGGGCTGCCAGCCGGCTGACTCCTGGCTCCCTGGTGTGGGCAGGAGCTGCAGCCAAGGCTGCTGGTGGGATGGAGGGTTTGCAGCCCCTTGCTGGATGAACCTTGAATTCCTCCAGTGCCCCTGCTGTACCCTTTAGGAGCATTTCCTATCAAGCCAGACCAGCTCACGTGTGTGAGCAGCCACGTACCTCAGGTCGCGTGGCTGGAGCTGGCAGCTCAGGCTGCCGCGGGCGCCTGTCACCCCACACACGTTGCCCCAGTCATTGGCCACCGCTGCAGAGACAAGGGACTTTGCCCTAATCCTCCCCTGGGGAGCAGGGGCTGAGGGCCAGGGCTGGCAGCCCAGAGAGGCAAGTGCCCCAGTGCCAGGGAGAAATGGCCAAAATCCACCCTCCCCCTGAGCACTGGTGTCCTTTCTGACCCTCTGAATGTGCAGGTGGGCCTGGCCCACACCAGGGGGACAAAATCCCTTTGCAAGCAGGAGGAACACAACAGGTTGTTCACCCAGAGCACCAGCAGGTTTGGGGGTCTTGTGAGCCCTTCACCCCTCAGGGGACACACAGGTGTGGGTGGTGGCAAGTATCAGAGAGGGAGAGCAGGGCTCGCTGACAGCTTTGGCTGACAAAGCAGCATTTGGGAGGAGGAAGGACATGAGCATCTGCAGCGCTGACACCGAGAGAGAGGCGCGGCTGTTGCAGGCGGGGATGGAGCCTGCGAAGGGCCCTCCCCCTCCGGAAAGTTGACATTGTCTCCCGTGATAACTTTTCTGCTGAGGTAGGAGACACTTTACTGCAGAGTTGCACACAGCAAGTAGCTGCCCTCCCCCCCCGCCCCTTCCCATCCTCTCCCCCTCTCTCCCTCTCCAGCATCATTTACATCCTTAATTAGCTGTAATTCTGCAGTGCTCATTAGGGAAGGACTGGGAAATATCAAAGAGCCCACAAGCAGGGGGCTTCAGGAGAGTGGGAGAAGAGGGGACTGCATCAGCCTGAGAGGGATATCCAAGGCTGGGTTGTGGAGTCAGAAGCCAGGAGCTACTTGCTTAATTCAAGTGGGATGGTCACACTGTGTAGTTTGGGGACACTGATCCAGTGATGGGGTTAAAGAGGCCACACTGTCCCGCCTAGAAAGGCAGAAGACCTATCCAGAGAATAACAGCATCTCACCAAGAGGACATGCTCTTACCTCCTTGCTCCCAGGTGATACCTCTCTGCTGGGTTATTCAGTGTCCCACACTTCTAAAGCCAACAGACAGGTGCAGGAAGAGGGCAATATTCCACTCCAATGCAGACAGCTAAACAAACCTGTCCTTTCCTGCAGCCTCATCAGGAATTATCCAGCAAGGAGATTTTCCAGGAAAATTGCAGCTTACAGAACTAAAGAACTTCTGCCAGCCTGCACTGCAAACTTTGAGTTAGAGGAAGAAAGGCACAAAAATTATCCAGAAGATAATCTGAATGAGTTAACTGTTCTGTAAAGGAGCACTCTCTTGATGTAAAACAAGGAGGGGGTAGGCACTTTGAATTTGACTTCAATGACCAAAAATCATTTTAAAAAACCCAACCCAAACCAAACCAGCCAAAGGAAAAAACCCCACATAAATAAAAACAACAACAAAAAAAAACCAGACCCAAAACAACCCCCAAAAAAACAAACATACCAAGAAACAAGGGATCACAACTATAGCCAAACTTTGCATTCCAGGTTATTGAACAAAATATGTCTTCCAACCCCAAATGGGAAAACATTGTGAAGTTTTATTATTGCTTCAGATATTTGGTATCATTACTTTGGGAAGCAGCAGCAGACCCAGGCAGTTCTAATCTGGAATCCCTTTTGCTCAGGAGTATATTCACAGAGTCAAGTCCTCCCTCTTCAGTCTCAAGAGACCTTCCTAAGACCATTAGGGAGGTACTATTGTCTCCTTTAGCTGGAGAACAGCTAGAGTAAGTGAATGAGGCAAGGACATAAAGGAAATCTGTGGCAGAGCCAGGCAGTGACCCCAGATTTCCTGCTAGTTCTCTTTGAACCACTAGTTATAAGCCATCATTCTTTGTGGCCCAGCATTTGTATGACCACTTGCACTTGCAATTCTGGGCACACACCTCACTGGGTTTTCATTCACTGCCGAGCTGTATCTTTGCTCAGGTTAGATCACAGAATACTTTGGCTGGGAGGGACCTTAAAGATCCTCCAGTTCCAACCCCCCTGCCATGGGCAGGGACACCTTCCACTAGTCCAGGTTGCTCAAAGCCCCATCCACCCTGGCCTTGAACACTCCCAGGGATGGGCCATCCACAACTTCTCTGGACAACCTGTGCCAGTGTCTCACCATCCTCACAGTAAAAATTTTTTCCTGCCCTGTAATCCAAACGTGACCTCTTTTGGTATGGAGCTGTACCCCCTTGTCCTAACACTACATGGTCTTGTAAAAAGCAAAGTCTGTCTCCAGCTTACCTGTAGGTGCCTTTAGGAACTGGAAGGTGCTATAAAGATATGTATGTCAAAGTCTATCTGGGAACAAGTGAAGTTGATGAGGATGGTCTATGGAAATTCATCCTCCTACTTTTCACTTGCTAGCAATAAAGTGAACCTAGAGGTTGAGCTGTGCTGGTGTGTCCCACCAAAGGCAAAATGACCACCAGCACATGTGGTATTATTTACAAATATGCGGGCATGTACACAAATGGGCATTTGCACTTTGAAGTACCTTTCACTTTAATCAAAATCTTCAAATTTCTGTCAGTGTTTAGATGAAACTTACCATAACAGCTAATCAGAATAAGTTAACATGCCAGAACAAGTGAAGAGAAAACCCAAGTAAAGTATAACTTTATGGAAATGCCTAGGACCTTTGCAAAACAGCATTTCAGTGATTAATATTGTTTGCTCTGAGGAAGATAAGGAAAACAAAATGCTAGATCTGCATGCCTATTTGAGATATTCCACTGGAATAAGGAAAGAGGCCTTCCCTTTTCCTTTAGAAAGGAAACTGGCTTTAGAAGACAGTTGGCTTAAACTTCTGTGCGGCCTTGCTGAGCCCACATGACATGGGCAACTAGTAGGATTCTGCAAAGGGTAAACTCCTGCTCGCAGACATCCACAGAGGAGTGTGGAAATGGAAAGAGACACTTGTATTCCTTGTGTAGCTGCAAAGGGCAGCTCCTGGGCGATAGCTCATGCTTGCACGAAGCACTCTCCTGCTCACAGCAGCCAGTGATTTCCTTCAAAATGGCTTAAAAGTGTCTCTTGTAAATTGCCCGTTAGTGAGTACTTTGATACCTAGAGTACCAATGAATGGTGTCATTCCCACAACCTACTTACCATCATTACATTTTCCTCTTCTGTACTTCAGCCTTCCACTAGAAAGCCTCAAGGAGCAGCAGGTATCTGAGTAGTCATGAAACCTGAGTTCAGACAGAGTCTGGGATAAGGGGATGCTAAGCAAATGTCTAGAGAACCAGATAAAGTATGAATTACAGATAGGATATTCAAATATGAGCTGCCTTTCCCACAGTTTGTTGTCAGGGCTGGCTGTACAGAGGATGAACTCAAAGCATAGAGCTTTGTGTTTCACATGACTGTCAGAATTGGAAGCAAATCTGCACCAGGGATGGATTGCCCTGTATGAGTAAATGGAAACGAGAAAAGAGGAACATACTGACATGCACAGAGGCATTGTATGTGTGGATAGGCACTTGGGAGTTAAATTACATATGTGTACGCTTATTTGCATTTTCATGTGTGTTGGGGTGTGCCTGACTCTGCACATAACTGTGGGCACGTGCCAGGAGGGGAAGGGCTATTCCCCAGGCTGCACACCAGATAAGTGTGGGTAAGAGTTTCTGGATGGCTGCTGAATAGCTTGAGGCATCAGCTGTAAGGGCTTATTTCCAGTGCAGAGTTTTTTCCCCCTCTAATGAAACCATTTCTGCAAACCTCCCTCAGGTGCCACACAGCAAATGTAACACCAAGGAAGCATGAGGGAAGATTTCTGGTCACTCAGACTGTGGTAACTTGAGGAGAAGCCTAGCTCGTGAAAAGAAACCGCTCGTGTAATTTGCAGAGATATTTGGCTGACTGAACAGCCTCGCACTTTGCAAGTATTCTTTCAGTTTGCAGCAGCATTTTCTCCCTGATTCTTTCACAGAGTCTTGGAAGAGACACAGATTTGTTCCACTCTAGCTTTCCTGGCATTATTGCATCTGGTGACTCCCGCCAGGAGAAGCTGAGAGTGGTAGAGCTCTGAACTGGCCCACCCTGTATCCCCACACTGCTGCACACCAGGCTGCCTGCAGGGCTGTCACAGTCAGGGTCCTTACAGATTTCAGCGACCCAGCTCTCCCCTCTGCACCCCTGCCCCAGTTCTACAGCCTACTCAAAGCTTCTCCTGCCCTTCACCCTCCTGATAGGACTTGGCTTGCTCTCTGGCCCAGATCCAGACAGAGTTTTTGAGCATCTCCTCCTGAAACAGGTCCTCTCTCTCCCATCAGTCAGAGCCAAGCTAAAGAGTGCCTCCTGCTGAACCTGCTGGCGTGGCCAGCACCTCACTCCGTGGGCATCCTGCACTTTCCCAGAGGAACTCAGGCAGTGAGAGGGAGGGAGATTTATAGCAATGAAAAGCAGCAGATGAAAAGTAAACTCACACTACATAAATTCTTAAATGATTTTTATAAGGACACAGCATTGTAACAACTTGCCAAGAACAACACCGAAATTCTTTCAAGGTTTCCCATTTGTTTGTAAAGTGAATATTAAAAGTGCAGGCAGCAGTCTCCTGGTGTTCCCCTGGGAACTGTTAGTGTCCGTAGTAACGAGGTCATTCCTTTTTTATTAGGAGAAGGTTTTCTGTAAAGTTAAATGTGCTGACAGCCTCTTGCCTTTGATGTTGGGTTTCACCTCAGTCCCTCCTGCAGATATTGCTGCTCCTCCCTCGCAAAGACACATCCCTGACAAACAATCTCCCCTCTGTCTTCCCTACTTGTTTGTTTAGATGCATGATAGGCAGCTCTGTTAAAGGGCAGCACATGAAGGCGGCTGGTGTTTCAGTGGACAGGAGATGTGAGAGATTTGGATGCTGTAATTAAGTGAGTCTTCATTCCCCCAAACTGCCAGCACTCAGTACCCTTTATTTTATTGACCAGACAGATAATTCCACTGACAGCAGTCACAAACCCCCAGTTACAGTCACACTAAAATTGCCATGGTGCCACATTGAGAAAAATGGGGGACCTGCAGAACCACAAAGCCTGGCCTGCAAAGGGAGGCAGGGAGAGCACCCCAGCACCACACCTGCTCCCCCAGGACTCCCCCTTGCTCTGCACCTACAGGCTTTTCCCCTGACAGAGGAGAAGGACCTTCCACAGGAGTATACACACAAGAACCTGCTGC